>NC_137976.1:52773463-52910551 GCF_963924665.1 Micromys minutus
TAGAAAATATTTGGGAGAAGTTGGAGATTGAATGAGGGTTGACACAATCAGATCATGTAAAATCATATTAAATGAAGAGGTATAGAAGTTCTTATGAAACAAAAAAATTGGTTAATAATGAGGCATTTACTGAGGCTAGGATTTATTTGTCAATCCAAACAATGAGATACTGAATGAAAGCATATCAATAGTCTATGGAGCATATTTAAAAGAGGCACTGGTTACATTGCATTAAATTAACCTTTTTCTTTTTTCTTTCATGACTTGGTTCACTTTTCAAGTAATTGCTCTTTTTCTTTTGCTCTATCAAATTCTCTTGTCTCTTTTTGTCTCTGTCCCTCTCTATTTCTCTGTCTCTGTCTCTCTGTCTCCCTGTCTCCCTGTCTTTCTCTCTCTCTCTCTCTCTCTCTCTCTCTCTCTCTCTCTCTCTCTCTCTCTCTCTCTCTGTGTGTGTGTGTGTGTGTGTGTGTGTGTGTGTGTGAGGTAGAAGGAGATGGTGGAGATGATTGTGATTGTAAGCGTGCTTATGGAGTCCAACCAAGTAAATTTTATACTGGTTTATCTTACCTTAGGCCTGCCATTGAACTTCATTCCTAAAGAAATCATTTAAATTGATATCTCATTCTGTTGCCATAACTGACTTGCATCTTAAGCTTACAGGCCTACCTTCTATTCAATTATAATTTCAAAAAAGATCTTGTAGTCTGCATTATATAAATGAGCAAATATATCCTAGACTTCATTCTATGAAGGCATAAATAGAAAAGTTTCCAATTTTATGATTTTAAAATTGTAGTTGGAGGAGCATCTTTTGGGTATATGTTCAGCTTGTGTTACTGCTTGTTCTTGGGGTAGAACTATCCCAAGTTTTGGAGAAACCACCAAATTGATTTCCATTGAGATTGTACAAGTTTGCATTCCCACCAGTAATGAAGTATTGTGTCCTCCTTATTCCACATCCTCGTCAGCATGTGTTATCTATTGAGTCTTTTATCTTAGCTGTTCTTATGGATGTAAGATGGTACACAATTGTTAACAATTATTTGAGAAAATGAAACATAACCTACAAAATGTAGAAAAAAATGAGACCAAGTATGATGTTACTTTATGCAAGGTCAATGAGCCTGAACCATGTGGTGTTTGACGCATTTTGCTTTGGGCATCCAATATGGTACTGTATTATATGATGCCCGTATATATGTCTCACAGGCTTGCCACAGATCACTAATGAGCTCCTAATGCTACACAAAGCTCCTTAACATTACAGTCTGTTTCCCTCCTTAAGGATTAGGGCATCCAGAATTATAAGACCCTTATTGTGTTACTGTATGCGAGGAACTTAATAAACACTTGCCCTGGGAATCTGATATATGTTGAATCTACTTAGATGAACTAGTAGTTAGAATGTTCTGCTTTCTAATTCAACATGGCCATGTTATTAACTCTCCATATAGACATCGAGGATAGGAAAAAGCGGATGATGGGAATCAACTGCAAAGGATAAGAGCTGGACATCTACCTCTCCACCCCTTGTGAGTGTCCATGGGGTTCCAGGGATTTCTCTGTGCCTGTTATTGGTAGACAACATACACGGCATCCATCTATGTGATAAACTTGAATCTGCCATAAGTGAGTGATGTGACCTTGGCCAATTTCATAAATGTTTATGAACCCTAATATCATCTATAAGATAAACCCATGCAGCATTTTAATTAGGTCATTCCAAAACCATTTTTAACTTTCTAAGATTTCATGCTATCACCTTGCAAATTATAGTCTGGAAAGACTTAGTAAATATTTTATGGAAATAAATCCTATGACAAAATAAGTTTGCTGGATGCTTGGATTAATTTCTGAATGTCTTTCTTATGCAAATCTGTATTTTAAAACTTCCTATAGAATCTCACTAAGCTCCTTTGATTATGAAAATCTGAGCTTAAAAAACTGCTGTTAACAAATAAAGACATGGTCATATTCCACATAACAGAGACTCAAAAACACACGTTTATGAGTTGGAAAGTTTCTAGATACTCTCTACCCAGAACTTATAACACAACTCTTTAGCCATTTTTATACATTTTTATTTACTACCTTTAACATAACAAAAAACCTTCTCATATTAGGTCACAGTGTAATACTAATGTTCATAATTTTGCTTAATAATACAGATAAACACACTGAGTGCTGTATCCTCCTTATTCTTCATCAGAAGTTTGATATGTATAATTAAAATTATAATCTTGTATTGTGAATCTAAAGTGCTGTTTATGTTTCCTCATAGGCTTGAATTGCCTCTGCAGGTAAGGTATGGTGGATACCCTTACATGGGGTGCCTGGGCAGGGCTCAGTTTTATGGGCCATTCAGAAGAGAATAATAATTACATTTTTTGGATAATATAGTAAAGATGATTTTCCACTATTATTCTAAGAAACAAAGAAAAATAAATAATATATATCTTCTCCAACTTGGAAAGATATTTTCTCTAAAGAGAAATTATAATTGTTTAAAATGTGTAAAATCTGTTTCTAACCAATGTTTGCTTACCAAGAACATACAGTCCCAGAACAGTCAGAATTATTTATCTGTAGTATGATTTTTCAAGAAGAATCTCATTCTTATTTTATCAGGAGGGCATCAATGTTTTCTGAAATTAGTGGCTAGTGATGTCTGAGCAACTTGGCAAGGGCCCCAGGATTTAAAGGCCAGTGTGCCAACCCTAATGCTTCCTAGAAAATGACCTATCATTCTAGAAAGTGGCCTCTATTTTTGCATTGCTTCTAGTAGAAAGTCATGTAAACTTACTGTGCACAATTTTTTAATGAATTAAAAATTAGGAAGTAAAGATAACAAATATTATTAATATATCATTAAGGAATGCTTTATTTATTTATTTATTTATTTATTTATTTATTTATTTATTGATACTTTTAGGAGACTTATTTCTTGTCTTGTATTAGTTATGAAGAAATCCAAACAAATGAAAAAAAAAAAAAAGAGATGCCTGTGTTCTGTCTCCAAAACTGAGATTTTACTTTTAAATAAATCATTTCAAAACAGGTTATTTCTTGTTTAGTGTCTTTTCAAAAGAAGAAATCAAAGCATCTTCAGTTGTTATAAACCAAAGGTAACATTTTGACTACAAGAAAAACCATCACCTGCCAGCAGATTGGTCTTATTTGTCTATATATTTTCTTCCTGAAGTTTTTTCTTCCAAAGATCAGAAGGTGGAGTTGATTAAGTGCAAGAGTTAAATATGAGTGATAGGTGATTCAGACAACTCCATGCCTCATAGTCTCCATTTCTGAACTAAAGCTAATCATTCTTAAAAAGTAAATCAGTATTTGATATTAAACCCAGGGCCTGCTACGTGTTAGACAAGCATTGCACCATCGGGCTACATTCCTAAATTTAGCACATTATTATTATTCCTAGTTATAATCTAGAAAAACTTCTCTACTACAATGCAATTAAATGGGTTTAGTGAAGGTAAGACTGTCCTTAAGGAAGGTTGTGGTGTGTGTGTGTGTGTGTGTGTGTGTGTGTGTGTGTGTGTGTGTGAACTCTTTAGAACTGACCTTGCTAAAAGTATAGTGAATAAAAAGCTAATCCTAGGAAACAGATCAAATAATTCTGTGGGGTCATTGATTACAAAGACCAAAAAGACACTTAGCAGTGGCTGTGACCTCGTTGAGACTTACCCAGAGAGAGCATCTGACAGTTAATAGAGAAAGGGACTCATATCTCAAGTAATGACACTTCTATGAGCTTGGACACAGCAGTTATGTGCAGCTCAGACAACTAACTTAATCTTTCTAAGCTTGGCTTCATGTTGAGACCATGACTTTTGTCTTGCTTGCTTCACAGCATTGCAAAGAGGATCAAAAATGATAACAAATGAGAACATGCTGTAAAATACAAAATTCTACAGATACAGACACATAGAACTCCCAATCTATAGGGTGTTTGACCTTCTATCCATCTCTGTAAATTTCACCTTCTCCATGGTGACATCTGGGATTGAGAAGCCTGAAATATCACCATTTTGATCCATGTTGATGACCTGCTGCAGCAACTTGATTGCAAAATGTTTCCATAGCTATTGTTGCAAAATGACTTCCTAACTTTTTTAACAGAATTATTGAACTCTACAATTTGTGTCACAGTTCTATGGTGTTCCCATCCCTGTCCTATCACTTCCCATTTTTAGTGTGTGGATAAAATGAACAGAATTATCATGTCCAGGCATGGAAGAAATCAGACTGAGAAGTAAATGAGAATTGGGAGCAAGTTCGTCCAAGTTTGGTCAGATGCCATGAGGTAAGTGAGAAAGTCAGGTATGGGTTTTCTAGTTTCCAGGTGGCAGGATCAGAAGTGATGGTTACTGGAGAACTGGAAATATATTATGAACATGAGAAATTAAATCCCATGTACTATATATACAATTCTACTATAGCTTGAAAATAAAAGTTGAGTTTCATTGTGTTTTTTTTTTTTTTTTCAGTAAAACTTGGAGACAAAAGAGCATCTAAGAAACATCTAGAAAGACTCAATATCTCATGTAGTATCAAGAGACCCTAAAATATTTTATGTCCTTTTTAGAATTTAAGAAAAAATAAACAGTTCTAACTAGTCTTCCAAAGTCATCCATGTGCTTTCTCAAAACTATCAAGCAAGACATCCAGCACCTGAACACAACTGGGGAAGACAAGCGATTCCTTTTGTTGCTCTTTGTTTGCAAGAACTTCTGCGTCCCCAGCGTCAGCCCAGCTAATCATTCTATTCAATCATATTTACCCATCAGAAGAAGCTCGTTTCTACCATTGAGTGCTTCAGTCACTAATTCCTCAATCAATCTGTGCTTTCTTAGCTCGCTTTCATTCTTATATTGAGCACATTTCCTCAATTAGACAAGAAACAAAATGAATCAATTTCTGCTTAGGAAGGTAGAGCAGTTGTGGCTTCTATGAGTAACACTCCTACCTCAATTTCTTCTTCGCACTGTCTGCTGCTGATATATTTCAGAGCCACTGATGTTTGTATGCTGATTTTCTATGAGCATATTAACTGAAATTCTCTAAGTTCTAACAGGTCTTTTGTAGGGGGTGATAATAAAGGTCTCCTTCTATATGAACAAATTTTATTCCACCTTTCTAATTTGAACGTCCTTAGGTTAATTCTCTTTATCAGGATTTCAGTATTGAGTTTAACTGGTGTTTCAAGTCTTTAAGGAACTGCTTTCAACTTTACATCATCCGTCATGTTTCACTGGGCTTTCATCATATTTAAATGCTGAGTGCTAAGTGATGCACCTTAGAAACCATTAATGCATAATCTAAGATGCTTGTTTGTTTTCATGCTTTGCACTACTATTCACAAATGACAGAGAGTCCATGTGAACTAACCAGCTTAAGAAGTTGTGCTAGCTTATGTATTAGAAGAGTAATGTCTTTTATTCCTTTTGCCAAAACCAGATTGCTTTCCTAATGTAATATATTCTGATTATGTTTTACCTCTAAACTCCTTTCAGTCCTTTCCCATCTCTCATCCCATTTGAGTCTACTCCCTTTATGTCTCTCATTGGAAAACAATCAGGTTTCTAAGGTACAATAATAAAATAAAAATATGTATAAAAGAAAAAAAAAACCAAAATTGGACATAAACAGATGGAAAGGAGCCAATAGAAGGCATGAGAATCAGAGACCCTCCCATCTAAACACTCAGAAATCCCATAAAAATACCAAACTGGAAGCCATAATATAAGTGCAGAGGACCTGGTGCAGAGCCAGGCAGTCCCTGCGCATGCTGCCTTAGGCTCTGTGAGCTCAGAAGAGTTTTGCTCATAATGATTTAGAGGGCCTTGTTTTCCATACTCTCTTGTTCATAGAATCTTTCTGCCTCCTCTTCTACAGATCTTTAGGGGAAGAATTTGGTATTGCAGGCATATATTTCAGGCAAGACACCATTGTCAATCCCAAGTTTTGAGGCTGACTTGTCTTTTACATTTTTCATATGGTACTATGCAGAGTACCAGTCTGTACCATAGATGCTAGAACATAGGAGTGAAGGCTCTATAGAGGTGCCAGTTCAACTTCTCCATATTCAGTAAGTTATGTTTGTGTTATCTTCAGCAATGAACCTTTGCCATCCATTTGTGGAAAGTAAGCTAAGGAATAGGCAACAACTTGGATTGTTTGGGGATTTCATGGTATCACTTTGGTCATTAACACAGCTGGGTGTAACCCAATACTGGGTCTGGAGATTACACTGGATGAAAGAGGTTGTCAGTGGGGCTCTGTCTCTCCCATTACTGAAAATTCCATTTAGATTGCCTGTATGTAGGTATATGTTTTTGTAAGCTTCTACTAACTTCAGTTTCCTCACTACTTCTCAAATGGACCTTAATGTCAGCCATCTCTTTCCATGTTCCCTCCATCAAACTACATTTTCTTCCTCCACCCCATCTAATCTTCCCATTTTAGCCCCCCCCCCCAGTAATCTATAACTAAATTCTATTTCCTTTTCTTAGCAAGATATTAGCAGATTCTTCTAGTTTTTTTCCTCTATTCCTATCCTTCATGTTTCTACAGATTGTAGCTTGGTTGTCATTGACTCAACAGCTAATATCCACATATATACAAATAAATAGCATATTTTTCCTTTTTGGGTTGTGCATAACACATTCAATATGATTTTTATCCCATTCATCTCCCTGTAAATCTCATTTCATTGTTTTTTTTAAATACCTTAGTAATATTCTACATTGTTGAGGTACTGTTTTTTCTTTATTGTTATGCTGAGGAACATCTACTTTGTTTCAAATTTGTGACCCTGAAAAGAACAGCAAAAGACATGCTTGAGAAGGCATCTCTGTGGTAGGACAAATCATACTTTGCATGCAGGTGAAAACGTGGTATAGCTTGTGTTGAGGTAGAATGACTCCTGTCTTTCTGATGTATTCCCAAACTGAATTCTGTAGTGGTTGTAAAAGTTTGTACCTCACCAGCTACAGATAAGGGTTCCCCTTACTTCATATCCTAGCCAATGTGAGTTGTCATTTGGTTTATTGATCTTGTGCATTTTGACAGGAATAAGATGAAATCTCAAAATAGTTTTGATTTGTATTTCCATGATGGCTAAGGATGTTAAAATATTTAAAGTAGTTTTCAGCTATTTGAGTTTCCTTTTTAAAAAATTCTGTGTTTAAATCTGCGCCCCACATTCAACCATGCTGTTTTTTTTTTTTTCTGGATATGTAAATTTTTGGGTTTCTATGTATATTTTGGATATTAGTCCTCTATTAGATGTGTAGTTGCTACAAAGATTTTCCAATTCTGTAGCCTGTTTTGTTGTCAAATGATGGTATTTTTTGTTATGCAGCAGCTCTTGTTTTTACTGGTAAACTTTAAGAATTGCAATGTGTTCTTGGTACATTTCCTTCTCATGAGTATGGCGTGGACTTCCCTATCTCTTCAATGAGTTGTGGGAGAGAATTTTGGAGGAGAAGATCTCTGTGATCCACTGGGAATAGGGGTAGGAGTAGGAGGTTGCAGCAGTTGGCTTGCTTCACAGCTGGGAAATAAGACAAGTTTATTGGATTTGGAGGAGCTTGGTGAAAAATACGAAGTTAGCCTTCCTGCTTCCGTGGTTGTAAAGTTCTGTAGGTTTCAAGGGAATGAATTTTGTTGTTGTTGATAGCTGTTGTTGTTTTCCTGTCTAGCATTTGTTACTCAGTAATGGTGACTTCATAAAATGAGAAGAAAGCATTGTCTCACTTTCAGTTTACATGTAGTATGAGATGAATTGGTGTTAGCTTTGTTTATAAAAGAATAATGCTGCATGTACATTTATTATAACATACACCAATAAACTCAAAATGTATCAAAGATAAAACTATAAGACACAAGTTCAAATCACAGTGAGATGTCATTTCATCCCTTATAGATTGATTATTGTCAAGAAGACAGTATCTGGCAAAATTGTCTAGAAGAAGATACTCTCACACATGGTGGGAAGAATATAAATTAGTGCAGGCTTTATAAAAAATAAAGCTACCATGTGAACCAGCAAGCTCACTATTTGTTTTTTAACTAAACTGGGACAAGAGATACTTGTTTTCCTAGACTATTTACAGCTATAACCACAACTGTCAAGATAGGGAATCATCTAATGGAATTAGAAATTATGTTAGGTAAAATAAGTCATGTATAGAGGGGCAAATATAACATATCTGCACGTAAGCTAAAAGTATATCTTTATATAAGTATATATATTATAGTTATATATATATATATATATATATATATATATATATATATATATATATAATATACCTATAACATAATTGGTATGGAATTATAGCTAAAGAAAACATTTCTAGTGTCTTATACAGTAGAGATAGCACTCTGTCTATTACATTACTGTCTATTATGTATCCCTATATCAAGAAAAGAGAAAACTTGAAATTTCTCAACCACAAGATAATCTCCAATCATTGTAAGATGGCTTAATATACACAGACTATAAATATAGATCTTCAATTATCACACAAACATGGAAACTTATCATCTACGCTAAATTCAAATTTAAAACAAAATAAATTTTGTTTTAAATTTCAGATATCTTCCAGTAACTGTAAGCATTGTCAGAAACAAATTTCATTTTACATTGATTGATTGATATGATGGAGAAAGAACTCGTAAATGAGTTACAGAATTTACATCTGTCTACTTGTAGAATGTTGTGAAAGGTGTATTCATAGAAAAAAGATATGTGTTTAAGGCTATGTATATTAGTAATCTTATAGAGTTGACATACATTGATCACTACAAGTGTCTAAGATATTTTCTATACTTCACACTTGAAGACACTGAGGTTGTGAGATGTGTTATAAATCCACAGAGACTGATTCTGATAGAGCACAGAATCTTTGCTTTTCTAAAAACATTTTTTTTTTTTTCAAATCACTGGTAACTTGAAGCTAACAAAAATGGACACATACATTTGGTTATTAATAAGTGAACAAGTTGAAAAATAAGTTGACCGTTTGACTTTAAGAGTCATAAGATAGTTTGAATGATTAGAATAATTATTACTAATGATAGCTCATTCCGGTTTACATTTCAAGCCCAGAATATAATTCTGTGTTTTGGCCTCACCTTTGCATGATCCCTGTCTCTACAAACGGTGACACTAATGATTGACACATATTAATCATAATATACACAATTAACATAATTCTGATCTTATGGTTAAAATAATTTTCCCTTCAGGTAATTTTGAATTTTTTTTCACAGTTTTTTTTTCCCCTCACTCTTTTTCTTTATGACCGAAGGTTTGACTTCTTGTTAATTGGGTCAGAAAGTCATCATTAATGAAAAATAAATACAAGCTCTCATTAAGGATCACCCTGAACTTGAGTTTCCCTCAATTTGTACATAATAGCATGTCTCTTGAATACATGTCATATCCTCTAAGAGACATAAATTTGGTCTCTGGGCCATGCTTTCTATGCTGGGTCATCCCAATTAGTCAGCGCTCTGCTCCTGGATGCTGAGGCTCGCCACTATCTAGGAAGCAAAAGAGAAAAGACTCTGGGCCCTACGTAAACTGGGGTATGACACAAGCTCATTATTTAGTAGTGTTTCTTACTTTCTCCCACCTTGCCTGTCTTCAGTTACCAAGAGCTCATTGTAAGGTTTCTACCAAGGAAGATCATTACAAACTAGTTTTCCTCAAAGACATAAGGATCAGTCAGCCACCAGGAAGTTGTTATGTTCCAGGACCATGGAATAGAGTTCATAAATAATTTGTCTGCCATGAATCTGAGAGACTAATGTGTTTGCTTTTTGCAGGACGAGAAAAATGCACCTGGGAATGAGAAGGGGGTAGGGCAGGAGGCTCCCAGTATTGTGCAAGGCTTCATCTAGTGCTTTATCTAGCATGTAGAAGGTGTTCAATAATTGCTTGAGGAATGAAGTAATGCCGTCTGGAGGTCATAAAGTAGAAGGAAGATAAAACAAAAGAAAGTAGAGATCAATGCTTCTTTATTGAAGAGAATACAGCCAGCCAGTCAGCCTGATGCAAATTCAAGAGAGTGTTGAGACTTGCATAATGACAAACACAGAAACAATTTGCCCTTTCCTAACACTGCATAATGGTTAATGTTCATATACCCCTAGCAGACTAGTCAACTTCATTCTAAGAACACAGAAACACTGTATTGCATGCTATATCCAATTCTTTATATGTGAGCTAACAGGCTCAATTGGAAACCAGGTAAAACAGGGAATCAGCAATTCTTGTTGGAGTTTTTGTTCTGCCTCCACATCTTGTATGAAGGCAAATAATATATTCCTACTCAGTCCCTGATTTCCAATTTGTGAGAGAAGTGAGTTGGTGAGATAAATAAATTTGTGGGAGTTTTAGGTATGAAAATTGTCTTCTGCATCTGCAACTGAATGTTTGTGACAGATTAGGTATTCTGGAGACTATGGCAAAATCTGTTTTACAGACATTGCCTAATTTAATCCCTTCAATGACCCTAGAAATTATATGTCATCAAAACACCTTTTTAAGAAAGAAAGCCAAATCCATAAAATGGCTAAGAATATGCTCAAGGTCACATCGCAAACACATGACAATGCTGGAAGCTTAGTTCAGAGCATACTCACTGCTGCAAATTTTATAGACAGATTAATGGGAAGCAGCCTCAGTTTCATCTTGAAAACAACAAGAATGGGATGATCACTTCAGATTGCATCCTGGTTCTCAAAATAGATCTGTGATACGAATCATCATGAAATGATTATTTTTCTCCCTTGTGTCAGATATAAATAAGTGGGAACTGCAGTCAAAACCTGAGAAAAATATCCATAGGGCTTTGAAATTATCATTAGATACATAATATAATGGTACCAAAACTCCATTAACCCCAGCTCTCACTTCTACCAAAAAAACTTACTGAGATGTCAAATGTAGACTGAATGCTGATTGGGTAACTCCAGTAAACTAATCTTTACACCCTGAATTTACAGGAAATCTGTAGTTTGTTTGTCTGAATGTCAAATAGATATACCACACAAGTCCTTTTGTTAATAACTGAGTTTGTAAGTCTCTTTATTCGTTAATCTGACTACTTACCTGACTAGCTACACATGGAAATATAGACAGAAACACAAGCATGCAAATCAAATTTATATACAGTTGTACTTTCATATTTAAAGAGGATTTCCCAACACACCAAATTCTATTCAGGCTCCAGTCTCTTATACCAAAATGATGTTATATTTGTGTACAACCTATGTACATCATCTTCCTTAATACATAAGACCATCTCTAAATCACTTATGATACTTAATGTAACTCTATTTCAATAATTGTTGTACTGTATTATTTAGGGAATAATTACCAGAAAATTTATACATGTTAAAAACATATTTAATGGATATTTAGATATCTTTGCTCTGTTATTAAATTTGTATATATATAAACATTTCAGGTATAGATACACAAATGTATTATATTCATATGGAAATATATGAATAATTATATATTATATATTTATTTACCTTTAAAATCTAACAACAGAAGCTTAGATATAGTGCAAGAAAAAATGAAGTTCTGAGAAGACCTTTCTTCATGCACGAAAAACAAGGTCATTAATCTCAGGTTGTCTAACAGAAAAGCAAGGAGCTAAGATGATTTCTAGTAACTTTTCTAATATTAAATGCAGACACAATCCATATTTTAGTCAACTTACCTTATTTGGCCAATCGAATTTCATTCAGTAAGTGTTAGGAGTTATTTCCATTCTGCACGCACACATACTAAATGTACTCTGTCTCTTATTCACCTACTTTCTACTTATTTGCAAATGTTTCCCACGGCAATATCTGAACTGTACATTAAAATTAACTGACAGAAGCACTTTATGTCTTCCAATCATGAGAATTATTTGGATTTTGAACTCTTTCTTAGTGAGTAACATGCCTGTCTGGTGGACAGAAATTGTCAAAATAAGGAAAGTACACTCCCTGTATGCATAGCACTCTGACAGACATCTCCTGCACCGTGTCAGGAACATTCTCCTTACCTTAGGAAAGAAAAAAATGGCCAAAAACATGCTGCCAACCCACATGTTCTCTGCAGATTTTTACCATGAGCAAAACCTCGTCTTTTTCTACATTTTGTCGCCCAAAAATACCATATCTGTTTAAACTCTGAGATCCTTTTGAGAGTAGAAACTATGGCTATCTTGAATTTGGACTTCCCCGTTTATAAAAATAATATATGAATCCTATTGGTTCTAGGTAATGAGAAACTGGGTCTTTTATAGCTGTACAGAGGTGTCACATTGCTTGAGGATTCATATCATTTCCTGACCCTTCCATTGCCTCTTGCTAAGAATCTGAACAACATTCAGGCTATGTCAAGGTTAATGACTTTCAGGAGGCTTGTTTGGTGTCCTTGGCTGCTATTGTCATTCCGTATAGCTTTTCCCTTCATTTTCCCCTGTTACCTTATATGCCTGAGGTTCAGCAACACTTCTTAGTATAACTCAGTCCTGAGGTCTCCTGTTTGGAAGTGCTGATAAACTGCATTGCATCCACATGTCTAATTTATGACCAGAGAAGTGAGAATTAGTCCTGTGTGGAGTATTGTGTTTAGCTCTATCCCTTTCATCTTATATGATAGAAAAGCAGTGATTGTCTCCCACAAAGGCAACACAAAAGATCTTTCCTATCGCTTATTGTAACAACAGAGAAGGTGCATCACAGACAAACCAATAAGAAAGTGTAGTTGTTCTTGTCATTAGCAAAAAGCAGAACTTACAGTCTAGCTGGGCAGGTACCTGTCCGTGGTTCAGATCTTGATTCTACTAGTTCCTCATTCCCTGGAAAACTTATTTGTGTTCCTTGAACTACATTTTTTCATATTTAGAAAAATGAGAAAAGTACATTCAAAACTGTTCTGAAGACTGAATGAAAAATTACATAAATTACTGCAAAGTGAATTAGCAGGGAATGTTAATTTTCATCTTCCTCCTCCTCTTGCTACTTTTTGGAGGGAAGAAAGCCCACAATCTTCACAGGAGCTCTAAAAATAATAAAACCCTTAATACCTGTCATTTTAATACACAGGGAATAGTCCAGTGAGATACATAGCTGGAAAAGCAGAAATAAAACAACATGAAGAGACAACTGGGCAATGGGTTAAGAGTTCACACCAAGATTTTAGGAAGCCAAAAATGAATTTTGGTATATTTTTTTGCCCAGGAGTTTATGGACATTACAAACTTTGATTTATGGGCTAAAATCTGTAGCTTTGAATTTAGGCTCTTCCACAATTTTGGGGTATGGTATTCAGAAAGTTGTACCCTCGATAAAGCAGAAATAATATCAGTAGAAACTCAATGTATAGCTTTTAGATTTATATGTGTTAATAATGCTAAACACTTATGAGAACATGAGACATAATGAATAGTGCTCAGCATTTTGGGGGGGGCGCTTGGGTGTTCACGTGTATGCTTGTATGGCTGTATATTAAACTATACATAGCATATCACATTAGGTGCTATTTTAGGTTATTACCAAGTATGTCAATTTGCAATTCTCATGAATCCAGTAAAGCCTTGAAGACATTTTGACATACTGTGAATAAGTTAGGAAAATCATAAGATACAGAAAAAATATGATGAACAAAATTGGCCAAACAAATAGTATCCCTTCAAGTGAAGTTGCAGAGTGTGGAACTGAGCCTTGTTTAAAGTGAGGATACATTTCCCATGCCCTACACCTAAACGTGAATGTATTTTGATGAAGTATAGACATTTTTGGAGAATGAAAGTGTTGGTATAATCATTCCAGGCAAACCACATGGGCTCTACTATCCAAGGCAAGGAAGAGTAGACTCTTTACTATCTCTTGTAAGTCCCAGAAATTTTCTCCTCTCTTAAGTTACCTACTGAGCGGATTCTTTTGCTGTGTTACATGTAGAACAGTGGTGTAAAACAGCACTGTTCTAATTAATTCAGATCTTGTTTTACAACTACATTTCCTGAGGATATTTCTCGAAAGAAAGTGATATTCCTTGAGTATCATACATTTCTCCTAAGCTTCCCTTATCCATGGTATGGCACTGGATGCTATAACATATAGAGTAACTTTGCTACCTGTGCTTTTCAAGTAAAGCGATTCTCTAGTAAATATGGTAAAATGTCGTTTCTTTTGCTTTTGCCATGGGTGCTCAAGATATTGACTTGGAGACTGAGGGGCAGTGGTTATTTTGTCAATCTAAACAGTACAATAACCACGATATAACCCCCTGTTGTGGTGTGAATGTAAAATGGATCCTCACAGATTTCTTTGCAGAACATAGTCCACAAGTAGAGGGTTCCATTCTGGACCTTTGGCTAAGCTGGCAGAAGTAGGTATTTCACATTTTAGTGGACCTCTTAAACCTTCAGTCAGATAACTTTAGCTTCTCTTGTTTCTTTGATTGCAGAGATGAAAAGAGTAACTCCCTTTTCCTTTTCTCCTCATTAATAAATAGCATTCACCCCCAGAAGGTGAGGCCTTTCTGGAATCCATCAGCATGTGGACTGATCTCAGGAGGCTCCGTCCAATCAGACCTGAAGTCCTCCTCATTTCAGGCATTTTAAAACATGCTCCTTTGCATTTTAATGCTTATATGACTGAATTGTACATATTCCTGGTGTCAAGGTCCACCGGTAGCCCTTGGTGAAAAGCTTTGGTTTTCTGGCATGTTCTACAGGTCTTTCTGAGAAGTGACCTGGGATGCTCAGAACCATCTGTTTGCCATGGAAGTCCATCTTTCTTCCCACTTCCACCAACAACTCTGACGATTGTGAAGGCCCTGCCGTTCCACAGCTTCTTACTGGACTCCTCTTCTTTACTTTGAATGCTCTTGAACTCCTTACTGTTTCCTATACATGGACTCAACTACCCAAGACAAGAGTACAGTCCTTACCATCTCTACCTTACCAACTGCCCCCACCCAGCCCGGCAGTTAATTCAAAAGCGTGAAAGTTTTCTTTCCATTTGTAGTGATCCATTACTTAATTCCAATGAATGACTTGTGGGTTTACTGCACACTATTACCCCACCTCTAATACCTCGATTTTAAATCAATCCTGTCTGTCTTTCTACATCTTACTCCTCAAGTTACTTAATTCAGTTCTAATACTTAAGTCAGTGAGCCAGACCTTCTGCTAGTTACCATGTCTTCATTATCTGTGATCTTTCTTTTTCTGTTTTTTCTTTGATGTAGTTTAAGATATTATGATTTTCTGCTAAAACTCATGATTGGTGTTCCTCCAGTATGTTGAAACTATAGTTTATAAAATGTCACTCTTATATAATTCTCTGTCTTGGTGTGAGTGTAACAGGAGACAGAATTGATTATATTCTGATAAGTACAATGCTCTAAAGTATGAGTACACACACAAACACACACACACACACACACACACACACACACACACACACATACATACATACACACACACAGTGCAACTTTAGATTTCCCGGGCAATATTTCTAAGGTAAATTCACCCTTTTACACCTTAAGTGGGAGGACACTTTCATAATATTTCCTCTCTTTAGAAGTACCCAGTAAGAGTCAACATTCTTCATTACTGAATTCTGTCCTCGATATTTAATTGAGAAAAGAGAAGTATTCTGATAGATGGCCGTCACTTGTCTTCCTTCACATCTACTAACCTGCCCACAATAGGATCAATAGGTGTTGCCTTTCCTCCTGGAGGAATTGATGAACTGTCGCTCCGCCATCCGAAGCAAAGCTCTGTGCTTCTGTGTGGGCATCTTTCCCTTTCACATGTGGATCATGATGCTGTTACTCTTTTCTCTCTGTACATTTATCTTAACGTATTCACAAGTGGCAGGATCTTCTGTGATACAAAATCTATCACAAACAACAACAGCTTACTTATCAGCAGCTCATGATACCTTAAGGTTAAAACAAGAAATTGGGTAACTGCTCATCACCTTCACAGAGCTGCTGTCCTAATTTCCTTTCCTCTTCACCGTTTTAGATCTTAGTAACTTGCAGCTTCCTCAGTTTCTCCTGTCCTTGCCCATGATTGTGCATTCACACATAGTAATGTAGTAACATCTGAAAGGAGTTCATGTCACACTTGTCCTCTCTTTTGTGGCACTATTTTCTGTTGCCCCTACCCTGCATTTCATCATGATAGCATGCATTTCATAATTTTTACCTGGCAGCTGTTTGGGTGAGGTGAACAGCTCATTGGCAGAGAGATTGCCTAGCATGTGCAAGGCCTTGAGTTTAATGCTTACCATGAAGTTAAAACAAAACACAAAACCAGCCAGAGAGCCTATACTATCAAAAACCAGGTGTTGTTTCTGTTGAACTCTGTTTATGTCTCTAAGATCATTGGCTACAAGTGTTTCTTGGCCTCTCATTCTCACTGTCCTGGGCTTCCAGTGTCTCTGTACACATCAAACCTATTCTGATCTCACAGAGTTTGCAGATGGCTTATTCTTGCCAAGGATGCTCTTCCTGTCGTTTCTTCATGTCTGCTTGTCATCTTGTAAAAATTCCATCTGTGACAGAACAACTGCAGGTCAGCGTCTTTGTTTTCCTGCCTATCATTAATATATATTAACAATTATATTTTATCTAAATTCCTTAGTTGGTTGTTTTCTGTTTACTCTCGGCTATAATGTAAATTCTATCGGGTCTATCTTTTCCTGTTATGTCTCCAGGCATAGGGACTTGTAATGAAAATAGGGAAATGTGGATGAATCAAATAGATGCTGAATTCTGCAACATATTTTTGCATAAAAGAGGTGTATAAGTTCATGGGAACATGGTGGCCTCTCCTTATGAAGACAGGCTTTCTCTATGTTCCCTAATACATTCTTAAAGCTATCTAGAGCTGTAGAAAAAATGCCCCTCCATGGAAGCAACTAATATACTTGGTGTTGTCGTTATAGCTGGCAGCTTTTCAGGGTAAATTTGCCTAGGTTCAGCAGCCCACTGCCAGTTCTCAGCTAGGTATCTTTGCTTAGGAACCAGTCATTTTCTTATTTCTCAAATGATATAGTATGAAACTTGTCACAGGGAAATGGATTGACTGACACAATTCTTTTAGAGATTCAGAGTAAAATAGGAGCAGCAGTTCAATTGTAAGACCCTCTACTTCTCTGAACAGGTTCAGTCTATAAATGGCTTACAGCCTCAGAACACCTATGAGGGCATTTTGTTTAATCAATCTTCAGCTGTTTTCAGTCAAATGCAGAGTAAAGTTCAGTCACAACTTTATTAATGGTTTCAGCTCCCTTTCACTATGCTGGTTTTCAAATTTCCAAGTCTTTATGGCTGTCAATGTAGAAATGTACTTCGCATTTCCACTCTAATAAGTGGGTACTTTTTTGAATATGAGGTCAGTATCTAACTCTTTAGGCCCTGGGAAACTCTTAATATATATAAGGAGCTCATGCACTTAAATTGATATCCCATCTTCAGTGAACATGAAGAACATCTGTGTTTTTATGTCTGCTTACAAATAATTTCATTTGGCTTCTCAGGTGCTGACCTTCATTTCATGTGTAATTCATCTAGGAAGGAACTGGAAAGATGAAAGATATGCAGATCCCAACTGTGTGACAAGGAAAAAAAAAATCTAAAAAGCTAATTTCCTATTTCAGCGTCAAAATGCAATGATTTTTATCTGCAAATCTTTTATTTTCCTCTTCTTTGTGTGTGTCTTTCCAGCTGCCTAAAATGTACCTGGGCTTATTTGATATACCAATGAAGTAGTTTATGGAGCCTAACCATCTGTGCTTTTTCCCCCCATCTCAAATGCATAACACCATAATCCACATACATAAATTCATAATCCACGTGCACATCTCATGGCTCTATTTAGGAGTGAATTTTCCAGTGCAATTAAAGTATGAGCTAAAGAGATGATTGCAATTTTAGACGGCATCATAAATACTCAGGCCCTTATACCTATACACCTGCTGAGGAATTGGGGCTGATTTGTGTTGCACAACATCTTAAAGGAAATCTAAAGTAATAGCATAAAGTGACAAATCCTTTCCCCTTACTTATCTAAATTCCCATTGGCCAAACTCAGCATCATGAAAGAGTTTGATACAGCTAAATGCATCCATTGCTCTCAGCTGGCATTTTAAAGCAAACACAGAAAACAAACAAACAAACAAAAATACTGTAGATTGTGAACTATGGGTTTTTTTTTTTTTTTTTTTTTTTTTTTTTTTTTGTACTTGAACTTCATATTTGATTTCCTATTATCCGAGTTCAGGTTCTGAACAGATATTAAAAGTGAATGATAGTCTTATAAGTGAGAAAGCCAAAAGCTAACAAGAATGACTTGTCTTTACAGTGGCAAGTAGTATGTAGAATAAAGGACATTTCTACGGAGAGAGAACAAATTCACTTGGGGCATTTCTGACTCGAACAATTATAGTTCTCTATATATTCCTAACCATCATTTCAGGCACCTTGACAATTTTGGTGTGATTGTTGTACACATAGCCCCAACCTTCCAGCCATCAGAGTAACTCTAAAAGTTACCGAGGACATAGGGTTATCATTCCCTCAGAGAGATTGAGATCCCAGTGGAAGGTGAATTGAAATCGATTGGGTCAGTTCAATAACACTCAAATTTCAGGAAAAAAAATCTCTTAGTTGGTTATAGAGTTTATTTATTCCCGACTTTACTGTTAGGACTTACACAAGAGGTTCAAGTGGACACAAAACACTTTCGAACTGGAAGTTATGATTTTTTAACCAAACTGATCACCTTATTTATAGACCATTCACATATATTGTTAACAAATTGAAATGACTGATAAAGTTTTATGTAGAATTATTTTGTCCACTGTGGTTTAGTGATCAGCAAGATTAAAGAGAATGAAGATGACTGTGAAGACTCTTCTTGGTTTTTAACTTGCCTGCATCTGCACCTCACTGACAGACAAGTGACTTAGTGTGCCTGTGCAGGATTTTTCATGATTGAACATTTTAATTTAGAGACTAACCAAAATCCAGAACTTTTGAGGTGAGAAAATACACCCTAATTCTAGACCACACATTCTAGTGGTAGTCCATCTAAAAGTCATCCTTGCTCTTTGCCTATTTGTCCACGTTCTTGCTGACAAGTCCATTGCTTCGCTGTCATTATAGCCTTCTTTGGAATTCCGGAGTATTCCAGAGACAGGCCGACATATGTTGGGAAACCGTGCTACTTAAGGTCACTGTCTACCATGTCTGATAGTTCCTCTGAGCTCAGCACAAAATGGAGGACTCCCCTTCCCAGCAGGGCTTCATATTCTCTGACAGTATCTGGAGAGCCTGGCCACCAAACCATCTACTTGCGGAAGGTCATGTAGTTTTAGTAAACATACAACTTTCTGTTTCCAGTAAGAACCAACCCAGCAAGAAGCCATGATTTTTGAAATACTTCACCATGCAAATGAGAAATTCCCAGGACTTTAAACTTTAGCCAATGATTTACATTTGCCCTGAGAATTCCTTCCTTCTTTCCAAAGTTGATATGTAGCCTTTTCATTCATTTTATTCATATGAATAATATGAACACAAGGTGTTTCATGGAATACCATGTAAATGAGCTGCAACACTACACACCCAGCACTCTCAGCAGGACTTGGATCCTGCAGACCCCAGTTAGGCTCTGAGTCATCCTTTCAGCCTGGTGTACAGTGGCAGCTGAACACCTTGAAAGAGAAATCGAAATGCAGCGCCACAGCTGGAGCAAAATGAAAGTGCATATGAGAAACTTACAGAGACTCATGGAGTAAAGAATTACTAGATTTGTGGACTTTCCATTGGTAGTCAGCCACTGCTGAACTAGCTGGACAATAGTTTATAAGGCAAACTAATAAATCCCGTGTGTATATGTATATGCATATGAACATATGACATAATATATGATATACTCATTTTTATTATATATGATTATATAATATATAATTATATAATATCACTGTATATGTGAATGTGTATTGTATGTGTGCATGTTCATGTTCATTCTATCTGCTCTGTTTCTCTACATAACCCTGTCTAATAAAAATGTGCTTGGAAGAGAACTTCTAAGTGGGAAGCAAAAATACATTAGAAGCTCAGACACGTAACACAGAGAGAATCATTTCAGTTTGAACTGACAATTTACATATGAACATTTGGATCCTTCTGAGCTTAGCAGAACAACATTGACATGGTAATCTCCTTTCAATAATGTATTGGATTTCTTTAGGTTATTAATAGATTCCCAAGGGCTCAGAAACCACAAATAGCCAGTTTGGGAAGCTGAGATTTGCCAAGGCTTAGCTCTTTTCAGTATTGACCAGGCAAAAGGATGGTCTAAATATTCTTAGTCACCTGGACCCCATGCTATTGGGGGTTGGATGGCTACATAGATAGAGCACAGAGATTAATAGCTTAAGGAATAAAAGAATGGCCTTTTAACATCTCAGTTAATGTTCATTTGCTGCAGGTGTTTTTATTTTCAATATGTTAATGCAGGCTTAACATTATATAGTGACACTGCAGATATTAACTGAGTACTATGAAGAATTTTCAATAAACCCTCATGTAAACTTTTAGCCTATGAAATGGAGAATATTTGCATGTTACTTAAATTGGGCAATTCTTAGTGAATCCACATCAAGCCCAGAGATAGCCCCTTAGCCTGCATTCTCCAGATTCACCTTCTGTTCTAGAATTCACCTTATATTGAATACAGTGGTACATACTCTTTGGTGCCTGAATAATTTTGCTTATAATATTTTGTTTTGGTGTTTTTTTAAAATGTTTTTGATATTTCTCTGTTATTGTTGTCTGGTCTTTCTTTCCTGCTGCTGTCATTTTCTTCTGCTAGGTAGATATGCCAAGCATTCTTTACTTGTTCTTATTGCTGTGGAGATTAGTGATGTTGCAGTTTATGTCATTATGAGTAAAGTTGCTAAGACAACTCTTGTCAAGGCTAGATGCTTTAATTCTCATGAAAAGGGATTGTCCGTAGGGACACAGGACACATACTAGGCTAACATGAGAAACTACTATTTCTTTTTAGTTTTGGATTTGTCTCAGTGTAAGGTGCCACTCTCCTGCCTGCAGCAGCTGTGAACATTTGCCCTACTCTCTAAATGTTTAACATTATTTCCATCCTGCAAAGTGCCATCGCATGGCTATCATTTTCATTTTCTTGATGACAAATGGCTCTAATTGCTTTTCTTCACAAACACATTAGCTTTCTTCATCCCTTTCCTTGCGAATCGTTCTTCAAGTACTACCCCATTAGTCTCACTTAATTGCTTATTCGTGTATTGTTCCATTGCCAGAATAATTGAAAATATTGCCAGAAAAATTGAAATAATTTGGGTACAAGGTCTTTGGTAGATTGTTAGAAGCAAAATCTTCCTCCATTTATGGGCTGTCTGTTTATTCTTTTCTTAACAGTGTCATTGGATAAACAGAAGTTTTAAGTTTCAATGACATTCAAATTAGCTAGTTTCCAATCAGTGGCTTCTTTTCAATGTGAGAGATCTAATCAGAGTCATGTCATTACTTATATTCTCCTATTATCTGCCCAAGAGATTGACAATTTTAGCTTTTGGGTTTGGATGTCTGCTCCTTCTTGAATCACTTTTTATGCAAGTTATAAATGTTGGAGTAGAGTCATTTTTTTTCTTTCTGATATTCTTTTCTGCCACAAATTTCCAGTTAGTTCAGGGTACTTTAACTGGAAAATTTTTGTTTTCCCTTTGAGGACTATGGTATTTAACTCAATATCTTTGGGATGCTATAAAGTGTCATAAAATGAATATTTTGTAAATAAGGGCGATTTATTGCTCAGTGTTGCTCAGGTTGGGAAGTCCAAGATTGATGTTCTAGCAGAGTCTCTGTCTGGTGGAGCTCACTCCTTACAAGATGATGATTTCCTGAGTGTTCAGAAGAAAGAAAGGCCAAAAGACTATTCTCCCATGGCAGAAATGGTAACAAAAAGAATCATGTTTTTTTCTTTTGTTTTGTTTTGTTTTGGTCAATTAATGAAGCATTGGTTGTATTCATGAAGGTTCTCATCTCATGACCTAATCAAATAAACTTCTTATGGCACCAGGGATTAAGTTCCAATGAACACTGGAGGACAAAACAGCAAGTAATTATAAAATTAATTCTACTATCATTAGCAATGTGGTTGATGCCATTCATTGCAAATGAAATTGTTCTATGAAGAAAGTTTTCCTTCTCTGATTGATACACCAAGCACTTCAGAAGCAATATTTACACTTCAAGTCTTGTTTAAATAGACTAGAATTTACTTTGAATATTGTTCCAAACATATGGATGCAGAATGCATGAAGCCATGATGCTACTTATGGCTACTGACAGTGCCTTCCCAAAAGCCACCTGCAAGAGAAGATCCAGAGACATTTGAAATTTCTATGTGCTCATCTGCAGTTTGTGACATAGGTTGTGAACAAGTTTGCCCTTGTGATTTGTCTATGAATAGTTCTTTGGATTTCACTGAGAGAAAATATTTCAAGTATCTCTCAAAAAAAAATATTTCTAACTTGAATGAAGCTGCCTTATGTTTTTATGTCTCTACTCTCTAGCAACTTGTGAACCTGTAACAACCAGTTTTCATACCCCAAGGCCAGGTTCTATCAGCTTAAGTCTGGAGATAGTAGTATTTTGGCCACTGTCTCAATAAATAGAATTTTACTTTCTGTTGGTAACACATTATCACCTTCATTTAATGGGAGACAGAAAATTTAAACCAGATATTTCTATAACTATTGACTCTGAGAATCCCTTGTTATTATTGTACCTACAAAAGTAATAAAAAAGTTTTATAGCATCATTTGCTTTCAGTTGATTTTATTCTTAAAAATAAGTGAATACAGCAGGCTCCAAGCATGTTTTTACTATGCAAGAAATAGACAAACAGTACAGGTCTTATGGTTGCAACTTGGTTTGTCAGTTCAAATGTTCAACAATACACCATCATCATCATCATCATCATCATCATCATCATCATCATCATCATCATATCTCTCTCTCTCTCTCTCTCTCTCTCTCTCTCTCTCTCTCTCTCTCTCTCTCTCTCTCTCTTTCTCTCTCATATTCTTTTGCCAATTTTTACTTGATAAAAGTATGATCTCAGGAGTGTTAAAACTGTTTATTGCAGGTTTACAAATTATAGGAGAGTAATGTCAACTAAGTATGTAAGAGAAGTTTTATGCAAGTTTCATAGTATATTCTTTGGTAACAACTTAATCATATTTCTCAATATAACTCAATTGTTTTCTGATTATTTCTTGGTTCCTGATCCCCTTTCTAGCCATCCACTCTACATTCATAGCTGTCAGGACACAAGTAGTTGGAGAATTCAACAGTCCAATTGGTGTGAATCTTCTCAAACTCATTAAAATGCCTGCTTAAACTCATATTCTTTTCCATAAAGTTGCCATTACAATTTCCATTCACCTATCCCAACTGAGATTTCAAAGAAATAGTTCTACAAAGTTGCTGGCCCCATTTGAGTAGAGGCATCTATATCATATAGATTGTATCTAGAACCTTTATGTCTCCTAACTAAATTTATTCACAACCTACGTACAAATTCTTCTTTATAATGCTAACCACATTTATGTTAAGCACAATTAATTCTTATTTCAGTATTGTTGAATACTGAAAACTAACTTGAAATCTGTGCTCATAAATTTAAATGTTTGTGACTATGTTATTCTTCTATACAAACTTCAGTATGTTGGAGGTAAATGAGATCAGTTGTGTGCATTTAATAGGTTCTTAATTTTGTCTCATACATAAAAATAGAGTAGCAAGGGGCCAGTAGGGAGGGGATCTATAGAAAGGAGTGACTATGGTAGAAAACCCTTAATACTGAGGGCAAGACTGGGAGATGAAGCCTTGAGGAAATCAGTGAAATAGGATTGATTTAAGTGGAACTAAAGCATTGATAAGTGGCTTTACACATTAGATTAAGTCAGGTTGAAATATTGGAGGAATTATTGAAGTACAGACTTTAGACTTTGGAATATTGATTTTATTTAAATTACACACTTCAATACAGGTAGGATACAAGAGAATAAATCAGTTATTTGTGGTTACTACATGACTGAAATAAAAATGGTAGTAAATAAAATTAAGTTAAGGAATTGCAGAAAGGTGAGGATAAGAAAAGTAGAACAAAGAAAATTATTTAAAAGAGGAAATGAGATGCAAGGACCTCAACACAACTTCAGGGATGTTAATTTAGATAGTGTCTGGAGAAAAAAAATCTTCTGCAGGTATTTCATAAGACAGATCGACAATACCTAGAACCTTCAGGAGTGACCAGGTTTATATTGAATGGAGACATAGACACAGAATTCTAGCAATTTCTTACAACTGAGAATCCAGAAGAACTAACAATAACAGGCCACTTGAGAAAGCAGAGCCACATTACTTGAGACAGGATTATTTGATGAGAAGATGGAGGAGTAGACACTAAGAGCCTCCATTGTAGAGAAAGCCAGAAATTCTCTGCTGAAAGCACTTTTGGACTCTTGTGTGAAAGTATATGTACAAATACATATATACAAACCAAATAGTCAAAATAATCATATACATTTCTTGTGTGTGTGTGTGTGTGTGTGTGTGTATGTGTGTGTGTGTATGTGTGTGTAGGTTAATGTGTAGAGATCATTTTAGAAATATTTCATTTATATGTATTATATTTATATTTTATTTATACATTAAATGTTATCCCCTTCCCAATTTCCCTTTAATAAACACCCTATCCCATACCCCCTCCACCTGCTTCCATGAGGGGGCTCACCCACTAATGAACTAACCCTCTCCTGCTTCATCACCCTGACATTCCCCTACACTGGGGCATTGAGTCTTGGCAAGTCCAAGGGTCTCTTCTACCACTGTTACCTAACAAGGCAGTCCTCTGATCCATATACAACTGGAGCCATGGGTTTGTCCATGCATACTCTTTTCATAGTGGTTTAGCCCCTGGGAGCTCTGGTTGGTTGGTATTGTTGTTCCTATGGGGTTTCAAACCCGTTCAGCTTCTTCAATTTTCTTTCTCTAACTCCTCCATTGGGGTCCCAGTTCTCAGATCAATGGTTGGCTGTGAGCATCTGCTTCTGTATCTGCCATGCTCTGGCAGAACGTCTCAGGAGACAGCTATATCTGTCAGCATAAACTCCTTGGCATCAGCCATATTATCTGGGTTTGGTAGTGGTATATGGGTTTAATCCCCTGTTAGAGTTGTCTTTGGATGGCCTTGCCTTCAGTCTCTGCTTCAGACTTTGTCTCCATATTTTCTTCTGTGAATAATTTTGTTTCCCTTTCTAAGGACTGAAACATCCACACTTTGATGTTTCTTCTTCTTGAGCTTCATGTGGACTGTGAATTGTCATGGGTAATCCAAGCTTTTGGGCTAATATCCACTTATCAGTGAGTGCATACCATGTGCTACTTTGTGACTGGGTTACAACACTCAGGCGATATTTTATATTTCCATCCATTTGCCTAAGAATTTCAATCAAATAAAAATACAATTACTTAATATGCACAGGTGAGGATGATCTATAAAGTTTCATATAGTATCCATGTTGGTTTATTTTTCTATGCCTGCTCATCTATATATGGTAGGGAAGGAGAATGTAACAAGGATGATGATTGCCATAATAGTCATTCTGCAAGTGCTTCAGAAACCCAGAGGCACACTTTTAGTTAGTTTTGTTGGGATTACCTAAGGTTTACTTTAAAGATGACGATATATCTTTCCTGGACCCAGTAGCATCCGTGAGAATGACAGACAAGGTGAATACCTTAGCCAAGAGGCAATAGGAACAGGGCATTCTGAAGCATTATAATCATTCAAACAAAGTACTTTTCCTTTCTTCTAGGGACTCCTGTTGCATCATTTCCATTTTAAATTAAGCAAAAAATATACTTCCAATAACCAGAAAAACACTTAGAAATGAAGAAACACTTGTTCTAGTTAATGTGTCTGAATTGTGGCAAGGGGGAAAAAAACGTTTCCCCCAGGAGGTCATTATTATTCAAAAATTACTCTAATTAGGTCATGAATATATTAGGCTGTATTCAGTGCCAACAAGAGAAAAAAAAATAGAACTGGAAATGTGACACATATAGCACTCCCAACTTGTTAGGGCGATTTTATTCCAAAATGCCATTAAAAGATGAAAAGGTCACCCTGTAGGGAAGTAATTGGTACAGCACTCTTATAACTGATTAGAGGGACTTTTATTTGGGCATTTTTTTCTTTCTTTGAAAAGGGGTCTTTCTAGATAGACAGGAAGAAAATTGTGTGTGTGTGTGTGTGTGTGTGTGTGTGTGTGTGTGTGTGTGTGTGTGTATGTTGAGGTCTGATTACATGAGTGTGTGATTCTTTGCAAATAATAGCAAAGGTGAAAAATAACAGCCTTCACAGAAATTGAAATACTTGAATTGAAGCAGAAATACTTATAGTTTTATTACAAGTTGCACAGACAGCTTAAGATAATAGAAAAAGGTTTAGGTTTTTTGTGACTTGGTTTCATTTAATTATTCCATCTGTGTTGTCTCCTAGAATATCGACAATTTAGAAATTTTCTGTGTTTTGTTAGAAAAGAATATAAAATTGCAGTGAAT
Organism: Micromys minutus; assembly: GCF_963924665.1. Classification (NCBI taxonomy): domain Eukaryota; kingdom Metazoa; phylum Chordata; class Mammalia; order Rodentia; family Muridae; genus Micromys; species Micromys minutus. The sequence continues at coordinate 52,800,195 of NC_137976.1, forward strand.
AAGTGATACGCATAGAAGGTATAAGGTTGAAAGCCTATACTTTCATTTTTTATTTTAAAAGATACCTTAGAAGTGTGATAATGTACTGTGGAAGATGTTTGATGCTTGAATGTGACTCTAGCAAATGACACTGAACTCCATATACTCAGAGAATTGAGGAGCCCATCCTTAAGGACTGCACATGTATCTGTCCCTGGTAAAGGCAAACAGAATAAAGAATTTGCATACTCAGTTGCAGCATAACTTCAAATTGTCTTCTAAAATGGCATTTGTGAATGCAGTTTTTGAGAACATGACATGACATTCAAACTCATTTTCTCCACTTAAGGCTTTCTTAAGTTTGCTATTTGCTCAACGTGTCTCTCAGTGAAGAATGAACCTCAGCACTTCTCAAAGCCAAATCCAAGAGCTTACCAATCATGCAATGCCAGATGGCATCTGCAACCACAAAAGGAAAATGGTCAGCATATCATGCAAATCTGTTCTAGTGGTCCAAGGTGCTACAGTTCTTGTGAAACGAGCTCAGTGACTACATCCTTCTCAAGTTCCCCTGGCCACTGAATCATCAGTGAAGAAGACTAAGCAGTGGAACAGATTGTGTTTTCATGGATCTTAAGGTTGCAAAGCACAAGATCAAACTGGCTATGAGAAACTATGATATTGATATTTGTAATGTAGTCCTCAAATCATGCCTAAACAAAGAAGAAATATGCACTACCATTTCACGATTATAATTATTTTCTGTTACTCACAATATTGGAGTAACCTAAAATTAATTAATCTGGCCAGTTTTAAATATGTGATTTTTGCACCTTAAATTATTATGTTTTATTTATTGCTTTATGTGAAAACCAGGCTGTCCTTGGTCTTGCAATCTATACTAGTCCCTGGGTTGACTGAGTTCCAAGAGGAAACAGTAACATAGTTCCTCGTTTTACAAAAAGGAAGCAATTAAAAATTAATAAAAAGTTGTAAGATTTTGTATGTGCATCGACTTGGATTTCCAAATGCACATGTGTACTTATATAAACATAGATATGCATGTGTGTCTTAAGGAATATATGTGCATTTACTCTGACATGGTTGAAAGTCAGAGGAAGGCATTTCAATCCTTTACTCTTAAGTTTATATTTTGGAAAAAGAGGTCATTATTCTACATAATAACAGTACAATGCTCAACACCAGAAAAGCAATATTGTTTCAAGATCCTGATGTAATTTGTTAATATACAGACCTGGCTTAGAATTTATTTTTCCAACAGGTACCTTTGACAATGTAGGTTTTCTTTCTTCTTTTTTTCAGGGAAGAATAGTAAGGTGTATATAGTATCTAAAAATATAGTATATTTGAGAAATGAAAACATTCTACAGAGTTTGTTTATGAGAATATATTTTTAGTGAATAACTTAATATATCCTTTACTTTTCAACATTCATCTTTTATTTATACAACATAGTTGCATACTAACTTTTTATTTAATGGAGAATAGCTTCCTGTGGTTAAGTACTTACAATAGGTCAGCCAGAATACTAATTTTATTCCCCTAATAACCTTATAGAGTAGCGAGCTTTACCTTATAGAGGAGCAAACGGGGCTTCAGAGAGAGAGAAAGTGGCCTGTTTGTTCTCAGAGCAAGTTAGTTGCAGATCTGGAATTATTGTCCAATATTTTTCTGCCTAGAAAGCTTAACTCTCATTCACGATTCCATATTCCTCACAGCAGGCAAGAAGAGACATTAATTATGGATGTTCCATTGCCCTGGAACTTATCATCTTCCTGAGACAAATGTACAAATGCATAAATACTTGGAACATTAGAGGAAGAAATTCATCTTCATTGAAAGTTGTAACCCAATTGCTACCCTGCTCCTTGCACTCCAAATTCATGCTCTTTACTTGTTTTCTTCTTAGCATCTATCATCATTTAACTAACTGAAAAATGCACACGTCTCTGTCATTAGTGGTATATCTCCTGCTGCAAGACAGTGGCAAATTGTATTCTTTCTATGTTCATTTTATTATTTTATTTTTATATCTGAATCCTGTGAAGCCTATGAAAGTGCCTTGTGTGTAGCGGTACTCAGTAAAATCATAGTGGAATAAACAAATGCATTTCTCCAACTGAAAAGTGAAAGCCAGAAGGGACAAATCACTGAAGGTTAAAGCAATTTAACCACTTGCAACAGACACCTCTGAATTGCATGTCAATGGCTGTCACAAGGACTGACTGACAGTGTGAAGGAGGCATTTATTGAGAAGTCAAGCAGAGAGAACCTTGACCAGCAAAGACCATTGGCAGTGTGGGCAATCTTTTGTAAGTAAAGGAACAAGGGAGAAAAATTAAAAAGGCAGCTACTGGTCATATTAGATGACCAGAAAAAGAGAAAAGATCATTATGAGAAACAGTAAAGCAAGGGCTGGAAAAGAGTTATTCTGACAGCCAAGAAATATATTATATATATTACATATTATATGTAATTTATATATTATGTGTGTTATGAATATATTTTGAAAAATATGATTCTTATTAGCAAGGTAAATTGTGTATTTACTGTTAATACAACATTCAAATTAACAAAGGATAAAACCATCTCTTCTCTGAGCAAAACATTACAGTTGGAGAAGTTAGACAATGATTTTTTTAGGGTTCATTTGCATGTACATCTTTCATTTTCTTAAGTAGTCTCTGAACTTCGTGAATGTGATATACCATTGCTCAGAGAGTGACTGGTTCAGATCATATCTTCAGTAGAAATTCAGCAATGTCAATGAACAGGATGAGGAAACTATTACAAATGAGCAAACAGTTACTAAAGAAACAGACAGATGGTAGAGTGTAGAAGCAAGCAAAGGGAAGATGTGCTTGAATCTCTTGATGAGGTTTTGGGGTTCTTAAATCTTTGTTTACAGATTCATGGCCGATCAGAATAGTGAAAATTCTGGACGTGCTTCTTCTATTAATGGAGAATTCTACTGATTAAGACTATCTGCCTAGACAAGAAGGAAGGCAGAGATAAATGTAAGGTAGGATGGGACTCCTTTAAACAAAACTCTTTCTATTCCATCAGAGTTCTCGAAGTTTCTTTTATAACTCTCTGAGTTGTCAGAAGCTATTGTTCTCGTGTTAGACATGAGAAAGCTAGTCTGATATGCTTAATGAATACATGAGTTTTTTTCAGAGAATATAAAAAGCAAAATTTATGCTTTGATCCCTTGACTTTAATATTTTCTCATTTCTTTCCTTTCTCTTTTTTGACTAGAAAATACATTTTAACTAGCATATATTCATTAGACAAAATAATTGATTTCTTTAGAATATAGTTGTACATGTATAGTGTATATTTTTATTTATGTCTTCTTTCAAGGTGCTGAATCAGTTTCCATTGTCAGCATTCTCTGTAGTAAGTTTGGAGAACATAGTCCATTCCTTGCTGTATAGTAAAAATCAGTAAGAAGAGTACCAAGAAATGTCATGGACTGTGCTACCACCAAATTCCCCTTCTCAGCTAATACCTCTAATACTTCTTGAGACTTTTCAAATTGCAGAGGAAAAGGCATGTCATTCTCTTACCCCTAATTACTCTTATGAGTCAGATGATCATATAAATAGGAGAAAACAATTGATCCTTGTTCATGTGCTGTTCCCATTTTCAAGCTACAGACAAATTTTTAGTGTTAGATTCCTGTGAGTGTATGCTCTTTTACAGCTTTTCTACAAATGGAATCCTGATTACTTCCTTTACTTTGCAGTAAAATTTGAGACGACTTCTTATATATCCACACATTTTTTTCTTTATCCAAGTGAAATTAACAAATCTGCATATGTTCATTTAATTTTTCATTTTCCTGCTATTAGAAACATTTTTGGAAGTCTTCCTTACTACAGACACACTTGTGCACACTCACAGAAATATTTGGGAGAGAGATATTTTAGGAGGGAGTGGATGACTCAATGAAGAGATAAGTTAAAAAACTTGCTGGGTCCTCCTGGATTGCCTCTTGAAACTTGTGAGCCAGAGGCTGTAGAGATGGCTCACTGGTTATCAATGTTTGCTCAGCCATAATGCAGATGGAGACTGGATCCCAATACTTCAATAATAAGCTGATTGCCCATTAATAACTGTACCTTTGGCTGTGAGGGATCCTGTAACCTTGGCAGGCCTTGCTCACATTCGTAGGCATGTATGCATATACATATATGCAAATATTCTTCTTTCTCTCATTCATACATACACACAGTCAAATAAATAAAATAAAATAGAGTATTTATATGCAAAGAACTCAAGAAGTTAGACTTTAGAGAAACAAAAACTCTTACTGAAAAATTGGAGTACAGAGCTGAACAATGTATTCTCAACAGAGGAATATTAAATGGCAGAGAAGCACCTAAAGAAATGTTCAACATCCTTTGTCATCATGGAATAGCAATTCACAACAACCCCGAGATTCCACTTCATACCAGTCAGAATGGCTAAGATCAAAAACTCGGGTGACAGTAGATGCTGGCAAGGATGTGGAGAAAGAGAAACAGTCCTCTATTGCTGGTGGGATTACAAGCTGGTACAACTACTCTTGAAATTATCCTGGCAGTTTCCCAGAAAATTAGTCATAGTGCTACCTCAGGACCCAGCTATACCACTCCTGGGCATATACCCAAAAGATGCTCCAACCTATAACAAGGACACTATGTTCATAGCAGCCTTATTTATTATAATAGACAGAAGCTGGAAAAAACCCAGATGTCCTTCAACAGAGGAATAGATACAGAAAATGTAGTACATTTACACAATGGAGTACTACCCAGCTATTAAAAACAATGACTTTATGAAATTAGCATGTCAATGGATAGAACTAGAAAGTATCATCCTGGATGAGGTATCCCAGTCACAAAGAACACACATAGTATCCATTCACTGATAAGGGGATATTAGCCCAAAGCTGGGAATACCCAAGATACAATTCACAGACCACATGAAGCTCAAGAAGAAGGAAGACCAAAGTGTAGATGCTTCTTAGAAGGGGGAACAAAATACTCAAGGGAAGAAATATGGAGACAAAGTTTGAAGCAGAGACTGAAGGAAAGGCCATCCAGAGACTGCCCCACCTGGGGATCTATCCCATATACAGACACCAAACCCAGACACTATTGCAGATGCCAAGAAGTACATACTGACAGAAGACTGATATAGCTGTCTCTTCTTCCACAGCCTGACAAATACAGAGGTGAGTGCTTGCAGCCAATCATTGGACTGAGAACAATGGACTCCCCAATGGAGGAGTTAGAGAAACTACTGAAGGAACTGAAGGGGTTTGTAACTCATAGAAAGAACAACAATATCAACCAACCAGTCACCTCAGAGTTCTCAGGGACTGAACGACTAGCCAAAGAGAACACGTGGAGGGACCCATGGCTTCGACTGCATATGTAGAAGAGGATGGCATTGTCTGGAATCAAAAAAGAAGTCCTATGTCCTGTGAAGAATCATTTTCCCAGTGTAGTGGAATTCCAGGGTGTTGTGTGGGAATGGGTCGGTGAGAGGGGTGGAAAAGAGGGCAACTGGGAAAGGGAATAGCATGTAAAATGTAAATACATAAAATACCTTTAAAAATGTCAAAAATAATATGTACCAGTTTATATTCTCATCACAGAAGCACTAGTTAATAGCTCTCAATCTGCTCCTCAGTTCTCAATGTTATAGACATTTATATTTTTCCTGTCTTAATAATGTCTCATTTAAATATGCATTTTGGTGATTTTTATGAGAATGTTTGACATTAATTGACATTTCATTTTTTGCCATTTCTCATAATCTTTACCTACCTGTTTCCTTCTGTAAAATTTCAAGTCACTCAAACTCTTTGTATACTGTAGAAGTCAGCTTTTAGCTTGCCTTATTTCTCTAGATAGTATTTTTCACTAATAATCATTTATCTTTTATCATTTTTAGTTGTGTAGCTAAGTTATGCCCAAATAATAATATATTATATTCATTTTAGCTTCTTATAATTTTGACTCTTTAGATATTGCTTAGTTCAAAATTAAAATGAAATTGATTTTAATTTCTTCTGGCATCTACTATTTCCTGGAATATATAAACATTTGATATGTTTGTAATTACTTCTAATCCAAGTAATAAAATAGGAGTCCTGGTGTCTGATCAAGTTCTCATTGATGGATGCTTTAAAATATGAATGGAGTCCACAATTACTTTGTTTTGCTTGTTGTTTTATTGATCAATTGATTGATTTTGTCCTTAGGATAGTTCCATGTAATCCTTAGTTTATTGATGACCAGTCTGTTGTCATCAGGAAAAACTAATTTTTAACTAGTTTTCTTTAAAATTACATTTTATATGAGACGTTCTCTACTTTCTTAAAGTCATTTTATAATTTTTCTGGATATTGTGACACCCCTAAAAAGCCATCAGTAGTGTTTTTTTTAGTCTTTTAAAATTTTATTTATACTCTGATATTTACATTACACACTAAACATAATTTTGCATATTTTTGGAAAAAAACAAATTTAAAAATTTCAGTGGTATAACAAACTTTGCATCATTTATCCAAGTCCATTTCTGTTCACTAAAGAAGTTTGAAAACTTTCTTCATATTAAATCTTTTCACTGCTACTTAAGCTTGTTATATAACATTATGACTCTCTTACTGGTCTACTGAAATGTAATTGTATTTCATTAATGACTTGTTTCTAATTGAGGTACCTATTAATATTGTAATCAACCACCTTTTAAGATATTCTTATTACTCTACTACATTTTCACTGAGTTACATAGCCCTGTGCATAAAATCAGACATGTATAAACATAATGCAATTTCCTTTTTCTATGTCTGTATGTGTGGTTCTTTGAAAAACCTTCCCTATATACCAGTTGCTTCTAAGAGGATGACTGGTAATGATTCCTTTTCAGAGCTGGAAGAGAATGACCTTCCTCTCTCACCATTAATCATGACCTTGGATGATGTTCATCATGTTAGGAATTTCTTCATCTTGTCAGTTTAGGTAGGGTGTTTTAAGTTGCATTTAAGTCTGGATTGAAAGTTTAACATATCTGTTTGTAACCTTGGCCAAAATTAAAATACACCATTCCCTGACTAATAATCCATAAGCCCAAACACCTTTTTATTTCCTTATGTATGCGAGCAAGGTCATTTTATTTTATTTTTATTGTTTTTTGCTAACATATGTTTATACATTTAAATTATTTCATAATTAAACAAATGCTAAGAAAAATGAAAGACCAATGTAGTATCAAATGTTCTACACAAAACCTATCAAATTAGAAAACATTTCTTGGCCCACCCATGTCTGGATCTCTTGTTCCAAGAGGAAGACACGAATATAAATCTGTTTGTCTTTGATATGGCACCAATGACAAAGCAAAAAAAAAAATGGTTTAACAAAAGTATTTCTTAGTGGAGCAGCTAAGATCATTGGAGTTGTCTAAAGGAGTACGGGTGACCAAAAAGCAGCTAAGTCACTGAAAAGCCAACCTCTACACAGGTAATGACTCATGATAGCAAGTTGCTTATAGTTCAGATAAGCCTCCTTTCTCAGCAATCAACCTTCCCAGGACTTGAGAAATTTTACATTTCAAATACTTCATGTACCTTTCAAGTCATGTTTACTTCTTGAGTTCTCCTGTGAACCTCCTGGAAGGAGGAGACACTGTCTAAATTCAGAGGCGATGTCTTCACAGCACATACCCAGAGCACTATAGAGCCCCCAAGTTTCTCTCCACCTATACCTATTCTTTTAACCATCTTTGACCTGTGACTGGATTTGCTTAGTTTATTGAAAATAGATTTGTTCCTTCACATAACATTTCCTGACTATGGTTTTGCTCATTCTATTCCTCCCAGTTCCTGTCTACCTCTCCTCTGACCTCGATCTACCTCCTTTGTGTTTATCATTAAAACTCAAACAGAATACTAAAGAATAATATAATATCAAAACCAAAAAAAAAATGGAATAGAATACCCAAAGAAGAAGAATATGAGCCTTAAAAAAGGCGAAGAAACATACAGAATCAGACATTCACTTGATTGCACAATCAGGAATACCATAAAAGCATAGAGTCAGAACCCAGGATATAAATACAAAACCATGGGTAAGAAACTAAAGCTAAAAAAATAAAGAAATAAAGTGAGAGTCAAAGCATAAGTGTAAATTTAAATTAAAAATTAAAAATACTTGATACATTTTTTTCAAAATTATATTTCAAGTGTTATTTTGTTTTAATTTTCAATGTCTTTTAGCATATCCCCCCATTGTTTTTTTAATTTGACAATCATCACAAAATATTTGCCTTTTGTTTTGCACATTTTTATAGTTTTTTTTTCTTTTATTCTCATTTAAAATAAGAAGGTCTCTTTGATGGTAAGATATGTTTCCTTGAGTGAGATTCTAATACTAATAATTAGTATAATTAATATGCACAACAGAAGGGCTACTAACAGAAAGGCCCATGGCTAGCCAAGTGCAGAAAGTAAGAGACTGTGGATTTCTCAGCCTTGTGTGAGAAACATATTTATCAAACACCTTCTCACAATTCTCAAATATAGTTGTACAAGAGGGACTAGCAGCATTGCAAAAGACAGAAATAGTGGCTGACTACAGAAATAGTGTGAATTTGGAAACAGTGGGACAGATGTGAATAAGAATTCATAATGGGTTGTTTCTTGGGTATTCAGAGCTTTCTGGGGCTAGTATCCAATTATCAGTGAGTGCATAACATGTGTGTTCTTTTGTGACTTGGTTACCTCACTCAGGATGATATTTTCTAGTTACAGACCCAATGAAGCTCAAAAAGAAGGAAAGCCAAAATGTGGAAGCCTCAGTCCCTTTTAGAAAAAAGAAAAGAGAAAAAAAAAGAAAAAAAAATTGTATATTCATCATGTATTATGATGTAACAAATTTTGTGAGCTATAATAATATTTTATAAAATAAATAAATTGATAAAACAGAATTCATAATGGTTGAGAAATTATGCACAAAATCTGCACAATCTCAAGGCAGAAATATTTTCAGTATGGGGACAGAGGTGGCATAAACTCCTGCCTCTTTCTAACATGTTATTGGAGAGAGGTCATTATTTTTAAGAGTACAGGCCCTATTGGGTTGACCATCTTCTAGTGAAGCTGACACATTCAAGAGTATGTGGGTAAAACAGGTTGAAACTATTGGCTTTGAAAATATCAAAGGAAACAATTGGGTAGTTAGGAAATAGGTACACTTGGAATGTTCAGGCAAAAATGTGAATGGTATCACATTATAATCGTAAAAATTCTCTAAAAAGAAATACAAAGGTAGGAGAGACCTCACACATTTTCAAATATATTCCTTGACTGACAACTTTATAATTTATATAATGTATTTAGCTTATATTTAATCCATATCACCTTCTTTCTTAGCCTTTCAAGTTCTCAAACAGCACCTGTTTAATGATGATTGCCTATGTAAACATGGGAGTTCAGTTATTTTTTTGGTTCATGAGTATGTATACTTTTTAAAAATTAAAATATAACAGAATTGCCATGATTCAACATACTTACTTTATTGTCCATCTATTCTGGTTTGTGATTTCTCAAGGAGAGTTTGGGAATGTTATTGCAGATTTTACTTCAAGCACATTTTTTAAATTTTTGTTCTAAATTTTAATACATCCAGTACATAATTTTGTTTAATTAACAGCAAGTAACAATTGTAACAGTTTTGTTTTAATCCTTAATACATTCAGTACTTACAAACAATAGAACAATAGTTTAAATTTTTTTTTAAAATTTGTATTTTATTTTTGTATTAATTTTCTCTACGGTTGAGTCTGTAAAAGTGACATATTTTTTAATGTTGTAATTAAGTATTTGTGTATACATATACATACACATATGTATATATGTAACAATAATATAGGAAAAGAGGCTATTAATTTGAGGGAATAGGAGAGAGACTAGGAGGGGCTGGAGGGAGGAAAGGGGAATGTGATACAGTTCCATTTTAATTAAAATATAATCTTTTCTTTCTTTTTTTTTTCTTGAACTTCACACAGTCTGTGACTTGTTTCTGGGGTGTTCAGAGCTTTCTGGGGTTAGTATCCCATTATCAGTAAATGCTCAAGCACATTTTTAAAAATGCATACCAAACATGTTAGCAACGTCACTAATTTCTAGACCTGTAATCCTTTGTTCTCTTTTTAGATATGTGCAATTAAATATGCAATAATTCCACTTATTTTATGCTATTTCACATCACTGTATTGACTTTTTTTTCTATTTTTACCAATGCTTTAGAGTCATTATAGTTTTGGGAAAAATCTTAATTTCTTTTCTCTTTGGTGTCTAATGTATTGAAGTTTTGAGTTAATATTGTAGTACTATTATATTGGTGGTTACAAAAAATATTTCAACTGCCATTTTCAAAGACTAAAGTTTGATATATCTAGTAGGGTACATTTTGTGTCTACTATTCAGATTCTCTAGGACCTTACTATTGTAATTATAATCTATGTGAGATAAAGTCTTCAAACTGTGGCTAAAACCAAAACTGGAAGGATGCTTTAAAGAAAACATACCATGGCATTTTAAAAGGGGAAAACATAATCATTTGTAAAAGCCATGTATGCTCTGAGGTGTGACCAATGTAAAGGTCTATCTTAAGTACACATGCATTTTGTATTAGTATTTCCCTTATGATTCTGGATGCTTTATTGAGAACAAGACTCAGAAATAGTCACCCCAGGAAGCACTACAGATTGGTAATAAGTAGTTTCCAGGGCAAAGAAAAAAAGCAGCAAGTCCATTCCACTTCTAAGCATCCTGATGCTCTCTGTCAGAGCAGGGCTTGCTACACATGGCCAATTCTGTCCTAGTTTCCTGGGACAACTGATCATTATGGTCTGATTAAGTGACCTCTCACTCTGAACTTCTGAAGCAGGTCTTTGCTCTGAAATCCCCATGAAGAAAACTGCAATTCAAATATAGGCTCATCACTCTTACGCCAGATTTTTTTTTTTAATTTGGCAGAATGCAGACAAAAACTGATTCTATAATGTGACTGAAACACAACTCATTATAGTGCAGTAGAAACTGACTCTCTAGGTGCAGGAATGGGAGCCTGGTGACCAAACAGACAGCTCATTTCTGTCCACAGCAGCTCTCTGGGTCTTTTTGTGTATATGTAAGTGACAAATCTTTTTAGAGACAGCCTGTGGGATCTTTCTTTGATAGAGGATTACAAAGTAGGGCTAAAATATATGACATGAATCCAGAAATGACAGAGATCTGGGGGCAAAGCAAACATCAAGGAGATCAGAACTCCATGGCCCCTTTTCTTTCTTTATAAGAAAATGACCTCTTCTCTCATGAAGGCTCTTCATCCAATGTATTTTTCAAATTCGAAAATCTCATTAATGTGGTCATAGGATGCAACTACAACTGAAGTGATTCATTTCTTCAAATCACCATGAAACAAATTACAAAAGTACTATTTTTGTTGTGCCTATAATCTGCAGAACTGGCCCTCTGTGCTGATTATTCAGCATTATAGGATATTAGAAAGTGGAAGTTCTGGAGTGATGCTGAGGGAAATGTTCCCAAATGTGCTGTCCATTGAACCTAGATCACGCCCTCTCACTCCTGAATGTCTGGAGATCCTTTCTCAGAAGATACAATTCTTAGGCATATTAAAATCCACAGCCTTGAGCTGGAGAGCTGGCTTAGTCGGGTAAGATACTGTTCTTAAACCATACCCGATTTTGGTTTCCTGTATCCACCCTGGGTAGCCTATTACTGCTTTAACTGCTGCTCCAGAAAATCTGATGTCTCAGGTCTGTGAAGCTCATGCGCTCATACGTACTTTACGCACTGCCCTCCCACCATACACATACACCTAATGAAATATAAAATAAATCTTAATTCAGAATACATTCTCTCAGCAACCATCATCAAACATTCTGGACATCCGTGAAATGACAATGTTGCCCACCCACTCCATCGATGTGCTGTTAAGGATGCAAATATACCTCCCTTTGTGGATGTATAGTTCTGAAAGCATGAAAGGTGGTAGACAAGAAATGGTCATTATTAACTTCATTTCAAAGACTAATGCATGCTTCATAAAAAGTTGTTAAGAACCTGGGATAAACAATAGAACATGTTTAGAACCCAAGGAGGTGTTAAAGCAAGGGATAGCAAGGCTTGTCTACCTCTAGTTATGTTGAGAGTCTGAAATGCAAACACTCCAGATTTGGCAAACTCTAAATACTAATTTATGTTACATTTGAGGTTACTATCCTTTATAAAAGTACATGCGAAATGCTATACCTTTGGATTTGTTTCATGAAGGCTCTAAATTGCTCCAAAGACTTAAAAAAATAGGATCAATTATTCTTCCAGATTCTTAAAGCTACACCTGCCCCACAGGATTGTCTTTGGGTTGTATAGTGAGAGATTCCTGCATTTAATTGTCACATAGGACAGCATTAGGGGATCTGAACAGTTCTGAAAATGAAGCTGAGATGATTCTGTTGATAGGCCTGTTCTAAGGTGGGACTCAAGAAGTGTTGTAAATATTTCACCAGAATTCTATTTCTTTTTAATTTTGTGTCAATGTGTTTATATGTGTGTGTGTGTGTGTGTGTGTGTGTGTGTGTGTGTGTTTATACAGGTATTAGTATAGATACAAGTGTGTGTTCCCATGCTTATATAGCTGTGTGCACAGAGATGTCACTGGTTAACATCACTCAACAACATACACATTAAGGCAAAGTCTCTTAATTGAACCCAGAGAAAACAACATGGGGTAGCAGGGATAGTTGGCTTCTTTTGGGTACCCTATATATTTTGCTTTCTAACACCCCACTGGAATCTCATGCAAGTTGCCATGCCCACCAAGAAGTGATGTGAAATTTGAGAATCTAAACTCCAGACCTTAAGCTTCTGTATTATATCCAATAAACTGTCACTATTCCTTGGTCCTCTCACTACAGCATTTATTCACAGAAAAGACAGAGAGCAAATCTACCTACTAAACCTTTGAGGGTTAATGACCATTGAGCCCAGCATGCCCTGAGCTACCTGTAAAGTGTGGCTGATAGGATCATGATTGCGCTGCAGCTGCTGATGTTGAGGGAGGACCCAGAATGGCTGGCAAGGTTGAACAGCCATACACCTCTGTCTTCTTTGTGATAGGTCAGCTCTGGTGACTAAAGTTTACCTACTAATGGTCATAACTGCTGGGATTCTGTAATCCCCACCCCTCAGTTACCTAGCACCAGCCAGGTATATCCCACCCCTCAATTACCCAGCAGTAGCCAGGTATGCTCCGCCCCAGTGACCTGACACTATAAAAGGAGCTGCTTGACCCCTCCTCTCTGTTTTGCTCTTGTGCTCTTGCAGCCTTGCTCTCCCACCCCTACCCCTCCTCTTCCCTTCCCTCTCCCTCCAGGTGCTCTTGGCCGGCCTCTACTTCTCTCTCTCTCTCTCTCTCTCTCTCTCTCTCTCTCTCTCTTTCTCTGCCTCTACCACCCTCTTAACTCTCCCATGACCTGAACAAACTATTCTGTACTATACCATCATATGGCTGGTCCCCTCTAACAAGGATAGTGAGAGATCATGTCTTGAAAATGAATAAATGAACAAACAAATAAATAATGACAAATGACAGAGGAATGACACCTGAAATTATTTTTGGCCTCCACACATGGACACTAAGGCTAACTCCACCTACACAAAAATATATATCCCCACACAGATAAGCAAGAAGACATCATGAGTGGGTGTGAACTGTAAACGCACACACTCTCTCTCTCTCACACACACACACATACACATACACACACACACAGAGACACAGACACACACACACACACACACACACACACACAGACACACACACACTACCAGCAGCTTTCAAATGCTCCAAAGTCTTAAAAATTGTAGAGAATTTGGAATGCCAACCTTTTCAATACAGATGCCTTACTCTCAAAGATTAGATTCTTGTTTTGCTTAAGAAAGCCTAAATAACAATCAAGGAAAGGAAGGAGAAGCAATGTCTAAAGGGGGTGGTTCCCAAATAGTCTGAGCAATGACAGAAAAATTAGAAAAGATGGGACTTCCTTTGGTTAGCACATTGGAGAGAAAGCCCCATTTCTCCCAAACAACAATAATGTTCATGTTATGACTGCAGCTCTAATTAATTCTATCTGTTCCCTTAGCTGTACAATTTAAATTTGAGCACAGCTGTGGTCCATACAAATGTCTACATCAACCAGAGAAACCCTTTGACCTTAGCATTACACAGATGCTCTATTGTAGGCTTGGTGATACATGTTTTCAATTCTACACCTTGAGGGGAAGCCAGCTAGGTCTCCTTAGCAAATGTCAGGTTAGCCAGGACTACAAATATATACCGTGTCTTCAAAAGACCTGCTTTATGGCAATAACAATCATTATGCATTCTCTTTTCCCTGAACAGCTCTGCCTTCCCAAACGTATGTTTCTACCTGTGGTCTACCTGAGATGTTACCAGATAGAAGGAAGAAAACTCTAAAACAGAGGAGTTATCTTTTTAAAAATGGAAAAATATTACATGAATTGGTGGAGAGAAAGAAGAAAACTTAAACAAAATCTTTAACAAGAGAAAACCTAGTTATTACATTCTAGGTGGCTTTTAACATCTTGCTTTCTTCATTGTCTCCCTAAAGATCCGTAAGCACGTGAGAAAGATGCCTACATGCTAACGGTTGGTCTGAAAATTCAAGAGACTTAGGTCCTTGATAACTCTTTCCTCGGTTAAGCCTCAACTACTCTTCTATCATGAGAGGAATCTGAAGAGGTGACAGTTACTTATGCTAGAGAAATTTGAAGAATGAGAATTTTCTCTAGTTTTCGAGTTGAGAAACTTTGAGTGAACACAACCAAGTTTATAACCCTCTCCTCTCTCTCTCCCTCTTTGTCTCTCTCTATCTCTCTCTGTCTCTCTGTATCTTTGTCTCTCTGTCTCTCTGTTTCTCTCTGTTTCTCTCTGTCTCTCTCTCTGTCTCTCTCTCTCTCTCTCTCTCTCTCTCTCTCTCTCCTCTCTCTCTCTCTGGGACAATCGTTTTGGTCTGCAAGGCTCAAAGCAGGTTGCCCCTGAGAAGAATTATAACAGCAATTCCTTGGCATATTCAGCCAAACACAAATCAACAAGTCTTTTTCTGCGGTAAAAGTGTCTTTCTCTAAATGCCCAGGTTAATATCTAATTGTCTCTACATGGTAAAAAGAGGCAAAGTTGCCATGACAACTAGGTGGAAAGTTTAGCTAGAATAATGTTTTCTTTTAAAAAGAATGAGGCAATTTCAGGCTTTTTAGAGCTATCTGGCATTATAAAAATTGCTTTGTATCTCCATTTTTAGATTGCAGGAGGTGATTGATCATTTTTATAAAAAAATAAAATAAAAAGGATTACTGATTCCCTTAACACCATTTTTGAATCATTGTTTTTTTTCTTTCTGTTTTTATCTTGCCTCACCCTAGAATTTTATGCTCATGAATGAAGCACATGAACTTCCTGTTCAAGAGTTCACTGGACCTCAATGAGATGAAGTTTTAGCCACAATTCATTTGACTGTATATTGTAAGATTAGCTTAGAAACAAGTCTCTAGTTACTGAATGAAAAAAAGGTGAGGTTGGCCTTTTCTTTCTGGTGTGCCAAGGAGAAAATGAGATGCATACCTTAAGATTCCCAGATATCTGCTTCCTAGCAAGATGCTAGGACCCTGGTGTTTGGCAAAGAAGACCCAATTCTTGCTTCCTTATTCACCTCCCCCATGTCCTCTTTTTATATTTTAAACTTTTCTCTGTTAGTTTGTTTCATGGGCTCCATAAATTATATTCTTCTATAATTTTACACTTCTTTGTAGAAGGTCACTTTTTGTCATTATTTCAGTCTGTTCTGGATATAGAGTGAACTGAGTGTTTTGGGCACACTGGGTATTATTTGTACAACTTTTAGTTGCAGATAGAGTTGATTGAAAGGAGGAGGTGATTTTTTTTACAAAAATTGTTAGGAAATCTTGCTACAGCTTCTAATATCATTGTAGTCATCTGTACAAATTGGATACTTAGCTTGGGCAGGCTCAGCAAATTACTGAAACAAAGGCATGTTGAAAGGAGCAAAAGAATAAAACTAGACAAAAAAAAAAAAAAAAAAGATTGTATGTGGCCCAAAGAGAGGTATACAGGAAATATCTGGGTAATGCAATAAAGTTTTTGTGTAGTGCCAACCATGGTACATCATCCATATGAAGAGCTCCAAGTTATAATAAATGACCAATGGATCCAGCCAATATTTTTGCTAAAATGGGCAAAACGGATTTCAAGGGAATAGATAAATAGGAACTAACTGAAGACTGGCTTTCCTGGGTCTGGTCACTCCCTTGGTTTCTATGCTAAATTTAAAAGTAGTTTTTGCCAAAGCATTTAGGACTTTAGTCTTTACAATTAGAAGATGCTAGTTTTGACAGAAGCAAAGAAGCAACATGGGGAAAGAAAGGAACACAGGAGCTGCTGTAAGTAAGGGGCACTAAACAGGTGCTAATTCAACTTTCCTAATGCTGCAACCCTTTAGTTCAGTTTCCTGTGTTGTGGTGACCCCACCAACCATAAAATTATTTTTTGTTGCTTCTTCATAACTGTAAGTTTTCTATTGTTTTGAATCATAATGTAAATATTTGTGTCTTCCAATTGTCCCTGTGAAAGGGACCCTCAACCCCCAAAGGGCTCATGATCATAAAATTGAGAACCACTTCTTTAGACCACTGGAAGTTAATTTAAAATGTTTGTGAAGAATCTTCTGAAGGGATTGAGGGCATGTCTGCCCAAGGAAACCTCCATGAGGAATGAGTCAGGTAAGTAACATAGCCTGAGTCTCTGGACCCAGATGCCTACCATCAAAGCATGTGGTGACTAAGAGTCTAAGATTCCAAGACAGGGATAGGACACATGCTTTCACTCTTTCCTTAGTGACATCCTATATCTGTTCTTAAACCGGACTTTGGGGAGAAAATGTTCTTTTTATTGATAGTTTAATTTCCCTCCACAACACCAGGAACTAATGGGTAGCAATCTCTTATTTTTAATCAAAACAATTAAGACCATGTACAGACCCAGTATTAATATTAGCTGAGTACCTGAGAACTTTTGCCCTGTCCCACAAAACCAGCCAGAATGGCTTCTGGTTACCCCTGCTTTATCTTTCTTCACGGTACTAAATCTGTGCTTTTACTGTTTTATTGTTTGTGTGATGTGATGTATGTGTGTGTGTGTGTATGTGTGTGTGTGTGTGTGTGTGAGAGAGAGAGAGAGAGAGAGAGAGAGAGAGAGAGAGAGAGACGGAGAGGGAGATGTAACTGTGTATTGACATATGCTATGGAGAACTATGTGGAGTTTGTTTGATCTCCTAGCATTAGATGGCCTTAAGGAATTGAACTCATGTCAGCAGGCCTATGCAGCAACCGTCTTTACTCACAGAGCTATCTTGTTGTCCCAGATTGCCAATACTTTATTAAGACCTATTTTCTCTGACAACTGTGCAGCTCTTCACTTGGCCAACTGCTTGCACCCCCATCTTTCTTGAGTAGAATCCAAATTCTGCTCTCTTCACATTTACTCACTCTCTCTGAACAATAGCTGCTTGTTTTTAAAACTTAAGTCAACTAATTGATTTCACATATATTTCTATACCTTCATTTGCTAGTCCTTGCATCTGAACTACAAGTTAAACTGCACTGCACTATCTGTAATGGCCTGCCATTTTTTTCCCTAAATCTCCAGGTTTACCTTTAGGCTCTTCCTTTTTGTTCACTGTGTGGTACTCTTCTCTACAAACTGAGAAGTTGCTAGGCAAGGAGCTGCTACCAAGAAGTTCAGTTTTGCCAGAAACAGAGAGCTAAGTGGGAATGAAGGAGAGTGTGCTTACACCTTCAATCCTACACCTTCAGTGGAGAATCCCCCTCCCCTGCACCATGTTATTTTAGTTCGAGTCTGTACAGCGATGGTCCTCACCATGGACATTCTACACAGAGAAAAGTAATCCTTCCTCTAGTGCCACAGTCTTGGCAGTACACATCACTAAGTAAGGTAATTTACATACTGACTCAGGACCTAATCAAAATGAAGACACTGGAGACTAAGACAAGGAAGGTGACAACCAGAGCATTAAAGAAAGAAAAGCAAATACTCTCCCTAGCATAGTCTGGGGAAGGTTACAAAAGCCAACTGGGCCCCTTTCCCTGCAGGCGCCATTCCACTGAAGAAACTTAAGTGTACAGCAGAGCAATTAGAAGGCACGCACGGAGAGCATTGCCAAGTGCCCCCCTCACTACCTTAATCAAAATATTTTCCTTTTACAAGGAGCTCATTTGGAAGAGATATAATGAGCTAGTGTCACCTCGATTCTCCAGGGTTGGAGTTGTGTCACGTGAGCCCGCCAGCACTCTGTGTTCCTGTTTCATCCCCCCTTCTCCTCTTTGCCTAGAGTAGGCAAGGCTGTCACTTAGAAGATGAAATATATTTGCAAATTAATTAACTTTGTCCAGCAACTGGAGAATTGGATTTCTGTTAAGAGTTCTATCTGAGTGATGGATTCTCAAGACATTGAAAGAATTAAATACCAACATTTTTTCCTTCTTTACTGTGGGGTGACATGAATATCATTGTTCCCTTCCTTTTATCTGTTTTACATTCAGTGCTAGGTTTCACCTACAAAGGTCCAGAATTTGCTTTGGTGGAGAATAATGCTTGTGAGAATTTTAAATATTTACAACATTTTGTCAATGTGTTACAAAACCAAGAAGCTAATAAGCATTAGGGTGAAGGAAGGGAGGAGGGAACTGCATGGGAGCATCACAGTGTAGGGATTTTCTTTCCTTGACTAACTCTTTATTCTCATTTTAAATAGATAAGGAGGTAGCCAGTAGATTAAAAAATGGGGACAAGGGTTTATAGAAAGTTGGATATGTAGTGGAAGCCATGAAAGGATTCTTGCAATTAAAAATCCTCAGAAAAGAATAAGTTTTACATTCACCTCTGACTGGTATAAGAGAGAAGAAATAGGCTACTGAAAGATATGTTTGTGTTTAATCAATGTGTATGCGCCTTTATTTAACAGTATCATTAAAATGCTAATAAATATATATTCAAAAGGAAGTGATGTCCGAAGGAAAGGGGAGAAAAGTTGGAAGAGAAAATATTGCAAAGACGTGTTGAATTAGATTAGAGTTGAAACTGTGGCCTCACAAACACAGAAAGCATGCTTTAGCAAGAAGGAACTGCCAAGAGATTTTCATGCCCACAGAACTTCAAAATCTGAGAACACACAAACAAACAATAATAACAAAGACAAACTCAAGACAATAACAAAAACAACAACAATGTAAAGCATAAATTTAATGGCTAGAATAATAGTTTTTTATATTGCAAAATACTCAACAGAACAAAGATACAAAGAGCAGAATTAGAGAAAATATTTATATAGTAAATATTTGCCAGTGGCCTAATATCTATCTTACTGAATAAAAACCATCAACTAAGTAGCAAGTAACAGTATAAACAAAATTAACAAAATCAAATATTCAACTTTATATATATATATATATATATATATATATATATATGTATATATATACTTTAAAGGAAGATTTTGTTTATTTTCAATATATGCAGTGCACAAAACATAGGAGGCAAGAACAAAGTCTCCCAGTCACAAGCCTCACTAGATGTGTCATTCTAGAGCCTGCAAATATATATATATATATATATATATACTTAAGTAATTGAAATTATACAGTATGTACCACAATTTCCCCACATTGTGAATATTTACTGACCAAAAACCCCATACTACAGGAGGGTTTGGATAAATAAAAATACACCAAGCCATCTCAATCTGTCAGACAAAACTGTAGTCCTGTCGTCCTTGGGAACAGAAACTTCATAGAAAAAAAAATGGCAGGAGGCCTTTAGATAGACATATTGGCAACATTGCAATTAAAGGGTTCCTCTTGAACATGGGATTGTTAAGCCATGTCTGGACAGTGCAAAGAAATTCATGTTGATAGGTTGATTGGAGGGACAGAGAAGTTCACAGGGTGACATCTGCAGCCCTGTTGAGAACAAAATCTTGAGTTCCCACCCTGGGTGTATCTCCTAACTGTTCCATAGAAATATATGTCTGGGGAACATCCTATCTTCTACATACTGTATAATTTCAATTACATAAGTGTAGAGATCTGATTGATGATAAGTTTAAGAATGCTATACTTAATGTGCTCTTTTGTTTTGTGTTTCCTTCTGAGCTGACTGTGGAAAATTCCTTACTTTAGAACAAACAGCTGGTGTGAGAGCATGGCTCAGTTTACAAAAGTGTTTGTCCTGTAAGCCTTTCAATCCTACTTTGATTCCACAGGTCCCACAGTAGAACTGAGTCCTAAGGGTTGTTCTCTACCTTCCACATACTCACCATGACACATCCATGAATACGCGTGCGCACACACACACACACACACACACACACACACACACACACACATCATGCAAACCAGATGATGAAGAAGATGATGATGGTGAAGTAGATGATGATGATGATATACTGATAACATTTAAGTAAAACATGAAGTAGACCTAAAACTCTGCTTTTTAAAAGAAGCAGTCAGTTATACAGATTGAGACTTGATAAAAGATAAAATGCTGAGGATTGAAGAGGAAAGACAAAGTAAGACTGTAATGATATAGCCCCTCATTCTATAGAAAATGATTACTAACAAAAGGCTAACAACTGAGTGATGAGAAGACAGAATAATCTTACACTGTTAGAAATATTAATTAATATGGTAATTGTGAGCAATGATATAGAGTTTCTCCATAATTAGAAATGTAATGCATTACCTAGCCCTCAATATGCTGCAGGGAAATATGAACACTGTCACAATATTCATGACTGGCAAAATTTGAAGCTACCCCAGTGCCCATTAACTAGTGATCGGACAACGAAACCCATAAACACACAGAAACACTGTGTGCTCAAACAGGAAAAAAAAGGTAAAGGGAATTGGCAGACAGTCTGTTAAGTGAAACATTCATGGATGAAAAAGAAATACTTCATGATTTTACAAATCTAAAAAGTTAATTTTATAGAAATTAATTACAGAAAAAATGGCTACTAAAGTGTAGTCAAGTGGTGAGGAAGGGATGCTTGCAGTGCCTGGCCAGCATGTAATGAGATAGAAAGAGTAATTTCTCATGTACTAGTGCTCGGGATAATGACTAGAGATGGTGTGGCATAGAATGTACATCAACAAACTAAGAGAAAGAATATTGATTCTTATCACTATAAATGCATGATGGTTAGGTATAGTGATACACATCTGTGTCTCCATCCTTTTAGAAGGTAGCAGCAGAAAGATCTTTAGTAGAAGACATACTAGGCTATAGGATAAAGTCAAAGTCAGCTTAAGTTAAATAGCCAAACCCTGCCACACACATCCAATGGTTGGGGGTGAAAGGCTATAGGCTATAAGTATAGGGCTTGCCTAACATACCCAAAGCTATAGTTTTGTTGACAACAATTGACAAAAAGACAAGATGATCATATATTTGAGGATATGTTCATCTTCATCTGAGCATGCACATCATACATATACATGAATCACAATATTTTCACAAGCATCTTTTTATTTTTAATGTGAACATTTATATACTCACAGTGTGTTACATGTATGAGAATGTTATAATAAAGCCTATTATTTTGTGTAGGTTTTAAATAATACATGCTATTAATAAAATATGTAAGTTATAAAAGATAGAAAATGATTGGTTATCCTTTTCTTTTAAAAACAAATGTAGTAAGAATGTACCAATCAGTCACAACTATGCTTACTTTACTATCATAAATTTTAATAATTAATTTTTAAAAAATGACCATGTAAGCCAAAGTATAACTAATAGGAGGCTGTGTTTCAACAGGTGAATGTGTTGGGGTAACTTGTTTCTGATCACACCTGAAATGCAGACATAAAGGAAGATGATCTGTATGGAAAGTCTTTTTTTGTTGTGGTGGTTTCTAAGTGTGTTCATTTTAACTCCTGAAATATTCAGTGCTCTTTCAGCCAGCATTCTTTCAAAAAACACAATGAGATACATACAAAGTCCTTTAACCCAGTGAGCTGTTATTAGGAATAAACAAAAAGCTGAAGATTCCATCTGAAGAGTTATGTCTGATAATTTTGCAGGTAGCAATTTTTCTATCCATGTAGAACTTAAAGCTTAGATATTTAGTAGTAGAATTATTACTATCAACCCCTTGTTAATATGTTAATTATTTTAGGAAAATGGTTAAACTGAATAGAATAAAGGTATCTACATAGTTTATTTTTGGAGCTAGTATGAAAATAGAATCCATGGCTCCTGTTTAGGTAAATGCTCCCTCAGGATACTAAACACCCAGTCTACCTGAGCTTAATGATCGTCATATACAGGACTTAGAGAAGATCATGCTCTACTCAGCTCAATAAAATGAGGCTACTAAAGGAAGAACAAAATTTTTTAAAATAATTATTGATTTTTATTTGTACATATGCATGCTTGCATTAGTTTACGTGTACCATATACATGCAGGTGCCCAGAGCTGCAGAAGGGGGTGTTGGATGCCCGGGGACTGGAGTTACAGATGGTTGTTAGGAAGTGTGTGGGTTCTGGGTATCAAACTGGGTCCTGGAAGAGCAGCTAGGGATTTTAACTGCTGAACCATCTCTCCAGCCCCAAGTAAGTAACATTTTAAAGGTGAAGAAAATAGCCACTCAAAGAAGCTTCTGTCTCTGCGGGCATAAAAGTATACCTGTAAGTGACATTGGCTATACTGAAGACACCTTCACCAGGAATACATGTGACAAACCAGTTCAGAAGTTAAAAATTAATTGCTTTAAGTTTGAAAATTTGTTCTTAGATATTTTTATTTTGCAAAATATCATTTTTACCTCATGCAAAGATATCAGAATTTTATTAGGTTTTATTTCAAATGTCTCTCTCATGAAAGTAATACTGTTTTCTTAAATAACCCATTTCACATTGGCATTCTATTAGTCACAGGAAAATATCAGACTTTATACCACTGTAATTTGTGATGGGTATAAATAGAGCGATTTATATAAATACAATAATTTCTTTATGTTCCTTGTTATGTGTGGTCGGGTTGAGAAGCATTTGTCTTGTCTTGCTTTCCGTACACTATTAGAGCTAAGCCATGAAATTCAGTGTTTCTGTGAAACAGTGATATATATGGGGAGGAGATATTTTCACAAAGAAAGAGAAAATAGAGCATTGGTCTTCTTTATCTGATGGATAAAAAATGAGGGGCCAGAGGATTGATTAGAAAGTTGTCTTTGACTTTAAGTGTTCAAAAGAAGTAAGTAGTTTACAGACTCTTACTATCTTGACTGCCTTATTTTCCTGAATGTAATGGGAATGCAATAGTTCAGTTCTAGGAAAGTGATGCTCTAAGGGGAAAATGGATTGGAGAGATGGTCCTGAAACAGACCTTCCTTTCATGTTGATGACATTCATAGAGTGAGGGACAGCTTTGTTGGCTTTAAAAGGGGTTGATGGGAAGGCAGATCAATGACCACAAGAAGCCTACACTAACAATACTCAGATTGTTAGAACTAGGCCAGTTGTCCCTGTCTGCACAGCACCCCTAAAAGCCAGTGTACCAGCATACCTCTTTGGTCATTAGTACAAGTCCTAAACAGGTGAGTGAGCCCAAAAGAGAGCATTATTCATGATGTTATCAACCTTATATCTGCAAGTGTACATAGAGTCTGTCCTGCTGTTACTGGGTACAGACTCTATGTTAACTGGGGAAGGCGTGGAAATATCAACAATAGTGTTTATCTACAAAATGTCTAGGTGTTCAAAAGAGACCAAAGCTGATAGATGAAATGTTAAGTTAAGACGACTGAGCAAATAGAAGACTTGGGGAAAGAAAAAAGAATAGACAATTAGTGACATTTCTTTCCTTATTTTTAATTTACTTAATATTCTGCCTTTATTACCATATATTAAATGTAAAGAGGAAACTTTCATAATGACATTTGCATGCATGTATAAAATATATTTTGATTGTATTTACTTCCTCTTTTACCCTTTCTTTTTCTCTCTCCCACCTTCTCACCATTTCCTTCCCATAAGGATCATGGTCTTGACTTTAGTGTCATGCATTTTGACCACATAGATTCCACATGTAAGAGAGAAAATAAGGTACCTTAATATTTAATTTTGCCATTTAAGTAACCATATGCAAATCACTAGGTAATAATATTTCCCTGCTTGAGAAAAGCAATTAGCACTATCTTATGACACAAGAGCTATATATTAAAAGTATTACAAATGCTCTGTAAAATTTCGGACATATCCCTTGTGAGCGTTCCTGTTACTCTGTGGTTTGCTTGTTGAACTGAACCTCTGGATATAAGAAGAAAGAAGAAACCAGTTACATCAATGGAATAAATCAATTTGGAATGAAGGAGCCAGTACTACATGCTGCTCTTAAAATACAGAACAGATGCATAAGGAAACAGCTCTCTGCTTAACAAGTCCACTTTTTGAAAGTTATAAGGGGATGATGCATTCTTAGGGAGATCCAGGATTTCAAATGACTCATTCACTCCCACAGTTTCTTCAAGAATAAACCCTAAGTCTTCTGTTCAGTTAGCTCTTAACTTCTTTCTAGTATGCATTATGTGCCATAAACCAGCTAATTTCCCTCATTTGTTGACTATGAGGAAGGTGTCTTTATATTAACATTCCCAGTAGTGTTCACCTTTACTTCCACTATCCTCTGTGTGGCAATAGACTAAATGTTTGTGTTTTTCACTAAAAGACATGCTGAAGGCTAAATCCCAAGCGTGGTAGCATTTTGGTTCAAGTCTGTTAAGGGGGTAATTATATTGTGAGTGCAGAGAACCATACATACAGTGAATGTTCTTACATGGGGATAAAGAGAGAAGAAAGTTTCAGCATTGCCCTACCCCTACCCTAAAAGACACACTGAACAGGTATTTGCAAGACAAATAAGGGCTTTTGGTAAAATTCCTTTGTAATGGCATCATGGACTTCACCTACTAGCTTCCAGAAACTTTGGGCATAGCTATAAGTTAAGTCATCCTTTAGTACCAGTAATAGGAACATTTATTTTTTCATTGTTTGTAGAAAAGAATGTAGCTGGCTAATATTTTGGGGAAAGAAAGTGTCTATCTAGGCCTATGATCTCAATAATTTAACTAGCTAGTGAGTGACAAGTATGCTGGCCCTTGATCTGCAGGACTCTTAGAAACAGTAGAGGGCCAAGCCATGTCCTCTACAAGAACACTTTACAGTGGAAATTGCAAAAACCCAAGAGTGATTATCGGTAGTTTGTTAGCAGATAACAACAGCTTGGTGACCAGAAAACACAGGAATGATTTACAAGGATTAGTGAAAATTGCACAAAGACAATTTTAGAAAAGGAATCCTTCTCAGTGTGCTACAGGTATTTCCGTTCTCTTTAAATTTATTAGCCCCAGTATTTAGCTGTAAGTTAATCAATATTGTACTGTGCTAAAGACTTTTAAGTTTTCTGTTTGGTGAATTTTGATATATTTCAAAATGCATAGATTTAAGCACTAGACAACCAGCATAAAATCTTGCACTGCTTACAAGTATTATTTTTTTCCTCAGTTCCGTCACTGACAATCTAACACATTAATACTGCCATAGTATAGAATTTAAAGAATGCACCCTGACACTTGGTGAATTAAATTGTTCAAAAATTGTTCAAGACTTGGTTCCTATTTGATAAAGAATTTGAGACTTGAACTATGTTATTAAAATGGTAGGATAAGAGAGGTTAAAGTGCCAGCCCTTCAGAAGAAAAGTCATCATTTCCTAAGCATTTACTATTTGCCAATACCATGAATCTTAAAGTCAAAGTCTCATTTAACCTTTAAGACAATCGAAAATTATAGTTTTCTTTCCAGTTTTGCAAAAGGTGAAACACAGCAATTAGGAAAATAGGTATTATTTTTAGATTTATATATATATATATATATATATATATATATATATATATATATATATATATATATATATATATATATATATACATACATACACTGTATCTCTCCTCAGACATACCAGAAGTGGGCATCGGATCTCATTACAGATAGTCGTGAGCTGTAATTTGAACTCAGGACCTCTGGAAGAGCATTCAGTGCTCTTAACCAATGAGCCATCTCTCAAGACCTTGAAATAAGTTTTAAGATGAGCTCAAAATAGAAATTCAAAGGGCATCTCAGGTCCAGACACAGAGACCCAAAGCCTTAGTCCTCTCTCTGCCTCCTTTGTAGATATGGAGTTTTAACACTCGTGTCCTGCATGGTTCCATTCATTGTATTTTTGTCCCAATGTCCTGCTTTTAAAACAGGGATAAAAAATAAAAACCATGTCCTGTTCTATGTATAAAGCTGACATATATATATATATATATATATATAACCTTTTTCCTAATGACTTTTTCAGTAATGTAAAGCAGGGAAGTCCTGTGGGGGCTCAAACCATAGAGTAACCATTCAAGTCCCTTCATAATCTTTGGATGTGAAGCTTAGCAACCTATAGTGAAGATATCATCTGTGTGCAGAGAAAGAGACAGATTACTGAGGCCTTCTTTCAATAATGTCTGAAACATCACAGGAAACCTTAAGGTAAAGCTCAGAAGAGCCCAAGGTAAACAGATAAGTGGTGGCTAAAAGCATATATCATGGCTGGCATTCAAATGTAGGTATTGACTACATGTAAAAGCAACATAGACATTTTTCCCCATCAATTGACTAGGAAGTAGTGCCACAGTGCCTCTGGAGTCCCATGATTCCTTGCTCCTCCCCAACTTTGACCATAGGCTTGTTTCAATGTACACCTTGACTCCATGATTTTCACTGTTTTCTTCAATAAAAAAATCTGGAGCACAGATAGGGCTCCCTGGGTCTCAAGGGTCAGAACAAAACTTGCTCTCATCATTTAGTCCTCAAACTAATGAAATTCCTACACAATGAAAAATTACCACTGGCAGACAACACTTCAAATATTATCATTCACAGATTTACATCATTTTATGAATAAGAGTACCCAGGTTTCCTCACGATGTGCATTCTATTATGGTGGCTCTTTGTGTATATCATTTTCATACTTTCTCTCCTTTGGACAACAAATATATATATATTTGACCATATAGATAGATAAATAGATAGATAGATAGATAGATAGATAGATAGATAGATAGATATAGAGATATATGCTTTGTGAATGCTAGTGTACTTTCCTGTATGTCTATATACAATGCCTTATGAGTAATGGATCTTCATTGGTTCTTAGTATAGAACTCAGTGAGTGGTAACAGTGAGATGAAGCCCTTAGAACAAGAAGGACAGAGGGTCACAGACCCTAAGAGGATAAATAGTTACAGGCTTTGGGGATTTTCTCAAGTTTGACTTGTTTAACTTTGGTGTTACCGGCTTTGATTCTCTGAAAAGTATCAGATATTCTGACCTTTCCACATTTTTGGGTAAAATACCTCTTCTTATTCTTTCTTATTGGATATTCTCTGTATTTACATTTCAAATATTATCCCCTTTACCCATACTCCCAAACCCTCCCCCCCCCTTGCTTCCATGAAGGTGCTCCCTCTTCCAACCACCTTCTCCACCTCAGCAACTTGGCATTTCCTACACTGAGAAAACATGCCTTTACAGGACCAAAGTCTAGTGAAGACACCTTTGTTCTTTTATGAAGCAATTGGAACCCCCATCATGACTTGAATTAAATATATTGAAAACAGAATAAAACTCAAATCAGGCATACCTGGGGTTAGACCTGCTCAATATTTCTATGTGATATCTCTAATATTAAAAGCTGCAATTCATGGAGGTTCAATTCCCTCACTTTCAGCTCCTATGGTCAAGGAAACTGGTCATTTTTTAAGAAACATTAATACATTTAAATAAAATTCAAAGAGAACCTTACGTCTTGTCAGGCACTCAATGAATAACTCTCACTATCCTTCCACATAGAACTTTTGACTTTGTAAAACATAAAGCTCTGTAATCTTCATTATAATGTTAAGTTTTAGAGGTAACAACTATCTATAATTCCAAAGACAAATATGGGACCTAGATATATAAGGTGACTAATGCAGTAAGTAGTGCCAGCAGTCAGTCCATTGATTAGATTAGGAGGATTAGAAGAATAGTATTCTAAATTTGCTGAATCAACAGAATCCCAATTCTGCATGAAACAAACTCTAAAAGAATGCATATACATCTTTAAATTCAGTGGTAGAGTTGCTTGATTAGACATTCAATTGAAGTTCCACATGCATTATGTTCCTGTATGTAATAGGGTAAAGGGTACAGGATGCAAACTCGGCAATGAGGGGATTGTTTGGATCTTTGTTACTGAAAGAATAATATTTTTCTTTATCTGGGTTTCTATTACAACTTTAAAAGCTCTAGCTCATATATATCTCACAAATTTCTAAACTCTAAACAACCACCTGGATGCCTGTTGAACTATTCATGTGACAGCTGATTCCTCAAAGAACAAACGTATCTGCTTTATGAGAACTCAGTTTCATGAGTATACAAATTAACAAAATAAGATATTAAAGTGGATACATAATAACTGAAACTGAAAAAATTCAAGAAACCATCAGATCCTACTACAAAAACCTACACTCAACAAAGTGGGAAAATCTGGAGGAAATAGATAAAATCCTAGACAGATACCAGATACTAAGTAAAACCAGGACCAGGTAAACCATCTAACTAATCCCGTAACATCTAAAGAAATAGAAGCAGTCATCAAAAGCCTCCCAACCAAAAAAAGCCCAAGTCCAGTGCAGAATTATATCAGACATTTATTGAAGACATAATACCAATACTCTCAAACTATTCCACAAAATAGAATCTGATGGAACACTACCTAACTCATCTTTTGAGGCTACAATAACCCTTGTTCCTAAACCACACAAAGACCCTACCAGGAAAGAGAACTTCAGAACATTCTCACTTATGAACATTAATGCAAATATACTCAACAAACTCCTTGCAAACCATATCCAAGAACACATCAAAATGATCATTCACCATGATCAAATAGGCTTCATCCCTGGAATGCAGGGATGGTCTAATATATGGAAATCCATCAATGTAATCCACCATATAAACAAACTCAAAGAAAAAACCACATGGTTATCTCATTACATGCTGAGAAAGCATTTGACAAAATTCAACACCCCTTCATGTTAAAAGTCTTGGAAAGAACAGGAATCCAAGGCTCATACCTAAACATAATAAAAGCACTATGTGGCAAACCAACAGCCAACATCAAACTTAACAGTGGGAAACTTGAATCAATCCCACTAAAATCAGGGACTGGACAAGGCTGCCCACTCTCCCCCTACCAATTCAACACAGCACTGGAAGTCCTAACCGGAGCAATTAGATAGCAAAAAAAAAATAAATAAATAAATAAATAAAATAAAATAAAAATAAAAAATGGATACAAATTGGAAAGAAACAAGTAAAAATATCACTGTTTACAGATGACATGATAGTGTACTTAAATGGCCCCAAAAATTTCACCAGAAAACTATAGCAGATAAATAAGTTCAGCAAAATGGCTGGATATAAAACTAACTCAAAAAAAAAAAATCAGTTGCCTTCCTCTACTCAAAGGACAAACATGTGGAGAAAGAAAATAAAAAAAAGATACCCTTCACAATAGTCACAAACAATATGAAATACCTTGGTGTGACTCTAACTAAGCAAATGAAGGACCTGTATAACAAGAACTTCAAACCTCTTAAGAAGGAAATCGAGGAAGATCTCAGAAAATGGAAAGCTCTCCCATGCTCATGGATTGGAAGGATCAACATTGTAAAAATAGCCATCTTACCAAAAGCAATCTATAGATTCAATGCAATCCCCATCAAAATATCAACCCAGTTCTTCATTGAGTTGAAAAGATCAATGTGCAATTTCATCTGGAATAACAAAAGACCTAGAATAGCGAAATCCATCCTCAATAACAAAAAAACATCTGCAGGCATCACTATCCCTGACTTCAAACTATATTACAAGGCAATTATGCTAAAACATGCATGGTACTGGAACAGAGATAGGCACGTAGATCAAGGGAATAGAATAGAAGATCCAGAAAACAGCCCTCACATATATGGTCACTTGATTTTTGACAAAGTACCTGTAAACATTCAATGGAAAAAAGACAGCCTTTTCAACCAATGGTGTTCGTCCAACTGGCACTCAGCATGCAGAAGAATGCAAATAGACCCTTTCTTATCTCCTCAGAAAAAGCTAAAGTGCAAGCAAATCAAAGATCTACACATTAAACCAGGTACACTGAAATTATCAGGAGAGAAAGTAGGGAAAACCTTAGAACACATAGGCACAGGAGAAAATTTCCTGAAAAGAACACCATTGGCTCATGCTCTAAAATCAAATATTGACAAATGAGACTTAATGAAATTGCAGAGTTTCCGTAATGCTAAGGACATTGTCAAGAAAACAAAATGGCAGCCAACAGAATGGGAAAAGGTCTTTACCAACCCCACATCAGATAGAGGCCTAATATCCAAGGTATACAAAGAACTCAAGAAGCTAGACACCAGAGAATCAAACAACCTTATTAAAAAATGGGGTCCAGAGCTAATCAAAAAGTTCTGAATTGAGGAATATAGAATGGCTGAGAAGCATCTAAGGAAGTGCTCAACATCATTAGCCATCAGGGAAATGCAAATCAAAACAACCCTGAGATTCTGCCTCACACCAGTCAGAAAGGCTAAGATCAAAAATTCAGATGACAGCAGATGCTGGTGAGGATGAGGAGAAACAGGAACCCTTCTTCACTGTTGGTGGGGTTGTAAACTGGTACAACCACTCTGGACATCAGTCATGTGATTCCTCAGAAAATTGCACATAGTACTACCTGAAGACCCAGTTATTCCACTTCTGGGCATATAACCCAGAGAAGCTCCAAAATACAACAAAGTTACATGCACCACAATGTTCATAGCAGCCCTATTTATGATAGCCAGAAGCTGGAAAGAACCCAGATGTCCTTCAGTAGATGAACGGATACAAAGATTGTGGTACATTTACACAATGGATTACTACTCAGCTATCAGAAACAATGACTTTATGAAAGTCTTAAGAAAATGGATGCATCTAGAGAATATCATCCTGAGTGAGGTAACCCAGTCAAAAAAAAAAAAAAAAACAGACATAATATGCAGTCACTGATAATGGGATACTAACCCCAGAAAGCTCTGATAACCCCGCAAACAACTCACAGACTAAATGAGGTTCAAGAAAAAACAGAAAAAAAAAAAAAAAAGAAAATGAAAAACCATTATGCTTAATCTTTATACACCAAGAAAACTTTTACTAATTCCAGGTTAAATTTTGTTTTACATGTACTTTATGCCCATTGTAACTAGTAAGATCTTAATGCACACTATCAAACTTTTAAAAACCCAAGTACTGACAAAAACGTATTCATATACTTTTATGCAAAAATGCTTAAAATCTGTACATTTATTCGTTTTATAAAATAAAGGTGTTCAATTAAAAACAAAAAGAGAATTCAGTTTCATAGCAAATTTCTGATGTTTGGTGGACTGTCACTCACAATGCTGGTTCTAATGGGGGAAATCTAAAGGACACTATGAATTGCTTTTAATCTTTCTAAAGTAATTATCTCAAGACTATTATTTTGTACTCTTGACACTATCCATTCTAATGCGATCTAGAGGAGACTTAGAGATGGCAAGCATGCAACTGGTTATATGGGAGACCGGCCAGTTCTGTTATTCACCATCAATTTTTATGTTGTGTTTCTGTATCTGCTGAACAGCTGGCATGCTCTACCCTGGTGGCTGTATTCCAAGAGTGGGCATGGAAGCTTCTAAGCACACTAAAAGCACTATGAAGTAATTGATAATTCAGTATAGCTGAATCCACTGAAATAAAAAAAAATGCATTACATAAATAGCATATGTCCTGATTTTTGGAAGGAAATATGAGCTTGTAGAGTAGTTGTCAATTTCCCTAGTATTAAATTCATTTTAGCAAAACACCAGACCTGATCCTGAAGAGGTAAATTCAATAAATTCTAAGCATTTGTCTTTTGTTTTGGTGAAGAAGTACATGGAAATTATTTCTTCATGGGACCTAGATCATAAAATCATGCTATTGCATGTGGTATTGAACACAACCCCTCAGTGGATCTACATGGTTATATAGAATCAATCACACTTTCCCATTTTATAACTGCCATTGTGACTGCAACCTCACCCTCCTTACCCTGACCTGGAAACCATCTGTGGCTTATGAAAAATGTCACACTGAGCGCCTTCTTTGCCTCCTTCAAACATACCTACATTCTTCTCTCATGTAGGACAGAATGACAGCACAAAAAAAAAAGATAAGGCAAGAGAGCATCAAGAAAGGAGAGGTGTGTTAGTGAGTATTTCCTTAACCACTTGATAGGATGCTGTTCAACGGTGCAATACATAGTCTCTCATAGGGGGCTGAGCACAATGAAGTCACCAGTGTTCTCAAAAAATGGATTGGATCATTAATGGTTCATACCTAAATAGATGGCTCAGAATATCCTTTGAAAGAGACCTAATTATTGCCCTAAGTATAATTTGCTTATACTTTGAGAGCATGAATTCATGTGTATAATATATAATCCATGCATCCCTTATTCAAGTTCAGGCTAGACACTGAAGGCTGAGATCTATGTGACTTCCTCTCTGGTGCCTAATTATGATATCCTTATAAAAATGATCACTCATCTCTCTCTAAATCTGTTCATGCTTATAGATTTGGCCCTGAATATAACCATGTGTCTGTTTTTATTTTACTTACCAAAATGCACCTGCAACCCCTGTCTTTTCTCCTTTCTTCGGGGACTCTGCTAATTACATATTTTTCTTGTTGCACTGACCTTTGCTTTATGAGTCATCTTCTCTGCTAAAATATCAATTTGCCCTTCTGATGATTTCTCACTCTGCTCATGATTTGGACAGCTCTAGCCTAAAGCAGAACTGTCTATAAACGTCTGTGTAAGAAACACAACAAAGTCGTTGCTAAACTGTGACCTTCCACCTCAGCCTTCTGCATCCATATAGGCTGTTTTTTCTCAACCAGTTTTGGTTATATTATAGGAGGAAATTAGGCATAAGTATTCATGGAAAACCAATAGCCAAGCATGTTATCCTTAAATAATCATGATTTCTGAAAAATCCTTATGAGGGTACTTTTATTAAAAAAAATAACTATGGGCAAGACATGTTTAGTCAGAGATTAGCTAATATGAACATGAATTTCCTGCTAGAGGAAAGTTTCAAAACATCCATGTAGAAGAGGTTAGAGAAGCACAAAAAAGAACAGACCTCTATAGGGAGAAAATAATGAAGTTCATACTAAAGAAAAGTCAGCTTTCAGCACTGCTAGAGAGCAGGACATAAAATATTCAGGACTACATAGTATACAGTGAAACATAATGTAATACACACTCTTCAAAACAGCCCATAATATACACATTAGAATCTTCACTTTGCAGGCAGGCACTCAATTATCCTCCTCTCTTCGTTCTCAGATAGAAAGTGACAGTTGGATCTCCATAACAATTTGACAATATAGTCAAGTCTCTTTCTCCAATATCAATCACACTTTAATTTAACTGGAGTTCAAAAAAACCAGGCAGAAAGAAAAGACAAGTCAGAGTCCCTCAATTAGAGGATGTATCTGTCCTCTGATGTAAGTGGGCCAACATTAGAAACTAGGCAGCCTAGAGCCCGGAAAGGAGGGAAAAAGAACTGTTAGTCCTAGCTGGAGAAATGCTTGTTGGTTCTGATAGAGTGAAGGTAAGGGGCGAGAGAAATCTCCTCTCAAGAAAGAATACTCATATTTGTGCAACATGCTTCTTTGACTCCCCTCCCTCCCCACCCAGAGCATGTGCACTGAAGCCAGTATTACTTACAACCTTAAAACAAATGAATTTAATGAGGCCACATGAAGCAAATCTCCACATTCTCATACAGTAAGCTCTAGTGAGTGTGGAAATGCTGAGGCAACAGGAATCACATTCCACAAGGCTCCCGTGAGCCCGGGTAAGTGGGCATGAAAACGGCATCTCAGCATCTGAGCTTCATTCAGCGTGAGCAAATGTAAGGTAATAAGTTTGGGGGGAAATAATCCAAAGTACAAGATTATGGGCTCCAAGCTATCATTAACAGTCTGGAAACCTATGAGTGCAGTCATCGCTAAAGGCAATGGCTGAAAATGGTACCCGAGGCAAGAGACGTGTGAAATGCTTCCCTTCTTCATGGAATTTTGTGTATACAGGTCTAGGAGCACTGGCCACCGTTGCGTCGGAAACAAATGACACAAAACGTGATACAATTCTATTCGAGTTTGCATCATCTCTCTCCAAGATAAAGAAGAGCTATGTCTGGTCTGGCCTCAGTGAGAGAAGGAACACCTAACACTGGAAAGACTGTGGCTCCAGGGAGTAGGGAGGAGGGAAGGGGAAAAGAGGAGGGGAGTAAAAGATGAATGGAGGAGTGGAGTAATGGAGGAGGGAAGGATGGGAGGACGGGAAGACAAGAAGGGAGGAGGGGAGAAGGAACGGAATGAGGATTTCTCAGAGGGCAGACTTTGAGGGGAATGACAACTGGACTGTATAATAATAATAATAATAATAGCAATAATAATAATAATAATAATAAATTATTTTTTTAAAAAGGAAAAAGAAAAAAGATAAAGGGATCTGGATGAGGTCCAGAAAATGTAGCATGGTCTGAATGAAGGGGCTCTCCTTGAGAATGACATGTTGGACATCTATGTGCTTGAGGGGGTAGCAGCTGAAGGAAAGGAGGATGGATGGGACGTCTTTTCACTAAATTATATTACGTTGGTGGAGGTGAATATTTTTAGAGTTTGAAGGCTCCATTCTACAAGCATTTCATATTCAGAGAGCTGCTAGGAGCACTGCTGAGCCTGTTGTGTCCTGACTCTCGTCTTCTACCCATACTCCTGATGCCTTTCTTTTTTAAGCTTTTTAGTTTATTTGGCCTTCTCAGAAGTCACATCATTCCATAACATCAAGTCACCGCAAATCTATTCCTTTGGCTTTTTGCCAGCACAAACATTGGCCTTTGCAGTCCCCCTGACCTTCTTCGTTCTGTTCTTGCGTTCCTTTCGCTGTTTACGGGAGGTCTTTTTCTTCTCATAAAGGCCATGTCTTGCAAGTCTGTGTTTCGGCTCATTCTTCTTTGCATAATCTAAAGAATCGTACATCATGCCAAAGCCAGTTGTCTTGCCACCACTGAAGTGGGTTCTGAATCCAAACACAAAGATAACATCTGGTGTGGTCTTGTACATTTTGGCCAGCTTTTCCCGAATTTCTGTCTTTGGTACCATTGCCTTCCCAGGATGAAGGACAACAATGACCATCTGTTTCCTCTGTAGCAGACTGTTCATCATGAACTTCCTGGTCAGGATGGTTACTGTGTCATTCATGATGGCTGCCATGCAGGAGCTCTCCTGCTGCCTTTTTATATCCAATGCCTAAGTTTGATCAGCTATGCTGATGATGTGTCAGTCATAATTTAGCTGTTGAGACGGATGTTTCACACACAAACAGAGAAGAGTTTCCTTCAGAAGGCATATCCTTCTTAAGGAAACACACACACACACACACACACACACACACACACACACAAGATAATGTATAGTTATATAATTATGAACAGTGAACTGTTTTGCATTCATTGAAGACTGTCTTCATATCATGAACCTTGGAAGAAAATAAGCCCTGATTAATTATAAGTAGGATCTAATAAGATGTGTGTTCTATGACATGGCCTTTGAACTCTCCTTTTTATATGGCTTGTTTTTTCAGCTGTGCATGGATACTTTTTAAGCCAAATAATAAAAATACAGAGCTATGGTTTTAAGGAACATTGAAACTGAACATTTAGTATGCTCAAGATCTTTTATTCCAATGCTATTAATCCAGTGATTCTCTGTTCCTGCAGACCTCCTAGGTGTATAAATTTATATTTCACAGATATCTACTGTCATGTTCCTCATAACAAATAATATTCATTTTTAACTGCCCAGTGCAGCATTTTACCTGGGATTAAAACAATATAGGGTATTTTGTGGCTTAGGTATCAGAGTGCTTATTTTACCAACTTTTGCCTTATATCCCACAAAATGTTAAATTTAATATCATTATACATATATATACATATATATACCCTTTATCAACATGGATCTCATTATGATTTATTAACAACAGCAAAGCACAGATAGAAAATAACTTACTTAACCAGCAGTGACACATGTCAGAACAACATCTCCTGATCTCAGTTTAAAATATTTCACGAAAAAGATAAACCAGAAAATTATGAGAGAAATGTTAAGACTGGCCTAGCGCCTTCAGAATCTGTAGGCTAGACCAATATGTATTTTCCAGAAAAAATCAAGAAGGCTTTCATAAAGCTCCTGTTCAAATAGAAATTTATTGCTTGGTTCTTTAATAAATCATGAGTAAAACATAGTTACAGTAATTCAGGAGACACTTAGATACTGACTTCTTATCTTGGGTGAACTCCATTGGCCTTATGTTTATAGCAGCAAATGAGGGAGTCTATGCATTCAAGAGCCATCGCTCTGTAATTAATGACATTGCGTGAAATAATTCAGGAAGGACTCTCAGGATCTTTAGGGTTATTTGCACCATTTGTTATCATTTAGAGGGACCACTTTAGATACAAACTCTTTTGTCCTCTGCTTTCACTTGAAATTTCTTTCCAGTGGGCTGTGATCTAAGAGATCAAGTTGTTGTTTGCCTTCTGGGTTTGAAAACAGGACACCTCTCAATTTGATTCTGGAGTACCCATCTAATCTATGCCAGCAGGCTCACCTTCCACTTTTATGTATTCTAGTCAAACCTGCTATTAAAATGCATGAACCAGCACTCACTTGCTCTGAATTTTTCATCCTTTGATTTTTTTTTCTCTGAAGATTGTTGCCCCACGATGTCAGAAGCCTGGATGGTTCAGGCTGAATGTCTAAACTCAAAGGTGCCTGTGCAAAGTTTGATCCTAAACTACAAAATCAAACCCTTCTTATTTTAGTCACATAGCTGGTCTGTTACCTTCTGACAATACAAACAGCAATTAAGAAAACACAGCTCTATCCTTTTCTAGACAATTTTAACGCTTAGTTATAGAATAACATTCTTTTGTTTGGGGTCTTCTCAGCTCCTTATAGTCCTGGGCTGGCCTAAATTTTGTATTCTCTTATCTCAGCCTCTTTTGTGCTAGAATTAGCAACAAGTTTCTACATCCTTCCCCCTCATCACTTTAAGAGGAATGACGTAAATGCATGTTAAAAATC
This sequence comes from Micromys minutus, assembly GCF_963924665.1. Classification (NCBI taxonomy): domain Eukaryota; kingdom Metazoa; phylum Chordata; class Mammalia; order Rodentia; family Muridae; genus Micromys; species Micromys minutus. The sequence goes on from NC_137976.1 coordinate 52,837,765, forward strand.
TTTCCAGTTTCAAAAGATATGTTTAAAGATTTTAGTGGTGGTAGTGAGGATGATAATGATCATGAGTGTGATTGTGTGTGTGTGTGTTTGTGTGTGTGTGTGTGTGTGTGTGTGTGTGTGTCAATTGGCTTTTAAGGTAATAAACATACAGATATGTATATGTCAAGATGTGTATAGGAAAGTCAGAAGATCACTTTCAGGAACTGGATCTCTATTGCCTTGTTTTCTCCTTCCATGTTGAGTTCCTAGCATTAAATTCAGGTTGTCAGCAAGTGCTTTTACACAATAACCCAACTCCCTGGCCCAAACATAATTTGAAATGGTCGAATGATTGTTTCTCTCTTTCCTTGATGGATTGACAATATTTCCAAGTGAAAGCATTTTAGAGATCTCTTTTTAGAATTGTCCTCAGAGTTACCGTGGGTAAAAAACATGCCCCAGGACCCTTTACTTTTTTTTTGTGGTTTTTCTCTGGTTCTTTCATCTTTTCCCACTCAAACTGAAGAAACTCTGAAAACCTTCAACATGGTATTACTTTTTTCAAAGACAAAATAAATGAAGCTACAACTGTGTCAATAAACAAAGTGCACAAGTCAGATGAGTTGAGGCCTTCCCAACAAACAAATGCAGCAAAAGCAGAGCCAAGGTGAGCAATTTCAGATTCTTTAGTGTTTAGAAAATTTCCCTGAAAAGTTCTCAACAAGACCTGATGAAGGAGGAACTGTGGAAAATCACCTGGCACATCTGATGACATAAAAGTCCCACAAGTATCTTTATGCAAGCGCAAGAAAGTGCCTAAAACAGAAAAATGTGTGTGTTCTTAAATTGACACACAGAAAATATGCATGGGCTTAGAGTGATGAACAAGAACTTAGATATGGTACAATTGCTACATGGGAAAATCGAAAGAAAGTAGCACTAGGATATTGTGATAAAAAAAAAAAGACAATTTGGGACCATTCATTTTGCTTGTTTTTCTTTTATTTTCCTTGCACACTTTCACTCTTACCTCATAAAAAATGAATATATTGTGGTTTATAATGATACCGACACAGTATGTGTGCAGAATAGTTTGAAGTCACTTTGATACAAGCTAGAGTCATTTTGGAGGAAGGAACCACACTTATGATAATGGCCCCACCAGTCTGGCTTTGTGGACAAGACTTTGGTGCCTTTTCTTTCTTTCTTTCTTTCTTTTTTTTCTTTCTGAAAGAAAATACTTTCTTGTAAGACTGTTTCCTCTTGGTTAATATAACATTTAATATATGTCATAATTTATAAAATATGACTACATGAAACTGTGTAATACTGTTCAGGTAATTAAGACTGCTTGAATGTGGTCCATACCCAAGAACTATTGAAACTGTTAAGAAAATATTTCATATTTTAGCATATTTTATATTTTAGGTTGATAAGATACATGAAAGACCAAGCTGGTGCCTTTTCTAAAGCAATGCGGGAGAATCTAGCTCACTCTGAGCCATGCCTCCTCTGGGCAGGTTAGAGTGTTAGAAGAAGGCAGGCAGGATGATCAAGTCACTAGAAGGAAATTAAAAAGGAACACCCTTCCTGGCCTCTGCATCAGCTCCTCCCTTCAGGATGTGCACACTTTCCTGTGTGTTAATTTACGAAGCACAAAGACTAGTGTGCTTTAGGTACACTCTTGCTCATGCATGAAGATACTTGCTGGATACTTGCCCAGACGTTTTTAGTGATGGACAGTCATGTGGAACTGGAAGCTAAAATAAACCCCTCCTTTCAAAGTTTCTTTTGTTTTTGGTGTTTTAGCTACAGATATGTGAGAAGGTATTGCTCTAACAACCTGACCATGTTGTTTATAGCGGTGTGTTAGAAGTATTTAGAACGTCAGATTTGAGAAGCCATTGAGTGATCAGAGATTAATGAGCTATTGTGAGAACAGAAAAGATAACACAGAGAGCAGTGCAGATGATAGAGGCCTGGCACGTGAACTCTCTGGGGAATCTTGAGAAGCCATTAAAGACTCAATCAGCAGTCTTAACTCACCTGGACCCCTGGGATCAGTCAGTCTTCAAGCCACCAATCAGGCAGCAGATAATATGAGGACCCCAGCACATATACAGCAGAAGACTATGGGGCCTGGACTCAGAGAGGATGTACCTAATCCTTGAGAGTCTGGGGATGTGGGGAGGTCTGGTGGGTTGGGGTTGGGGGCATTCTCTTGGAGATGGGGGAAGAGGATGTAGAACAGTTGGAAAATGGACTTGCAGGCGGATAGTCTGGACTGTAAAAAAGATTAAACAATTTTTTAAAAAAATAAATTTTATTCATTGTGAATTAAAAAATAAAAGACTAACCCAGTCACAAAACAACACACATAATATGCAGTCACTGATAATTGGATACTAACCCTAGAAAGCTCTGAACACCCCCAGAAACAACTTACAAACTATATGAAGTTCAAGAAAAAACAAAGGCCAAAAAAGAAAAAAAGAAAATGAAAAACCATTATGCTTAATCTTTACACACCAAGAAAACTTTTACCATTTCCAGGTTATATCTTGTTTTACATGTGCTTTATGCTCATTGTAACTAGTAAGATTTTAAGATTTTGATAGTATTATCAAACATTTAAAAAAAATCAAGTACTGACAAAAATGTATTCATACACTTTTGTGCAAAAATGCTGAAAATCTGTACATTTATCTTTGTTTTTTTAAAATAAAATTGTTCAATTAAAAAAAAGACTATTGGGACTGTTAATATTTTGAATTAAGAAGCACTAAAGTGAAAGCTTTGCTCTACTGGGAAAACCCATGCTGGTTAAATGCAGCTAAGAAATTAGCCACGATTACTAAGAGACATATACTTGTGGTGAAATCTGGGAGTGTTTCTTCAAGTTCAGCACACAGAAGCTGTGTGCCAGAGGCAGCAATGGCTGTACCTTATGCTGGCAGCCAACATGACAATGTGTAAGACTCTCCCATGTGGTATGGGTTTTGAGAACGTAAAGAGGTCATTCAAGCCTGAGGCTTGGTACATGAGAGGCTAGGAGAAGCCACTTGAGAATGTCTAGCTCCAGTTATAGTAAAAACTGCAGGACTAAAAGGGTCATAGAGAAGAGTTAAGGCTTGGGATCATGTGACAGGGTCAGAGTACCTAAAGAGAGTCAAGGAAAGGCTGGTGGTGAAAGTCCGGTCCAGACTTAGTAGCAATTCCATATGCAAATGACATGAGAAGCTATGTCTTCCAAAAACAACAGGAGCAATAGCATAGAGGTAGGCTGAGGCTAGGAAAAACTCTGCATGTGTTATATTTGCCAAATCAAGAGAAGTGCGACTCTCTAAGCTTTTTTCTTTTTTCTCTCTAAGCTTTTTACAACCCAGAATATCATAAATGATTTCCAGATATTAGACACTGAGTTAGTAACATGACTGGATAATGATTTTGCTTTGATTTGATTGGGACTGTTCCCTGTGCTTTTTGGAATGATAAACTTTCTTTCTTTCTTACTTTCTTTCTTTCTTTCTTTCTTTCTTTCTTTCCTTCTTTCTTTCTTTCTTTCTATTTTTTCTTTAAGTGCACAGTTAAAAGACTTTAAACATCTACAGAGATTACTTCATATTGAAAATTTAGATATTTAAGAGATGCAATGGAATTTTTGGAACTCCTAACTAAAACAATAAATAAAGGTATATATAAACACTACATGAGGTTAGTATCAAATTATACATTTTCAATGACAGCCATTTCTGCTACCAATTAAATTCCTAATATTAATTTTTTTTCAGTTAATGTGTCCAGTTAATGTGTCCATATATTGATTAGATGCTTTGGCAGTTAGGGGTGTTTTTAAATTATTTCTTTAATATTTGAGATTACAATATTATTATATTATTTTTAAGAGGAAGGTAGTACCTATTATAAAGCACACAAAAACCTCACAACTCACTCTACATGTAATGCAGAAGTGACTTATACTGTAAATGTGAACTTGACAATAGTCTAAGCAATCCACTAAGAGTAATCTTAGCAATGAATTTCTAGTAATGATTATCTCTTATGTTTCTTACGGAATCAGGTAATATTGAAATGAAATTTAGTAAATTCGGTAAAAGATAGTAGTTTTTCTTTGAAACACTGTGGAATGATTATTATTTTTTCTCTGTGTAGGCAAGAAGACCAACCAAAGACAGCAAGTCTGAATTTAAAATCTGTGAAAGAACCAGTAGGAAGCTTGTCCCTGTTTCTGTGTATGTATGAGATTGCCCAAGGTGTCAGGATGGGGCTTTGGGGAATGAACCAATGCCCTCTAAAAGCTAAAGAAGCTAACAAGGCAGTATCCTGGCCAATTTTTCCCATCACCTTCAGAATAAATAGCTGCATTTTTTTTATAAACCAAGCTTTTTAAGGAAGTAATTTCATGTAGAATATTTACTTTTAAAATCTCCCCTTTTCCAAACTCAGAATTGTTTAGAATAATTAGAGGGAAAGAAGATGAGAAATTGCTGAAATTTGGTTTTAATCACTGTTTTTTAGAAAAGGATGTGATTAAGTTAATGCAATTGCACAAGAAAACACTTGTTCATATTTCTAAAGTCATGCAGTAAACACTGAAAAGAAAGAGGGATGAAGGCAGACCTTATATGTGCTATAAATATGTAAGCATTGCCAAGGAGGCTTAAGGTGAGAATGAGTTCTAGGTTCATGAAATAGCCGAAAATCGATAAGAGAAAATGCTTCAATTTGCAAGTTTATTCAGAGAGGTTCACAGCTTAGGGAAGATAGTGATTTAGCTACCCATGTAACAGGGAGACTGAAACTCCTGGGCTTCACTTTGTGTCTACAGCAGAAACTAAATGTACCCAGTAAAGGGGGTGGATAAACATTGAACAAACAAATTAAAGTCTGGCAGATGAGCTTATAGCAAATTATAACCTGGGCAGTTTAAAGTTTTTCATGTTTATGTGCCTTTAAAGATCTTATTGCATGAATGTAAAAGAGTGGGCATTAAATCACAGAGATTAAAATGGGACAAGGCTACCAATTCTATGAATTTGGAGAAATGTTTTGGTCAATGAGCAGAATGTTAAAGTCTAATAAAATTCTAGAATAAATGGAGAGCTAGATTATGGGAGTTTATGTACAAAAGGTCCATTTCTAATTATAGAAAGGAGCTTCTATCATTTTTATTTGTTATGTGGTAAATCAAATCTTTACTTCTTATGTATGTTTACGGGTCAAACATGAAAAACATAATAGGGAATATGGGGAATTATAGTTTGGATAATCAGTTAACTGTAAATTGACTCATAAGTATACAATTAAATGAAAAAGTACCCTGCCCCATGTAACACTGTGTATGTGACTTCTAAAAGCAAGTGTTCCAGGATGGGTAATTGTCTCTATATCCTTCCAGTCTATTTCTATCTTAATTTCTACCCATTACTATGTATGCCAGTGCTTTAGATATTGGCAGAGAAAGAAAAGCACCTTTAAAATGTATGGATAAAATCAAATGAGAATAGATGACACAATGACAATTCAAAGCGTCTGAACATATATGCTCAACAAGTATATAGGAGAAGAGTGAATGTGAGAGACCCTCATGGACCCTTCCTGTTCCTAAGCATGGCAGGTGAACAGAGGAGAGGGGCTGTTTTCCCAACCTCAAGGTGCTGAAAACGAGACATGAAAATGAAGAAAGACAACAACACATATGACAAACTGGATGTCACAGAGGAGAAAAGACCTGCCGATGGTTCCAGAGGAGATTTGCCACTGTGTCTGGAGTGGATGATGTAACCCGAATATTGAGGAAGCTTCCCTGGAGAACCAGAGACCTGAGGTTCTCTGAAGTGAGGGAGGCTCAGATGAACCAGAATTATCAGGAAAAACTGAATGCTCTATAAAAAAAAAAAAAAAAAGGACAAAGGCCAACCATTTATAAAACCCAGTCTGTTAATTCAATGACTTTAATAAAAATATTGTGCCTGGATTAAAGATAGGAAGTCCTTCCTTTAGGTTTAGACTCTCCTAGCCAAAGCTCTCTACAATTAAAAAAAATAGTAGGCTACGGTAACATAATTCCATGTGAGTGAATTTGATGTTATAGACGAGAAAACAAATCTCTCCTCAATAAATGTTCCCACGCACCCAAAAGGAAAGTGGGATTGGTTTGTAATAAAATATCATCTACAAAAGTCTTTCCTATTAAATATGTCCTTTAAAAGCGTCTCTGTAGTAAAATATAAGCGACAGGGTTTAAGTTGCTCTTAAATATTTTTTTTCTTTTATTCTAATATCTTTTTTGTGGTACTTGTCTTACATGAGCACAACCTTCATTAGTAGAAGATAGCCCTCCTTACTAAAGTAAATTAAGTATGCTTTTGAAAAATCTGCAATAAATGAAATGTCTAAGAACTCATAGTATATGGATAACATATATTTTGTGTGTGTGTGTTTGTGTGTGTGTGTTTGTGTGTGTGTGTGTGTGTGTGTGTGTGTGTGTGTGTGTGACCATCCTTGAATATATGGATGCAATACAGATTTAATATTAAGAATCTAGGCATACTAGCTTACCACCAACAGCCTTTTCAAGAAGATCTCAAGGATATATGACTATTTGGATGGAAAGAGTCTCCTTTCCTTAAATTTTAAAAATTCTTTCTCAATTACTCTGCTTTTCCTTTTTTCTTTTGAAAACAGCACATCCTAAGTTGCCTTGGCAACATAATGGCTGTAAGGACAACCTATAAGTTCAAGACATATCTTACTTCAGGCAAAATGGTGAGAAATTTAGGAATGCTGCAGCAATTCATCATGTAGCAATCATTTACTGGAGAGAATAATCCATGGTTCTGTAAATTTGACTGGTGAGTCAGCCTGTGTGAACCTTTTGGCATAGAAACAATCCAGGCTGTATAAACACATCAGAGTCTGCCAAATTCGTGTAAAAGAAAAGCAAACAAGAATGATAATAAGCGCAAGTAAACAACTGTAGGTAAGTGGTATATTTATATACATATATCAGGAAGATAAAAGCTACACAGATAATTAAGACCAGTAAAGTATGGGGGGTTTCTTTTACTCTTCTGTGGTGTACATTAAAAGTATGACTCCATACAAAATGACCCTCTATATTGCCAGATGCTGTCACCCTTATCAAAGGATGTGAATTTGAAAGACAAAGCTGCTAGAAAATACTTCATAATTATTTTAATTTGCATTGATAATCTGTCTCCTCTACCTTCTTCTTCATCTCCTCCTTATTCTTCTTTTTGTTTTAACTACCAGTAGAAGGCAGGTAGAATCTTATGTGATCCTTTGTGTTGCCTGAAAAGAAGACTTGCATGAGATTTGTGTGTACTTAGTTATTGTAGCAGAACGGATACAACTCATTCCTGTAAAGTCCCAAGGAACTAAATATCTGGAGTGTCTAAGCTATGATTCATTTTCTTGAAGTAGAAAGGGTAATACAGTGATGACTTGCAAGTTTTATGGTTGGTTCGGTCAGGACAGTAGTCAAGAAAAGCCCATCTGGCAACATCAGCAGCCATTTAACGGAGGCCGATCTCCTAATCTTGTTTTACTCTGTGGCTATGCTCATGCACTTGGCACTTAATTAAGAGAACCCCTGTATAATTATATAGTCTCTTTTCATCTTTGTCTATAAACTTCAGACATATGTTATATAGATACTTAATTAAAGCATCAACAGACAGCCTGACACTGTGTGACAGGTGACAGGGCAATAAGAAAAATAAGAAGACATACATGAACTGCAAATTTCATGGTACTTAAAATTGAGGGAGATTAAAGTGATGCCCAGGAGAAAGATGAACACTGTGAAATATGGAACAAAAGACTGTTAATAGACACAAGGAACCCAATCGATTCTGGCATAGGCAATAAAAGCCATGCTTGCTTATGCTGCTATTAAGGTTAGCTGGGATGACTGGAGGGATAAGACCAAGGAATCAAAATATTTCAAAATGAGAAAGAACTCAGAACTTTAGCAATAAAAAAATTAGGAGAACAAGGGGAAGGCAAATGAAAGGCTGTGTCAAATCTTGAAGGCCAAATAAGGGCTTGAAATATAAGGCAAGGATAATATAAAGGTCTCTAGCAAATAAAAGTGCCATCATCCTGTTATGCCAGTAAATGCTCACTTTTAATGATCATTTGTGTATGTCTGTGGGTATAACTAAGACTATTTCTACTCTACATAAGCAGACACTGAAAATCACAGAAACTAAATCAGAAACTCGGAGTCACACAGACACATAGTAGTATCGACCTTGGTCTTTGGATGCAAGTGCTCTATCACAGAGAATTCTGTCTTCAGCAGAACTTTTTCATTAGTAAAATCCTCTACCTAGGAGTCACCTTTATAATACTTGGTCTTGGAGAAAATATGTAAGGGCAAACAGGAATTCTAGAGACTTCCAAGTAGTTTGTCTTTTCTAATAAATACTGTAATCACTTGAGGTCATTCTGAAAGAGGGCACATAGAAAAGGCAGATTCTGTAACTTTACATACTCCATTGATAGGATGGAGAAGTGACTGGAACATTTCTTAAACTTTTTCCTAATTTTAAAATACAATTCATGGTACAGTTGGGGCACAGGCAATGATAGCATATTATCTCGGGTGAAGCTGCTTGAAATTCAATACAAAGACATTAATAGTCCCTGGGTATTAGAATACTTGCACATCTGGACAAAAGGTTAAAGGCAGGAGACGGCTGTTAATGTGGGACTGAAGAAACTCCCCCAGAGTAACAGATGTACCGGTATTCTGGACTCCTGATGACTTTTTAAAGAGTGAAATATCTCTCAAATTAGCAATAAGAAATTAGTTATGCCTCATGTATTTCATTGTTCCATATCAAAGTAACAGCCACCTTCAAGGAGTGAGAATGTTACTGTGTGTTGCCTCAGTTTCCTCATGAATATAGTAGGGTTGTGTATTTAACTAATATTTGTAACTATTGATCCAATAAATTTAAAGAAAATGACATATAATTAAATTATGATCATAGTTTTAAAGGTAACCACATTCTCAGTTAACTGTATTGTTCAAGAATATGGATGTAGAAAACCATTTTCGCAGCTGTGTTTGGCTTGTGTTGGTGACCACAATTTTTTTTTAACAAGTGTGTCATCCAAAACAAAGATATCATGTGGAAATTTACTGTGACAGAAAATCCTAATCAAGTTTAATGTGCCCTACAGGTGAGGCAACAAAGAGATATTACAGAGGAGAAATATTACAATAGCATTTCTTTCATTTCTTTTGGTTAGCTTTATCACATTTTATTAATATATACTTAATATGAATATCTCCAATGTGCAAGTACTTGCAGTCTGCTGGCCTGAGCTTGACTTGGAGCTCTGCATTTCCTGACTCTGAGAACCAACCACAGCAAGTTAATTAACCTCTGTGTGCTTCACATTTCTGATCAATAAAAAGGAAATAATAGATTTACCTCATGGAGTTGTCCTTAGGACTTCAGGTATTAAAACATGCAAAGGACTCAGAGCAGCTTCCAGCCTCTAGTAAGGCTGCAATAAAGGTGAGTGACCATTGCTAACATCTCTCTCCTTCCTTCCTTCCTTCCTTCCTTCCAGATTTATTTTCCTTACTGGGATTTTCTCTCCTGTGAATACTGTTAATTGTCTGGAAAAGGACAACACCAGGTAAAGGAAAATACAGAACAAGACTGACCCTTAAGATTGGATTCTTTTAATTTTATTTTTACAGGAATTAGAAGCAAGTGGTGGGAAAGAAACCTACCAGTATATGTGCTGCATTCACACACCTTCCCCCATGACATACAAATGAAAACTAATGGGGCTAAGAGAGAAAAGAGCATGACATTATCCTCAAATACCATTTAGGGAATTGAGGAATAATACATTTGAATACTGATATTTTACATGAACAAATTTTCTCTCTTTTGAGAGGAGCTTAATGTGCTTAATTTGGTTTTCATTTATATTAATCATTTTTTATCTTTATTAAAGCACTTATCATATTGTATTGCGATTTATCTATATATAAGTCTATTTCTCCTACCAGACCATGAAATCTATGAAGACAGAAGCTCATTAGTATCCATCTTTCTGGCCTCAAGTCTGTTAGAGTTCCCTCAGAAAAATCTCAGGTGCTCAATTAATGCTTGACGAATAAACGAACGAATGAATGAAATCCTTCATCCTGGGATCAACTTACATGATTCCATCACAGATCCTCCACGTTAAACATGCTTTAAATAAGCCTCTGAAAAAAGAAAACTCTGGGATTTATAATTTAGCCAATAGGCTCTGCTGGATCCTACAAAAAAAATCTGCTTTTAAGAGCTACGTAGACAGAATATTTTTGAGCACATTCTAAATATTATCCTTGGGTTGTTCAAATCCCGATTTCTCTGTGCTCAAATCTTTTTCCAATCAGGACAACATCATAATACTTATGTCAAGAATCTCCTGGCTAAAGTTAGTGTAAACAATGCCTACCACTTATTCTCTGCCTTGTCGGTAAAAGCTGATCAGCCAATGGCTAGGCAGAAGAGAGAGTAGGATGGGACTTCTGTCACCCAGGCAACGGGAGGAGAGAGGAACAATGAGTAAGGCAGATTTAGTCAGGAGCAGAGAGGAAACATCATGGGAAAATACCTCTGATGCCCAGAGAGCCAGACCAATACTAAAATGCAAATATCTCAGAATTTGGGCAGGGAAGTAGCCGGATTAGTTTAGAGGACTGATATAGATCAATGTCTGACCAAGCATTGCAATAAACCTCAATCGAATAAATCTTGGTCTCTCTCTCTCTGTGTGTCATTATTGGGGAACTAGTTAGGATTATAAAAAATCCAAACACATGTTGTATTAATTAACTACATGGTAATTATATTAATTAACTACATGGTAATTATATTAATAATTACCATTAAAGAGTCATATTATAAACTAAAAACTGTCTCAAGCTGGGCATGGTGCCTCATGCCTTTAATCCTATCACTCTGGGGGTAGATTAAGGCATATCTCTGTGAGATCAAGGGTAGGCTCATTTATAAGTGGGTTTCAGGAAATCCAGGCCTGTTACACAGAGAAACCCAGTCTCAAAAAGAAAAAAACAAAACAGTCAAGCCAATGAACTATTTCAAAAGAAAACATCTCCTTTGTCCAAAGTTTAGTTTATGAGACTTTTGTGATATACTAGCCACATCACAAATAGATAAGAGTCTCCCTCCCTCATCTCACGGAGATGCACATGGAAGAGCAAGATTTTTCCCTTAATCATTTTCTCTTTATAGGGATGCCGCATTTTCTTTACCTAGCATGTGTTTATGCCTAAGAAGATTCTGAGCAACAGTTACAATATTAATAATGAACCTAGCAACAAGTCAACAAGTTTGGTTTCTTCTTCTTCTTCTTCTTCTTCTTCTTCTTCTTCTTCTTCTTCTTCTTCTTCTTCTTCTTCTTCTTCTTCTTCTTCTTCTTCCTTTTCCTCTTCCTCCCCCTCCTCCTCTTTTTGCTTCTTCTTCCTCTTCCTTTCTTTCTTCTCTTTCCTCTTATTAACAATTGTGGGGAATGTAAAAATAAGATACTATCTCTTCTATCAAAATGTTAAATGTCACTATGTAATCTAGTCTATGTTTCAAATTCTATCATCCCCCTTTTGAATGCTTAAAATACAAGGTCAGGTTAAACTTTCTTTTATTTGCAGATCAAATTTTCTATCTACAGTTTTATTTCTTTCTACTTTAACCCTCAGGGCACCTTCTGAACCATCCATCTGGTATCTTTAACTATACATCCCTAACCTGTCTTTTCTGATTTTCATCTTCTGGAGAATGGCCCAGCTCATCTATGTTCATAAGACTGCTAATTTTGTATCAGGTTCTCAAACAAAAACAAGTTAAAGGAAGCAAAGCTTATTTTGGCTGCTAATATAATAGTTTCACTCAATGGTCACTTGCTTTCATAGTTCTGGACTTTTGGTCGATTAAAACATAATGCCAGAGATTATTTTATGTATCAAAAATCTCACTTTGTAGTAGACAAATGCAGATAAAATGGGCAAACAATGGACTGGACATAAGCTATGTTTTTCTTGGTTATTCTATACTTAACGTGTGGGCATTATGTCCTCTAGTAAAATTTTTGATTAGAAATTTCTTATTTTCCAGTATTTCATTGAATTAATCTATTCTTAAGCATTGATTTTCCAGATCTAACTTCTCTTGGTTATTTGTATAATGCATCCATACTGTATCTTGACCAACCATTTACCATCAACTGAGTTTTCCAAACTCAGCTATTAGATATATTAGTTCATCATAAAACCATTTAAAGTAAGCTTTATATTTTTAAACAATGGAATAGAAGAAATATTTACCATGTAACCAAGGACACATTCTGTCTTTTGAGGCATAAACATAAATGAATAGTATAACAAATACATACAAATATAAATATGCATATGTGTACATTTGTAGGTCTTCATTTAAAACTACTTGAAAGCCATTGACAAAAAAAAGTATTTTATTTTCTTCTGGTGACAGATTATAATGTCAACGTTGTAATTTTCTTAAAGAGCACTCAATGGTTTTAACCTTCAACTGTTAAAAATTGAGTTTTCAAAATAAGGAGCCCACAGATGGGCTTGTTATTCTTATTTCAGCTATGAGTTGCACAGAAAGTATGTGGAGTCCAACAGTACTCTAAACTAACCTTTAAAGATATAATTTCTATGTAGATGTCTCAGACTAGACAGATAGAAAAAACATGCATTTTTTTTACCTGTTGCCATTAATAATTGCATATCAGTCTAAGTCTACCCTCTGTTCCTTGGCCTTAAACTATCCTTTACTGAATATTTTTTGGATCTCTTTTATAACCTCATGCTATTTGATTAGCATCTTTGGAGAATACAAGGACTATGGACATGTGCTTGAGATGCTCACTGACTTTGAATAATAGAGAAGGATCAAAGGTAATCAAGAGACTAAAGTGTACAAGTGTTCTTCATGAGTCTGGAAGGAAAATGGATGTAGAAGAAAAAGCCAAAGAGGATGGTATTCCTAGACCAATGATCTGAAACTATGACGGTAGTGTTTCTTTTATCCATCAAATGTGTTTATGCAGCATTGTGTGCTCAATTTCGCTGTTTAAAAGAAAAGTAGCCATGACAATCACACAGTTAAAAACAATGAACAGAAATGGTAGATTGAAATAAAAAGAAATACAGATATCATGAAAGGACTGACAAGGAGATAGTTGTAAATCAAAGAATTTCTGTCACACTCATATTTTATTGCCTCTTGCATCTGCTTTGGCCATCTGGCCATGAGCAAATTTCAAAATATTCCTCTTTTTTCTTAAGTTTTGCTTGTTTCTTTCCAGTGACAACTTTCTCTTTCAGTGGTCGATAAAACAAAACTTTATAAAGAAGAAGAATGAAAAAGAAATTATGTTTTTTAAAAAAGATTTATTTTGATCATCTATAACTACACTGTAACTATCTTCAGACACACTAGAATAGGGCATCATATCTCATTACAGATGGTTGTGTCACACCATGTGTTTGCTGGGAATTGAACTCAGGACCTCTGGAAGAACAGTCAGTGCTCTTAACCACTGAGCTATCTCTCCAGCCTTCATAAAGAAATTCTTGGAAAGCTAAATGAAACCAGTAGACAGACACTATGAGATGAACCACCCTCAACTCAATTCTTTCCAGAAATCAAATGCTGATATGATTCCTATTCTACATTAGGACTATGGAACACTGTCTGTTTTCCCCCTAAAGTATCACAGACATAAAGAGTCACAGAAAATATATGGGTACAAAACCTTAAAAACCTTGATTACCTCCCTTATTTGGTAAATAATAGCTAAACATACAAACAAACAAATAGAAGTATATGAGTTTGGGCATTAAGAAAACTATTTTTATGAATAGACATTCATTAAAATAACTTTCCCATAACCTAAATTTCGCATACTTTTTAAACTGGGTCCAAGTGAATGTCAAATTATGTAGCAACTGTGCTGTGTGTGTTTATTTTTTTTCTGTGAAAAGATGTCATGAATTTTGTTGTAATTGTGAATTAAAATTCATTTTTGGGAGTTTATATTTGAAATCATCTATAATCATCTTGGTGACAAATATCCATGCAATTTGTGAGTGGATTTCTTGACCTGGGTGGTTAAGGTGGGAAGACCTTCCCTAAAATGAAAGCAGGATCATTCTCTTGGCTGAGATTCTGGACCATATAGAGCTTTATTAGGTACAGCAATGATCAGAATCTCCTTCCTAACTGCAAATGCATTGTGATCAGAAGTCCCATGTTCCTACTACTATGACTTCCCCACTCATTTTGTAAGTGAAAGCAAACCCTACATTCTAAGACTTACTCCTTTCAGTAGGTGGCTTGTCACAGCAGCAAGGAGAGTAACTATATACAGAAGACCAGGGGCAGCTTGGGGACACTGCCTCACTCATTGCTGCTGCCATTCCTCTTGTTATTCCCTTCCTGGGAGACAAGGTTACAGTTTGTGTTATTTCTTCCCCTTAATCGTTCCCTGTGCTTCTGATTTCCCTAGATTTCCCTACCAATGACTTTAGTTTAAAACACTGCCTAGTTTCTCTGGACATTGTTACTCTTTCCCAAAGCAAAACAGAAAATGAGACACAATGAAAAGGAAAAAAATAAAATACACCAAACAGTCTGTGATTCCCATCATTAGTCTCATTAGGACAATTTCTCTTATCAAGGCGACTGTCCTCTGGCCACAGAACAAGGGCTTTTATTCTACCTAGCAGGCTACTTTGCAAGTTATTATTTCTGGCTCTTTTGGTCCTCATCTTTAAGTCAGTGAGATGAAAGTGTTCCACTTAAAGAGAAAAACACCATAATGTGGTACCATTACCATGGAAACCAGAAACAAGAGGTTTTTAAGATGAAAAAAAGTGAGGGAGAAGTGTTATTATTTATTTTGCATTAAATAAAATACATGCAAGTTTAATAGTTGAAAATAGCCTTGAACATTAAAGAAAAGATAATAGCTTGTCCTCCCTCCACTCTACATTTCTACTTATTCTATTTTCCATTATTGGGAGCAAAATTAGAATCATTTGTAGAAGAATTCCACTTTCATTCAAGAGGATTATGAAATGGTACCAATTATTTCAAGTCATTTATTATTAAAAGTCCTTTAGGATGCATTTGGAAAATAAATAGATATATATTCCCACACCTTTGGAAAACAGAAATGGATGATAAGAACATGAAAGGCAGCCTTGCTCTTACAAGTCCAGTTCTCAACCTTAGATAAATCAACTATCACTCAGCAAATGGTGCTCAGTCGGCCATGTTGTGTGGGACTAGATAAAGGACTTAAATTTAATGGAGGGTTGACTCCGAAATTTCAGATGGTACAGGCACTAGGCTCAACTATCTCATTGACTGAGTTTAAACCCCACTAAGATACAAATCTCCATTTTTAAAATGTAATTGCATTTTTAGGTTCAAACAGACACTGAACTGTAATGTTCTCAACAGTTTGCACCCCAAATCCTCTCTCTAAGTTTGAGATAGGGTCTCACTCCACACTGGCCCAGACTTCACTAGGAAGTCCAAGCTTACCTTAAAGCTATGGTGAAGAGGCTTCTGTCACAGTTAGGGTTGGGATTCCAGTTGAGAGCACAAGTCTTATAATTCTGCAGCTACATTTCATCATTTTGCCCATTGTTACAAATTCTTAAAAAAATAATAATGCTCTATCTTTGTACTCCTGCCAATGCCATTGCATTTGTTGTCTGTTGAAAATTTTAATAGTAAAACTTAAAACAATAGTGAGAGAATTATGGGTTTACAGCTTCAGTCTGAGGTGGAAATGAGAGTCTCCCTCTGAGTGAGACAGGCTCCTGCTGTCAGAGATGGGAAGACGTGAAGACTGGAGGGCTCATTTGCTCTCAGTTGTGTCCTGAGAAGCTCCGGATACTGCTTTCCGATGCCCTGATCACGTCTAGATGAGAGTGTGAAGCTAACTTCCTACGGATCGTTTCTCGCCTGCTGTCCTGAAGAACCCAATCTTCTTGGCTTGAAGGAAGGGCCCAGAAGAAAACTGGCTGGTCACCTCAAAGTCCCAGTGTTTTATTTTGTCTAAATGAAGACACCTTACTATTTCCAGAGTTTTCTGTTGAGACACAGCTCTTGGGAGAAGAACAAAGCACTTTCCTGTATAGCCTTAACCAGATAACTCAGCACTTATTGTAGCGCTTGCCTTCAGCCCTGAACGTGCTACCCAGGAAGAACAGAGCTAGGAGCAGAAGTTACATTGACCAACTCTTCTCTGAGCAGAACTATGCCAGGGACTTTACTGTCACAGTGGTCCTGGCTTTTAGCCAGTGGCAATTTGGGACTCGCCATCTTGAAGCTCCGCATAGCAAAGTGCTGATGGGTGCTGTCACTAGAAAGAGAGGCAGGAGAGAAAGTCGGTGATAGCATCTCGTTTCCTCTCTTCCACGCTTTTCTCTGCTAGAAGAATGAGATTCAGAGCAAACTCGTGTTTGAGACAGCCTGAAATTCGTGCTTCGTGATCTCGCATTTTGTCTTTCTTTCTCCGTCTACCATCCTTCCATTCGTTCCACCTTTCCTATCTATTTTCAGTTCTCCTTCCTGCCCTTCTTTCTGTATCCTGATTTTCCCTTCCTTCGTTCCTTCTTTTGTTGCTTCTTTCCTTCCTTACCTCCCTCCTTCCTTCCCTCTCTCCTTCCTTCCTTCCTTCCTTCCTTCTTTCCTTCCTTCCTTCCCTCTTTTTATTTCTTTCACCCTTCCTATATATTCTACAAATATATCTGAAATGAGTTTTGAAACAGACAATTTGGGGAGATGCCTGTGCACCAAACTTAAAAAGCACTTTTTAGAGCCTTTGGTGTGGTTGTAATAGTTCCCTGGCAATGTGGCATACCCTACCTACAGCAACTTTTGACTGGGCACAGTTTCTTAATTGGAAGTCTTAAGAGACCACATTTCTAAGACCATATTGTAAAATGGTTAAGTCTCTGGCTTAAGATCATAGAGGGCATGCTCAGTCTCCTACCAATGACAATGATGTTGGGATCCATGCTGATCATAGCCAAAGAAGTAAACCTGCTCGAGTCTAGCAGTGGTCCTCAACCTCATTAATCCTGCAACCCCTTAATATACTTCCTCATGTGGTAATTTGCAACCAAAACATTATTTTATTGCTACTTCATAACTGCAATTCTGCTACTGTTATGAATTGTAATGTTAATTTCTGATATACAGGATGTCTGATAAGTAACCCCAGTGGGGTGATAGCTCACAGGTTGAGAAACTCTGTACTATATCATGATGTCTTTGTAAACTCTACATTATTTTAGTTGTAAAATGGGATCCATGCAAAGTTTTTGATTCTCATGAGATTAATAAATAATACATCTATGAGAAAACTCTAAAGACTTATTTTTCTTGGTACAAATATGTCGTTTTATCATATATGATTATTCTATATTTTAGTAAAACGATCCAGTGTTAAGCTATTTACACTTTACATGAAGCCACTGTAGCTCCCTTGACATGAATTTATCCTGACATCAGTGGAACAGGCAAAAGTCCATGGAAAGCATCAGTTTAACTCTGCTTAGCTATGTGTTTCCTGCACTGAGGAAATGCAGTGGGTTTGTTTGTTTGTCTGTTTGCTTGGCTTTGTTTTGTTTTATAAGAGTAATAAGGACATAGAACAACTGAGAACAAGATTTGAGCATTCCAGTTTGAGGACAGCTTTCTCTGTAACATTCGCTGTCCCTTCTTCTCTGCAGTAATAAAATTAAATGTCAATATATGCCTAAGGTACAATGCTCCCTTCCTCCTCTCCCTCTCTCAATGGGGTTTCATTATTTAGCTCTGGCTGGCTGGGGGCTTCTATGTAAAATAGGCAGACCCAGAACACAGAGATATTTCTACTTCTGCTTAGCAATGGCTGAGATTAAAGCTGTGCACAACAACTTTATAGCAATTTATCCAATGTGGAAAATGACAAAACAGGATATATTTATATAAATGCCTCTCTATGGATGTTCATACAAACAGTCTTTATAATAAGCTGAACTGAAAACAATGCAGTTTTTTCTATATTAATAGGCACAGTACTCAATAGCTTGTGCTATAGCCTCAGAAGTAAATATTTCCAGCAATGTAAAGTGTTGTCCTAGATACTTTCCTCAATATGGATGAATCTCAGAATAAGTGAGTAAAAGAAACATGGCAAAACGAACAGAGACAAAACAGACTAACATTGTAGGATCCTAGTATATGAGATTCTAGGAAGTTCATATTTATCTACACTGGGAGAAAATATGCCAGGAGATTTCTAGGAACTGGAGAAAGAGAAAGGAAGGATAAGGAAATTAAAAAGTGAGAAGGAAACCTGCTCAGGTGGTGGTGACATTCATTCACTTGATTTTCCTCTGATAATTAAAATTAATACACTTGCTCACATTTAAAATGTGTAGTTTGTTTTAGGCTCATTATATTTTGCTAAAAATTTCTTTAGAATAAAAGTCTAAAAGAAATGGGCACTATTGGCCACACCTGGGAAGTGCTGTTGGTGGAAAGGACGTTGGCCTTCTGGGATTACACAGCTTCTCTTCCTCAGGAGAGACTTCCCACACAATTTCAGTGATGGGTACACACTTGTTCCTTTCAGAAAACTGCTGAGCCATGGGAACCCCTTTATTCTCCACTGTGCTAGAGGACACAGTGTCTATAGAACAGGACTCGATTCAATTTCTAAATGGTGGCATTATGAATTACCACAGTGTATGTACAAAGCCACCTCTCTAAGCAATTAGTTTTCTGATGCTCTCTCAGTTCCAATCTCCATCCTGTGAAATTTCATTGTTGCTCAACTGCTTTAGAGATGCTTTGTCTAAAAGCAGTTTTTTCCTGTAGCATCCAAATGTAAAAAGAATTCCAGTCCTCAAAGAATCAGCTCAGAAATGCACGTGCTTGTTAAATGACATGGGTTCTGAGCAGCATCAGATTTTAGCAATTCTGCTGAAATGTTCTCCCCACATTTGACCATTTAAAAGATATCGTTGGTATAGGGGCACTAACAAGATATGTGGTCTGTATTGATAAATGGACAACACATAATATATAGTATAATTTTAAGTAAAATGAATATTTCTAATGAAGTGATTTTAAAATTTTGCATATGGATACATTTTATTGTTCTTCCCGTTAGGTGGTACAGTATATGGCAAATTATACTTGAGGAGAAATTATATCATTCACCAAAACTCTTAAAGGAAAACTGTTTAGAAGTAGCAAAGTTCAGGAAACCAATAGAAATAAAAAGAGGAAAGAATTAAGGGCTAGAGTGGGGGTAATAGTAATAGTAATAACCTTGCAATTACTAGCTGGGAACTTATTTATCTTTGTAGGAGACATGTTAATTACCTATTGAATGAAAGGTTGTAAGGAATGTTTCAAATTTTCTTTATAGTTCAGGTGCCTCTATTTTAGCATAAAGTAGGACAAGGTGAAAAATTACATTGTATTTAAAGTTTCTTTAGATCTGCTACTGCACAAACTGCATGTTGTTTCTCTGTAGAATATGGTACAATAAAGTACTCATTTCAACTTGTTCATGAACAGAAGGGCACTGTTAGGCTGTTTGGTATCATGCAGCCAAGTCATTTATCCAAGTGCTTCTTTACATATTCACAGCCCACAAATGTGTGTTACAAATACTCTGTCACTGCCAAGTACAGTGCCTAACTCGGCCCATTGTCTCTCACTGAGGTGATTTGGGAAAAAAGTCTAGTTAGGACTTTTATTGCTACAAGGAAACAACTGGAGGGGAGAAGAGATTATTTAGCTTATATATCACAGTCTTTTGGTGGAAAATGAAGGAAGGGATTGAAACAGGGCAGCAACCTAGAGGCAGAACTAATGCAAAGACCATAGAAGAGTGCTGCTTGCTGGCTTGCTTCCCCTGGCTTAATCAGCTTCCTTACAGAATTCAGGACCACAAGCCTAGGAATGGCCCTACCCAAAAGTTACTAGGTCTTCCACATTATTTCCTAGGAAAATGCTCTCTGGCTTGCTTCCAATCTGATATAATGAAGGCAATTTTTTAATTTAGGCTTCCTCTTCTCATAATTTTAGCTTGTGTCAAGTTGACAAAAAAAAAAAACTATCTAGCAAAGTAACCAGTGCAATACACGCATGAAATGCATTGACGAAAATGCAACTGAATTGGGAAATAGTCAAATAAATACAAAGAAAAGGATTAAACAACAACAGCTGAGCCGATATCTTAATTAGATAATTTCAGGTTTGAAATAATACCATCACTTGGCAATTAAGGACCACTGGATGACAATTCAATGCCTGAAGCCTGAAATTAAATGTTGTCTTTTGTCTGTGGTATTTGGATGTCTCTATACTATGCAGAATGTAAAACATTTATATAGTTCCATCTAATTTGTTGGTACAACCTGTTAGAAAATAGGCCTCAGCCCTTCTTAGAAAAAAAAAGTGAGTAGCATCCTCTCAGAGTGGGATACACCTAAACCTTAAATCATTAATAACTCAAGAGCTAAAAAGATAGCCTCCTGGCAATTTTTTGGTATTTAAAAATGATTATGTTTAATTTATAGACAACAAGAAAAATTTGACTATTTCCATGTTAAGTTTTATTTTACATGTACTTTATGCTTATTGTAACTAGTGAGATTTCAATGCATACTATCAAACCTTTAAAAAAATTAAGTACTGGCAAAAATATATTCATAGAGTTTCATACCAAAATGCTTCTCTCTTTAAAATCTAAGTCTCATCCAAAATTCATCACAACTCCAGAATATAAGAGTATGTGAGTCTTTAATGTTTCTCTCTTGCACATATGAATATCAGAGCTCCTCTTTTCTGAATTGCAATGATCTCTCTGAATGTCTGTCTGTATACCTAAACAATGACATACTTTATGTGCAAGACTGTTAACTTCTCGTTTCCAGACATAGTTAGGCCTCAGTAAGGAGCCATTTATTTATTTGGATAGCAAATAAATAAATGGATGACCCAAGTGATTGCATTTAGTCTTAATCTAAACTAGAGAACTCTAATTGCATGAAAATGAAACTAGATACCATCAGTTATTGTCTTTAACTTAACAACATCTAATCTCAACTGGTCAGTATGGTTAGTAAAAGTCATAAAATGGTCTATATTTTTCACCTCAAATTAGTGTATAGTCCTGGCAACACAGAAACCTAGTATACTATTGTTCTCTCTATATTTACTTACTCATATAAATCTTAGGCATATTGAAGTTGAAAAACATTTGAACCATGGACACAAGACAATCTAGGAGAACAGCCCATGTTCTCAGCCAATTTGACCCACAAGCTGCTGAAATCACTACAGAAGAATGTCGCTCTTCTGAATATCTGAGCAACAGGCTATCCCATATCATGAACTCAACTCCCTGCCTGAACATATTTTTTAATTAGCTTAAAAGTTAGAGCCAAATTAAATGACTCCAGACAATTGTTCTGCACAGAAAATAAACAAAGAACAAAATCTGAAACATGTAGAGCTAATTCCCAAACTGGGATGAGCTGGCTCTTTGGTTACTCATTAGCAAAAAATGTTTAAGTGGACACTAAATTAGCTCTTGTGAGAAATCACGGAAATCGGAAGTAAACTCTCAAGCCAGAAACCATGTAGGTACACTCTTGCTGACTATTCACTGAGGCATAGTGAGTTCAGAGAAAGTAATCAAGTCAAGACTCAGTGGTTGTATTTTTTTAGTTTTAGATTGCCTCAATTCATTAAGAAATGTAGATAGTCCTACAGCTGTTCATATTTTAATGTTAATTCCACTTCCCCAAGAAGTGCTGCCTAGTCACATACTCAGGATTTCATCAGAACCTTCCCATTTTAATTAGTAAAATAAAAGTGAGAACTGCTGATTGACATGTGAAGGAAGAAAAAAGGAAGGAGAAAGAGATAGAGGTGGAGAAAAAAAAGGGAAATCAAGGGACAGAGAGGAGGACTAAGGAGAAGGAACAGGATGGAGATTGAGAAGGATATGTTAGGTACAGGTGAGCTTAATTGGTGTTAGGTAGCTATAAACATTATAAAAATTTTATAGGTCTTCTATCTCATATAGAAGAGTAGTTTGTATCTTTGTTCATTTGATGTAATCGTGTTGTGTAGAGGGTTTGTGGATTGAGAGTCTGATATATAAACCTGTATGAAAAGCTATCAGGACTTAGAATCATGTTTTTGCTAGGCAGGGCAGTAATTTTACCCAGGTTGGAGGCAGTCATGCAGGTGGAGTGAGATCTGGGGCAGCTTGGGCACAGCAACAGAGTCTGAGCACTGGCTCCATACTAGAAGCAGTGTCCCTGGAGACCACGGGGCCCATAAAGAGATAAGCAATTTCTTCTTTAATAGTTACGCCAACAAAGTGATGTATGAAAGTAATCATAATTTCTCTTTATTCATTAATGAGATATCAAACAAGACATTTGAAAGTGGAAAAATATGGTGTGAAATGAAATCACTAAATTGACATGAAAGATGCATAAAGTTACTAGCCAATCATCAAAAGAAGTTGAATATTTATATTATATTAAAATTAATGGGAACCACCTAATTTTGAGAGTGATCCAAATATCTATATAATGAAAAAAAAAATAAATTATTTGCATGGTAAGAATACAGAGGTTTAACCATATAAACTATACCCTCTATCTGAATGATACTTTCTGTATCTCAATTACTATGCCCAGAGCACACTATATATGCATCTGTAGCTACTCGATATTCTGAAGTTTAGGAGGTCATGAATATTTTATGTACTTTAAGATCATCAACATGATATATTTCTACATATTCTTACTCTTCTCAGTACGTCATCAGCTAAGCATGTATAAAAACAACACCTCAGTTACTTACCAATGGAATTTTTGTTTCCTGAAACTTTTGAGATAAATGGTAAAGAATGGAGTGGAATAACTCAGAGATCAAAAATTGTGAGCAAATGAATACATTATGAATACCACAAGGCAAAAGGCAGGACAGCAAAATCACCAAAACAAAACAAAACAAAAACAATCTAACTAACAATGTAGAAGATTACATGAGCATTACATGAAACAAATTCACACAGGTAAATTTAGTAGTGTTATTGTAGATGGACAAAGGTTTTCCCAGAACACCCAATTTCCTGAGGTGGATTAGCAAATTATTAGAAGCAGAGGATGAATTTGCTGACTGCGGTGGCATGAAGTCACCTTGGACCTCATCAGCATTACTAAACATCGCCTGCAAGCTTTCCATTATCACTGAGGGTCTGTTCAGCACCAGGCCCAACTGCTCAAATAATTTCAATTACTTTCCCTGACAAATTTTATGTTTCATGTATTTTAGTGGCCTGATAATTATGATTTCTCTCATTTCTCGCTATCGAGCTTAATGGGTTCCAGCATGAGTGTGCAGTTTCAGAAATGAAGTTCCACTTGAATTCACAAGTTATTATCTACTTTCATTAATGAAATTGGAAGAGGGAGAATGGATAAGAGATAAAGGATGTGGAAGAAGTAAGAGATGAATGAGCAGAAGGAGGAAAAAGAAAACAAAATATTAAGACAGAAAGAAATGGTAATAAAAGTCAGTCTAAGTATAAATTCAAAGAAGAATAAAAAATATGTGGATAGGCTTTTTACAAATACGTACTGAATAGATGACTTATTATTAGATGCATGAGTAGTGGAAATGTACCGTGAGTTGGGGAACACTCAGACTTTGTATTCAGAACATACAAGGTCTAAAGGACTTGCTCTGTCTACTCTCTACTTCCCGTACTTGCTCTTTGGTCTTCCTAAACTTTTTTTTTTACCTCCATGAGAATAAACATTGACTGTGTTGGACTGACTTCTTAGTCCCTATTTCTCAATCTTCAAACTGAGTCCACTCATACATGTAATGCAGATGATCAGATGAGCAGGATGAAATATATTTTTGGAGTGACAGCAATGTTCAAGACATTATATTAATGTATGGAGATGAGGCTGCTAGGTGGCACATACCAAGTACTACACAGCTTAGATTGCTGAGCCCTAACTATTCCATACATAAGGATGTGACTTCATTTCTCTAGTTGTATAAGAAATGGTGGCATGCAATTTTGAAAGCATTAAAGTCAGTGGAAATCCTAATAAAGATATCATTTCCATTAATTCTACATGACTATCATCATTGAATTGAGTCTATTTGATTAATATCAAACCCACCAAAAGTCAAGCACGGCATCGGCATCATGGGAACAGGTACACCTAAAACTTATGACTTACGTATAAACTACAACCTTGTCACATGTTGGATATGTTGCAACTGCTCTACAAGTTTGCACCAAGTAATGGGGGAAATGGCCTAATATATTGTGCATGTCATTGTTTGCAACAAGTATTTTTTCCCAACTGAAGGAGGTAGCTTGGTTTGGTAGACAGGATTAGGAGCTGGAATCTGGAGACACAGATAATAAAGGAATAGCTCCTGTCTTCAAGAAGCTAACAATAGGGATTAAGGAGAACTATACTTAGAAATTTAAAAGGAAATGGAAACTGTTGTGAGTGACATATGCCATGTGGCAGATTTGCAGAATTACAAATAATTTGAAGTGAAACAGGTTCTAAAAGCTTTGTTTTAACCATTAGACTTATATCTTTAAATAGTTTTCTGTCTTCTTGTCACGTCCAACATTTGATATCTTAAACAAGAAATGTTCTATTTCTTCTCTGTCTCGTTTAATAAGAGCCCAAGAAAGACTTAAGCCAGAGGAACAAATCTTCCATTTTGCCATTTCACGCATCAATAAGCCACATAGAAGGAAAACAGAGGGAGGCTTACCAAACCTTTTCCTGTCTAAGAAATACATCATATAGATGCCATAGTATACTAAGCCATGAACTGCAGGCACTTAAGATGATAAAATGATAAGTTGTACAAAGAAGGAGAAACATCCAAATAAACATTGACATTAAAAATTAAAAATGTAGAAAAGCAAAGCGATATTGAAAAATAATTTTAAAAAATTCCATGTAGATGTAACTGAGCCAATATTTTATTTTAAATGATTTTATTGTGCCTTTTGCAATTTATAAATATTTTATTTTTCTCAACTAACCTCAAGAAAGACCATAGTGATATCATACAATGTGGTTGTTGTTTGTTTGCTTGCTTGTTAGTTTTGCTAGGAAAACAAAGTCTAAAGATCTGTCAATTTCAAAATTGTTTTTGTAGGAATATATTTTCAAAAACAGCTTTTGAGAGAAATTTGATTTGTTTATTAATTATCTGGGGAAACCACTGTTAAAAGCAGCCCCATGTGATTCTCAGTGATGCTCAGACATTGAAACCAATTTGCTTTAAACAAAAAACGTCTTGTAGGGCTATGGTAGGAGGCAGAATGAAAATTAGAAGACACTAGATATTGAGGCAAATCCTTATTTAGAAAAATCAGTGCTTGCCAATGCTGCAATGGTTCCATAAACCTTGGCTTTCAGGGGGGAAATATTTCCAATTTAAATTTTAGCTGAATATCCATTCTACCTTGAATATGTTTAGTAGCGCATGGAATAAAATGCATCATCCTTGTCACCCCCCAAAAGCCAAATTTGATCTCCTCAATCAGTTTGGAGAAAGGCATGTATGCAATTCATTAGAGTGACTGGAAGAGAGGGTCAAATGCAGTGCTGCAGTAGTGAACAGAGTAATAACTGTGGCTAGAAAGCAAGTGGAAGGCTTCAAAGATGGCTCAAATTGTATCACAATCATTAGTGAGAAGAAGGAAAAGACTTGAAGTATCTGGAAGGTTCTACACAACCTGCTGGCAAGTGCTAGCCTCCAGGCCCACTGCTGATTCAGATACAATCTCATAACCCACTTCTTGGCAACGTCCACATTGCTACATGGCTAAGGCAAGGCTAATTGTCCATCAAAATTTTGCTAGCCATTTAAAAGGATTCAAAATATCATAGCTCAAGGGCTCTGATATATGAGATCCAGTTCAATTTGGTGTCTCTTTGTCACATGTGTAGTTAGTTCTTGAAAGATATTATTCGGTGTCAAAGTAAGACATTTTACCTGGTTGATCTAATGTCACTAGGTTAAGAAAAGGTATGTTTTTCTCGGTTGATGAGGATAAAAAGATATTTGAAGGGCAGAACATATGCAGTGATGGTGTAAAAAGAGGGGAACATGGGGCTTGTGATTCTAAAATCATCTTCATCTGGCAGCATCCTATGGTGTGCAGGGCCTGAGCACTCTGATTTCCCAGAATTCAGGCCCTCAGCAAGGTGCTAAAGCTTTTCCCCCCTTATTTGGGTCACTAAAGAGTTCTTTTTTTTTGTTCCTGATTGGAAAGTCATCTGAAAATGAGATAGAAATCTTGATCAATACACTATTATGTTGAGTAAAGAAAGCATTTTATGAGTATATAAGGGGCTCTAATACAGTTAAGAATAGAAAAAAAAAAAAAAAAAAAAAAAAAAAAAAAAACCTTTCTGATCTTTCCAGATTTAATAAAGACCTTTCTTCTGTCCCTTACTAATGAAAGGTCCTTTCTATCACTTGAGCTACAACTGTATTGATTTTGATGACTGTTACCCCATTTTCATGTGTGAGTATGGTAGATGTGAAAATTCAAAGAAACACACACACACACACACACACACACACACACACACACACACACACTTTAAAACTTAAAAACTCTAAGACTAGTTGCTTTCTATGCTAAATTTTAAATACAACAATGACTGAAATATTATTTTAACCTTTGTGGTTATATCTTTAAAAATTACTATTTCTCACTGGCTTTTTCAGAATTTAATAAATATTTTAATGACCATCTATCGAAAGTAAGACACAATAATAGGCTAATGAAGTAGGGATAATGTTGAGGTGCAAAAGTACAGACAGTGTTTTATTAATTCTTGGTTGATTTACAACTCCCTAGCATCTGGTTCTCTTTCTGGGTCCCAGTCTCCATAGTCCCAGTACACTAATTAGCACCACACAGTAATAATTGTCATGTAAAATAATATGGATCCATTCATTAAAGACTCATTATATGCCAAGCACTTTACATAATTTAAGTCTAATTCTCACCAACACATATTTATTAGTGAGAAAACAAACTAGGAAACCTCAAACCACTTTTGACAATTCTCGTTGATGCAAGTCAATGGGAAGAAAGAAAAACATGGAAAGAAACATATGTATAATCTTCCCACTGCCATGTCCCCTAGCTGCTGACTTCAGAAAGACACTTTGGGGACTAACAAGGGCAAGGTGGGAGTAGGTCAGAGGCTTGAAAAGGACCAGGTATCAAAGCTCTAGCTGTAACCCACAGCCTCTAAGGTGTTAATGAAGGCAGCTACCAGGCCCCAGACAGCTGTTAGAGAGCACAGTTGTTATTCTAGGTACATTCACCTGCTGTTATGGTCCTAATGTTAAAGATAAAAGGCAAAGGGCTGGATCTGACATGGAGACTGAAGAATAGATGAAAATAAGGTGAAGAAATTCCTGAAAATGGCAATGGCGTTGGCTAAGAATGACAGAGTTTGTCCAATGGCCCGATCTTGAAATCTTAGACAGGGTGACAGATTAATGTCTGAGTCCTACAATGTTAGAGTGTCTCCTGGCATGTACTTGATGTAAATGAGGACCCTACCACAAACAGTAGACAGAAAATGCTGAAAACCCATGCTCTTGCGCTAGAGCAAATCTACACTCCTGGTATAGCTAGAAGAGCCTTTCAGACAACCTCAGTAAGATCAACATTTATTATATTCTAGAAGAACTGAAAAGCGGCATCAGTAAGTTCTAACAAAATTTAACTATTTAAAAAGTGAGTAATAAAAAAATCTTGAGTTATTTTCAGATAAAAATTACAGTTGAAAGAGAAACCAAATAAGCTGATAAGACACTAAGAATTTCAGTAATGGCATTGTAAACTATTTTCACTTCTTGTATTTTTTCAAAATGCTTATAGAATGTATTTTGATCCTATTAATATTTTTTCTCCAGCAATCCCTCCAAGATCTTTTACTGAATGTTATATTTTTTCACTCTCCTAATATCAAAAACAAAAATGTGTATGTGTGAACTCCATTTAAACCTTTAGAAGCATGTATTTGATCTCTCCCCCCTCCTCTCTCTGTCTCTCTCTCTCTCACACACACACACATACTCAATCAATCAATCAATCAATCAATCAATCAATTAATACAAGGAAACAAAACAAAACAAAAACCCTAAGGAGTCTATTTGTGTTGACTACTCCTGACAATCAGGCTTGCTGTGGAATGTGGTTGATAAATCTTCATTATTCCACTGAAGAAAAATAATTTCCCTATTCATATCAGGTGTCGATTGCAAATATCCTCTTACTTAGAGGTAGGAATGTGGCCACTTGCCCATCTCTGTCCTGAGCTTTACTCTGGCTTAAACTTATATATGTCTTTTATATGTTGTCAGAGTCTCTGTGAGTTCCCGAAGTGTATCATCCAAGTTACAACTGGAAAATGCTGGTGCCTGGGAGTCTTCCATCCCTAAGAACTCTTCAATTTTCCTGTCTCTTCTTTCACAGAGATTCCTGCAGCTTGGGTGGGGGTGTGTGAAAAAGATATTCCATTTGGGTCTCAGTATCTTACTTTCTGAACATTGTTTATTTGTGAATACCTGTGCTAATTACATGTTTTCTGCAAGAAGAAGGTCCTTGGATGTGAACTAAGCAATGCACTGACCACAGATTATGGACAGATCATGAACCAGGGTTTTACATTCTCACTTGTATTAGGGTAAATTTTTACTTATAATCACTTAACTCATAGGATTATAAAAGACTGGATGGTGTACTATGTACTTTCTTTATTATAAAAAAAATTTCAACTTTTTTGTTTTGTTTTAAAATGTTTTTGTATATCTGTTTATTATTAACAGATACCTTTATAAATTTTTATGCATGTATAAAACTCATTTTGTTCATGTAAGTGTTTCTACCTATTATTTTCTTATCCCTCTGGGGGTGCTATATTGACAAGATCATAATGCCTTGAATGCCCATGATGGGTTTTAGACATTTCCACCCCCTTACTTCCTTCTTCTGCCTCCAGGGAAATTCTTCCCAGTAGGAACTTTTTACTTTTGGATTTTCCTTTTCTCCTCACAACATTCCTGCTTTGTACTAAACTCCACACTGTTGTAAAGGAGGTACCTGTGTCTTTCTTTAACTATCCTCAATTCATAGTTGAAACTCCTAAAAGGCATAAGAGAAACATATGTAAGTTTTATATGGCACAGAAACCTTCTAATAGAAAAGCATAACCAGATACATAACCTGTTACAAAATATGTGAAGTTTTATAGCTATTTAATAAAGGATATCATGGTGGATACTTCTGGCATGATTCTGATGGAATGACAATGAGCTAAAGGAATTTGGTAAAACCTATCTGTTCAGATTCTTCTGTGGCACATTCGATTTAGAAATCAGGTGGTCATTTCTACCACAATCTCAAAGGTATCTTGCTTGGGAGATTTTCATGACCTGTCCTAGGGAAGGCAAGCTTAAAAAAATTATTAAGATTTTTGATTTCCTTAGGACAGAATTTCCTTCTTGTATAATATGTTTCTCGCAATCTTTCAAATTAAAGTACTTAGCATGCAAAGGGCAGTTTGGGGACAGCATGTTTTCAACTCTGGTAGTGTGCCACATGCCACCAGATGGCTTCTTGGGAACACAACTAGCCCAGATTTCCTAGATCTCTTTGTGGTTAGGGATAGTTATGTGAAAGTGTTGGCCAATAGCTTATGGAAGAACTGTTAGCCTGTGCCTGACACTTGTGATCCTCATTGGCTTATCCTGCTGGAGAGTGAACTTGGCAGTTATAATGAAGATTTAAAACTACTTGATAGAATGTGGCATCACATCTACATAGAGTATACTGATGGTAGACTTCAGCTAACAATAATAAACTTATGTTTGCCACCCTGGACTATCACAGTTATCATACCAAAATGTGTGCTATGCTTATACATTTTAATCTGAGACTCAACCAATACAGTTTATATATGAAAATGTTCATCTCAGGTGTTTTAGGTTGATGTAATAGATTAAAGCTGTTGATAATACCAAATAGTTTAAACTTTAGAGATTTTTTAATCTTGCTCTTTCCCATCTCATATCCTCCTTGGCAATATGCATGTATATTTTTTATAATTTATTTTTAATTCACATTTTAACCCAATCATATTCCCCTCTTCTCCTCCCAGTCTCCCCCCCCCCCCGCAAATTGTTCCTCCTACTTCTCCTCTTCTTTTTTCATAGAAATGTAAGACCTGCTTGGGTTCCACCCCACCCTAGGACATCTAGTTCCAAAAGATTTAAGCACCTCTTCTCCCACTGATGCTCAACCTGGAAGTCAAGGTAAGGTAAGGTGAACCATTAGTAGGTAACAGAGTCAGAGATAGCTCCTGTGGCTCTTGTTAGGGGACTCACATGAAAACCAAGCGGCACATCTGCTACAAATGTTTAGGGGAGTAAGTCTAGCCCATTCATGCTTGTTGATTGTTGTGCACAGAGATAAAGATGGAGCAGAGACTTAGAGAAGGCCAACAAATGACTGGCCCAACTTAAGACCCATCCCATGGTGGAGAGTATATACACATTTCTAAGCAAACATAGAAATGGTGCATGGCAGTAACAGAAATGTTTCCCAACAATGTCTGAGGTCTAGTACAACTGACAAGACAGGAGTTACAGAGGGCAATGTTCAGCATTTGTTTTCCACACAAATTTAAATATTTTGGTCAGTTGATCTAGGAGGTTCATCCAATTTCCAGTTTCCAGAGATAAACATTCCACATATCTAATATGAAGTGTGGATAGAGGGCAGATGCAGTGGTCATGAAGTGTTTTATTTTATTTATTTTTATTTTTTTACAGACTGCAGAGATCAGATTCAGCGTGCAAACCCTGAATCCTGAATTATTACTTGGGAAAAAAAAAAGCAAAAGAAACAGTGAAAAATTCCATAATATTCAGGGATTCTGTTTGATATATAAAAAGAAAAAAAATCTGCATGGGTTCCTGCTTCCTTTGACATTGTACTTCTAAAGTAGACAGATATTATTATTGTACGTGATCTATACACACACACACATATATGATTCACATCTACCCAAACCTTTGAGTCTACTTTGTCCTTTGAAGCTTCACCTCTTAAAATAAGAGCTCTATTGTTTTTCACTACTGGATTCCTCTCCCCAGCTTCAGGCCTCCTGCCCGGACACGGTCTTCTTTGCTCTGTCTCTGGCTCCTCTGAGCTGTCTGGTTCCTGCTGCTGCACACTGTGATTTAAGGTACTCTGTGTTTTCCTTTCCTTACCAGTGAGCCTTTGATTCACATACAGAAGGATACATTATTGATCACATTTTGGCTGCTGCTCTTAGCTTGCTGGTTCTGCACTACTGACTAATAAGCTAGAAAGAGAAGAAATAAGAGTCTGTCTCCATTTAAAAAGACAGTGGATGACAATCATGCTGCCTCCTCTTGGGATACTTTGGGAAATGGTACTAGCTTTCCTGCTCTAAGTCCATCTTTTTCAACATCAGGCACCTTATTCTGCGCAGATCAGGAAATTTGTACCCCAGGCTGTGAAGCCCTGTTGGAGTAAAGACAAGATTCTTCTCCTGTAAGGAGGACTGTTCTCCATAATATACTAGTGCAAAGATTTTTGTCAAACATTTTATAGACAGAAGAAACCATGATGTTTTAGAACCAAGGGCTTGTTGGTACGATATAACTACCCTATCATTGAGCTACATCCACAGCCCAAGAAAAAATTACAAATAATGTTTTTTTTTTTTTGTATTTTTATTTAATGTATAAATTTTGCATGGTTGTGGGGAAGAATATGTTTGTCTATGGATTTGGCATGCTTTCATTATATACAGATGTATAAACATCTACTTGTTAATATATTTTTTAATACATAGTAGATGTTTGTTAACTATAGCCAATTTATTGTACAATAGAAAACCTATTCTTATTCTTTCCATGGTAACTCTGAACAGACCTACCAATCTCTTCTCTCTAATCTATATTCTAACCTATAATGCACACATGGTATTGTTACTCTGCCTGAGAATGTTGAGTTTGAAAATCTCATGTGCATGATACTAGAAAACTTCACATTGAAATAAATCAAGTTGGCATTCCAGCTAATTATCACAGATGGTATGAGACTGAACCTTCAGGTCTTGGGCACAGAGAAGTAAACGTTTCTCTACTCTGAAGTCTCCCTAGTTTGTATCTCGCCTAACTCCTCCTAGAGTGGCTGGAAATTAAAGTAAGTCATTCTTTCATCTAGTCTCAAGCACCACCCATCTTACATTTAAAATTCCTATTAAAAAGACAGGTCTTTAATTCTCTCAGCCAGCCTCAGCACTAATAAAGGTTCCCTTATATTTGCGTGTATGTGTTTGGGTACAAATGTATGCACATGAGCTTAATTATATTAACTTAAATTAACAGGTTCTTAAAAATTGCAATGGACTACTTACATCTTTCACATATTCTAAATGGACAGAGATGAAAAATATTAAGTTAAATGCTTTTTATTCTTTCAAAATTGGATAGGTATGTGATGGGTAACTTTGAAAGAACTCTATGTTCTACCGTTAAATGGAAACCTTTCTATTGGATGAACTCTTGTCCAATTTATAGCTATTATCTACCAAACCCCCAACACTGACCTTTGTATTTATCCTTGTTATCCCTGATACTTTATTTGTAAATTTTTGAGTACATAGTTAAAACCTAATCATAGAAACAGGCTCTAACAACTTGGGCCATGGGTAATGGTGCATTAAGCTGTGTAGTTCATCTTTTGTATTTGTTTGAGGTTTCAGTTTTACATAGATGTTTTAATTATAGAAGAAAGTTAGTAGGGGTTGTATTATATAAAGAATAACATTAATTTCTATGCTTAAGAAAACTGGCTGTGTGTGATGAATCTCATTTGTATTCCAACCACTCAGGAAGCAAAGACAGGATCACAAGTTGGAGACCAATTTGTGACAAAGGGCAAGTTCTCCTGTATCTGAGACTACATAGCAAAATCCTATCTCAAACCAAACATTAAAGAGTAACAAACAAATTTTTTTGTGAATCTGGTTGGAAACATGTTCTAATATGATGACTTAGCAGTTATGTAAAATTCTGATGTTAATCTTTTTTTTTCCAAAGAATGAGTTTTGAAAGATAAAGACAGAACTATGCCTTTAACATGCCCTAATAGTTTACACAGAGTGGAGTAAGATAAAACATCTTAAAATGAGTGGTTCCACTGAGTTCCTCCTTCATGTTACATAGAGACTAGAGTGGTCTTCAGAAAAATCGGAGTCTAGCCTGCCCTGCTCATTCCCAGGCTCCTACAAATACCACTTACCCTCTTCAAACTCTGTTCCTCATTTATAACATAAGGTGAATGTATTAGGTGATATGTAAGGTGTTCTCAGGTACAAAACTCTCTACAATTCTATGAGACAACATTATTTCTCTCACATGTAACTGATAGGATGTGGCAATGGACTGAGTCTTGGCAATCCATTCCTCTTCAGTGAACATTTACTCTCTCCCAAGGATACCAGTCATTGGTAAGACTCATTTACCCCCTCTTTTCAACAGATCGTTAAGTGAGAACAAATTTCCTATATTCAACTTTAGGAAGCCTTTCATCTGCCAAGTAAAACTAAGCTGATCCAGAAATGCAAACAGGATGGAGCACAGCTTTACAGAACAAGCAAAGGCAGGCACCACAGACAAAGCATTGGGCAAAAATGGTAGTTAGATTAGAACAAACAAATAACAAACTCAGGCTGTATTTTCTCTTCATTGAGATTCAGCCCACCTGTCAATTTTAGCACAACTTATCACCTCTAGTACATTCTAATCCAAAGAGGCAGAAGGAAGTTTGAGTGGCTGAAGCCATTCCTAAAGACTGTCAAGGGCCCTGGCACTTCAACGTCCCTGGCATGAACCTAGACAGGGATGTAAGAAAAGGCTGGAGAACCACTCTTCAACATCATGCCCCCGGGAGCACTGTGCAATATGAAACACATTTCATGTGCACCTGCCATGAATCAGGCCATACTAAGCACTAAATAGTTAAGGATCATGTCAA
The DNA here is from genome assembly GCF_963924665.1 of Micromys minutus. Classification (NCBI taxonomy): domain Eukaryota; kingdom Metazoa; phylum Chordata; class Mammalia; order Rodentia; family Muridae; genus Micromys; species Micromys minutus. The sequence continues at coordinate 52,872,052 of NC_137976.1, forward strand.
ACTTTGAAGAATATAAAATTCTATATTGTATTCTTCTAACAGTAAAGCTCATGTAAAGAAGTTGTGTAAGATCTATTGAAGAATTAAGGATATGCTGGCCAGCTCCAAAAAAAAGAAAAAAAGAAAAAAAAGAAAAAAAGAAAAAGAAAAACTAAACAAAACAAAACAAACAAACAAAAAAACCCCACCAAAACATCTTTGCTGGGCTTAAAAATAAGTACACGAATCCAGAATGTTCTTTTGCCCATAGACTTGTATCTATTACAAACAAATAATTCTCATCTCCATATCCTCGAAACATCCCTGAACATATAGTTGTGTGTGGAAAACAAGAAAACTATGTGCAAAATATCAGACGAGAAGTTTTGGGCAAGAGAAGAGTTATCTTTGGGAAATAGAAGAGCAAGAAAAAAGAGTAAAGGGTAGAAGAAGGTAGTCTGGGGGCAAGGGCAGAGGCTGGAGCAAGAGAATAGGTGCTGGAGATAAAATGTGCCTCTTAGATTTTGTGGGCTTTATTCCCCAATTCTCTTGCTCATTTTATCTCTTCAGAGACTGGCATGTACTGGGATACTCCCTGGCTGCTATCAAAAATGCACTCTGTTCTCTATGGGCCCTCGTTGCTGGATAGCTGTAAGGATTGTGGCAAGTTTGTCCTGAAGTGTTGGATAAGTGAAACAAACTTAGCAACACTAGTAAAGTGTAGACACCATGCTGGGGTGCAGATGAATGGAGACACAACTGGGAAATATATCACAACCAGGTGTGAATAGATGGGAAAAACAAAGAAAATATTTCTGTCATAGAGTAATTTGGACTAAGGCACAGAGCTATGTTTAAAACCCAACAGGAAGTCATGACAAAAGTATAACCATTGTTTTATTTTGTAAAACAATGTGTTAGTTTAAATGAAGCCAACGAAAATTTTAAATTACCATCTTTCCATGTTTTCTTGCATTCATTCATCTTGCTTTTCTTCTAGTAGTAACAGTCAGATTTGCTTCAGTCAGGAAGGTGACAGAGTAGTAATTAGTCACTAATGTTTATTTTAAGAATAAACTAAGCAATTCTGTCACAGGGTCTTCCTTGAGCCAATGATTTATGTGGCCAGGGATGATATGGAATATAAGGATGTAAAGTTTCTACAAAGTTTATATGCACCTGATAATTAATAATCTTATACCCAATGCTCCTGCATTTATCCAATCTGTCGTACACTTAATGAAGCCACTATGTAAAAGGAGCTCTTTTGTCATGTGACTGTTTAAAAGAATTCAAGGTAAAAAACTTCTATTAAGATTATCTAATATGTGATTCTAAAAATGAGCACTTCAGTAGATTATTACCTAACCGTTAACATCTAATTATTATTTCAAATATTGTTTTGGAGTCTGAGAAATATTTACCAAGCCATGAGTGATGTTCAAGTTACAGTTTGTTACAAGAACTCTTCCAAAATGTAGACTTGTATTTTCAGAGCTACAGGACTCTCCCCATTCCATCTGCTTAAAGGATTGCAATTTACATGGTTATATTAAAGTGCAGAATGCCCAGACCCTGGGTAACCATGATTCACACTAGCATATTGCTTGAGCTTCATTATTTACACGGAACTAAGAACATTACACATATCATTTCTTCCGTTCTCCAAAGCACAAAGTTGAACATTCAAGGTCTTATTCATGGCTTTCCACTGCATTGTGATTATGGTAACATAAAAACCAAATAAAACTCTGAATGTCATGCTTTCTGAAGATCCTAACATTTCTGAGACAAGGAAGTGAAGAACTCAAAAATGCTCATCAACAGAAAATCACTGTTTACATAAAAGGGAAGTTTTTGAAAAGTATTGGAATGAAGTCCACACCTTCTCCCTAGTTTCTCCTCAGACTCTGAAATTGTCATATTAAGAGTCTGTGTGACATGATATTGACTCTCCTCAGTACTTTGACAGTCAACCTAAGAACCTGAGGGGCAGGATCAAAGTATGTCCTGATGGCTTTCCTGGAAGTAAAAAAACAACTCAAAAACAAGTGATATACTAATAATAAAACTTCATACTACTACTGTCTGCATAGACAAATCTGATATTTAATCAGTAAGCATGTGTTTGTTTTGATAAACAAAATTGCTGTTTGTCTCTGTCCAGAAATAAAGTGAATATTCCTTTGAACACCACACAAAATAACTCTAGGACCTGTCCTTACTGAATCAAGTCCAGGCATGTTTATATCCACTGATGCCAATGTCACAGATACATAAATGTCACTGGCTTGAGGATGTAATCATGTCTGAACAAATCACTCTGGTTGGACTTACAGAATATAAAGGGCACGGAAGAGAAGCGAGATGGAGTGTGTACTTGGAAGTATCCTATTACTCTTAGTGAAGAAAAGTCATCTGCAGTAAAGAAAGAGTTTGGAGACAGTGGTTAGTCATCTAAGAGACAATCTGAAATGTGAGGCCACTCACAGGGTCATCAGGGGATGCCAAGTCAGTAGGTGTACCTGCACCTTCTTATTCCATTTAACCTGATAATGTCCTGTTCCTGGCTGACTGTGGTAGATATCCTAAAGTGGAACAGCATAATTCTTTCTAGGCATTACTTATTATCTCTGATATCCTTAATTTTAGGGATGTGCATTCTTGATACCTGGTCATTATTTCTCTAAATGTGCTGGAAATAAAACCCTAACAATAAAATGATTATTTTGCCCTAAAGATATTAACATCTCACTACTGTTTGCATTCTAATAGAAATATGTTAATAATATCTCACTTTTAATAATCTATCCTTGGTAAATATGACTAGATAATTTAAAACTGATCAAATAACATACAATATATATTGAAAGTTGACTGTTTAAAATTATTTCATTACATTTGTTAATTTTTAATGGGTGTCATTTTAATGCAGACATTGAAATAATCTTTATGGGAAGACAACTAAATAAAATTTTATTATTCTTCTGAAGCTTGTAAGAGTTTATATAAGATAGAAAAATATTATTAAAAATGCCCCTGTTGTTTATGAAGAAAAAAAAACATGTGTTCAACAAGTGGTATGAAAGGACAGAGATGAGGTAATTGGTTCACATCATTCAAATAAAAAATAATTAATTGATTAATCAAGACTGAGTTCAAACCACACTGAATCTTGAAGGAATGACAGATTGCTTATTAAGTAGTCATTTCCAACTTAATATGAATTGCTTGTATAACCTTGACCAACAGATTTGTTCTTACTTTGTAATGGTAAAGAGGAGAATTAGAAGTAAACAAACAAGTTGTTTGCCACAGTCAGACAAATCAGATCCGTGTTGCTGTTACACAAACACACACACACACACACACACACACACACACACACACACGCACAGGAACACACACACATACCTAGTAACTATTCTTGATATGAATTACTCCTATATTGCATTTATGTTATCAACATCTTTAACCTAACAATATGAACCTAGCAATGATAGTGCTATTGAGTCTTCTGGAGGAAATCTGCAAAGATGTCTGGAGGAAACTGCTGCTTCTGTTTTCAAATCTAATTTTGCAAAGCAACAAAAACTAAGAAAAAAATAAATAAAAATAAAAATAAACATTATAAACTAGAGAGGGAATGACCGCCAATAGATAAAAAAGTGCAGAACCATCACAATCCATCAAACTCTGCCTCCCGAAGAATGTCTGTGGCTACATATCTATCATGCTGGCATATCAATCTTCATTCTTAAATGACTTTCCCTTAATTAACATATAAATTTGCATTTATTTCCCTGTGGATTTTTTGGTGCCTGTGATGCCAAGGACTTGACTCTGTCCCAAATGGTCATTATTGCTGTGGCTAAGCTAATGGCTGTATGTTATATGGCAAATGTTCATTTGCACATGCTGATGCTCCTTAAAAAAAAACATCTCCTCATACAAAGTTCTTTGAAGTATGAAGCCTTAGCTGCAATGCCTTGTAATCCTATTGGATTATAAAACAAACACCAATACGACTTTAGCCTGTTAAACTTTTATCCACATTGGTCTTTTTTTTAATCAGTGTTTTTAAATGGTGAGTTTTGAAAAAATAATGAAACTAACATTATCAACATCCAAGATGCTTGAATGCTTTTTTTCTTTTATATCAGCAATAAAAATAAACATTTCCTACTTTGAATGTATCATAAGAAAAATACCTTTTTTTCCTTTTTTTGAGATTACAGTATAATTCTGTCATTACTCTCTTTCCTTCAAACACTCTCATTATCCCTCCTTTGTCCTTTTCTTCAAAATTCATGGCCCAATTTCTTCTTCATTTGATTACATTCATTTGATATATATATATATATGTATTCTAAACTACATTTTTCAGGTGCTTGTGTGTGTGTGTTTTCAGAACTGACCATTTGGTATTGGATAACCAATTGGTGTGCTCCTCCCTGGAGATGCTTCTTCCTCTCATTATTGGCATTCATTAGTTGCCTTTATTTCTCTGTGCCAAGAAACAAGAAATCTCCTATATGAAGAGATCAATCCCTTTTTCTTATTATGCAATTGACCACGAGTTCGGAGTCCAGGAAAAGTAAGGCTACATGGTTCTGTCATCTCAAGCCAAACACTCATTCATATTGAGATGGCATTTTAAATGATTTAATTACTATATTCAGATTCTTCCTGCTCTCCCATCTACTTATTTATTTCCTAAAATGCTTTTATGTTGAATTAAAAGAAAATTTCAGAACCATAAAGTTCAAATTTCAGTTTCTATTGATTTGAGAGATGGATAAAAATGAAAATGTGAATCTGTCAAAGTACAAATTTGTCATACAAATAATGAACATACATTTATATAAGTATATATCCATGTTAATATAAATATAATCTCATATATATATATATATATATATATATATATATATATATATATATATATATATATATATGATGTGGAACAACTGTTGCTCTGTGTGTGTGTGTGTGTGTGTTTATATTTGTTTTCTATATTGTTTGTTTTTCTTCTGGGAGGAGACACATTTTGGAAGGAGAATCAGTCTACATGCCAAGTAATCATTCAACTGGCAAGAAGCTCATCCTCCTGTCCCAGCAGCTCCTGACCAATGAGAGGTGACACTAGGCCCAGTTTTCCATAGCTTTAGCTCCATCATCTGGTTTTCCTAGCAGTGAATCTAAATAACTGAATGTATAAAAGAAAAAAAATAAAGACAGCGAGAGACAAACGTGACACACAATAGCTGTTGTTTTAAAGAGGCTTCTATGAAATCATGTTTAATCATTCCATCTTCTCTGAGTCCTTCATCAAGAGATTTGACAGCAGATGGAGAGCAAATGGAAACTTGACATAAGTAGTGAGAACATCCAGGTTTCAGGCTCTGAGCAGGAGGAGGTATGCACGGATATGGAAAGGCTCCAGCTGCTTAGACAGTTACAAAGGGGAAGAGAACAAAACAGTCTAAAACCATAAGCTCAAGTCAAAAGTAGATCTCAAAACAGCCTCTGCTGCCAGCTCCAGCTTAGGAATGAAGAGCTACAACTCCTCTTTACACACCGTGAAAAGGCAGACACAGGGAATACATAGACATCCAGTTCTGTCTTTAGGTCTGTGATCCGATGTTCGGCCTGTCTTCCCCAAGGCCAGTGACCCTAGCAGAAACGTTTGACTTATATCCCATCTCTTTTTCTTTCTTTTTTTATTGTTTTTTTATTTTATCTTATTTTTTATTAAATTGAACTTTATTTTAAAAAACAAAGATAAATGTACAGATTGTAAGCATTTTTGCATAAAAGTATATGAATACATTTTTGTCAGTACTTGATTTTTTTAAAGGTTTGATTGTACATATTAAAATCTTACTAGTTACAATAAGCATAAAGTACAGGTAAAACAAGATGTAACCTAGAAATAGTCAACATTTTCTTGGTGTGTAAAGATTAAGCATAATAATTTTTCATTTTCTTTTCCTTTTTTTTCTTTTGGCCTTTTTTTTTATGAACTTCATATTGTCTGTGAGTTGTTTCTGGGGTGTTCAGAGATTTTTGGGGTGTTCAGAGCTTTCTGGGGTTAGTATCCAATTATCAGTGACTGCATATTATGTCTATTCTTTTGTAACTGGGTTATCTCACTCAGGATATTCTCTAGATGCATCCATTTTCTTAAGAATTTCATAAAGTCATTGTTTCTGATAGCTGAGTAGTACTCCATTGTGTAAATATACCACATTTTTTGTATCCATTCATCTACTGAAGGACATCTGTGTTCATTCCAGCTTCTGGCTATTAAAAATAGAGCTGCAATGAACATTGTGGTACATGTGTCTTTGTTGTATGTTGGAGTTTCTCAGGGGTATATGCCCAAAAGTGGAATAACTGGGGCTTCAGGTAGTACTATGTCCAATTTTCTAATGGATACCCCTCTCTTCTCCATGATCCAACCCTCCTTTTGACATCACAAGTGGAATTTGGATAGAAATTCTTTTTGCGTGTGTGCTCTTCTGCAGACTTTGAAGAAGTTTCTATTTGGACTGTACCAAAGGAGAAAACATTGTTCAAGTTTAATATATACCAGCTAGTAAAATGAAGCAAGGGAGGGTTAAGAGGGGGTTGTGACTTTTCACTTCTTCCTGGTCAATGACTTAACTTCTATACTGGCTACCTAATGTTACCCAGATCCTGTTTGTTCCTCATCCCAGACAGAGTACTATGGGTTCTCTATGTCTGTACCTCTATACAATAGTCTGTATGTTCTCCCTATAGTAAATATTGCCAAGACTTTTTAGACTGGCTAGCAGACGATATGCTATTCCCACAGAGGCTGAATTTAGAGAAGCAGAACAAAAAACAAATCTATGCACTGTTTAACTACAAGCCTTTCTGTGGTTTCCTCCTCATGAAAATTCATTGTAACATAACGGAATGAAACTGTCTTTATTGAACAAATTACCTTGAGTTTATTCTTTGAATCTGTCCTAATTTATAAAATGTTTTGACAGATTTTACAAATTGATATTGGGCCAGATTATTTGTATACATCTTACAACAAATCTCAACACTTTCTAGAATTTAATATGGATGAGCAATAACTTACATTATCATAGTTGTTTAGAAGGTTATCCTGCAAGGTCATGTTAGTAAAAGTTTAGAAAGCCCATGAACTGGCCCTTACCACCCCGTTATATAAACTCACACTGGACAACATTTTCTAGCTTTGTATCCTTACCCCTTATTTTCATAGAAAAGCATCAATCAGACGTAGGAAAACTTACTTAATCAGGTTAATATCAAGATGTCAATGGGTTTCTGTCAATAACAATGCCAACTGATTAAACTCAGTAGGGCAGTGTTGGTAAACAGTCATTCATAAAAGGAATAGTTGATCAGCATAAACCAAACTTCCTACTTTCTCCAAGTATTGACTTGCAAGTGTATGGGAAAGTATGAGGTTGAGATTTGATAGTAACTTAAACTCCTATTTAAGTTGGGGATGTTTGAGAGGAACAGAGAACACAAGCTCCCCCATGGCTTTGAATTTCTAACTGGGTTCTCTTAGTCTGAAACCATTGAGTTACTGCGAGAGTTAGATGCAATATGTAACGGAGGAATGAAGAAAATTGACCCCTGGTCTACTCTTGGTCAGTATGAGCACAGAAGGACTGACTGTATCCCTGCTTACCATAGATGGTGACTATCCTCCTTTACTGTTTTCCTGTCTATGTTATGTACAGTGCTCATCGGCTGTTATTAATTTGTGGTGTTAACTACTGTGCAAATGATGATGGGAAGTGAAAATTAAAAGTAGCACACAGCCATACCGAATTAGAACCTTAATGAGAGAAGATCTCTTCCTCATTAAATTTTTTCCTGTCTCTTCTGAACCAATTTTTGTGCCTCCTACTGTTACGCCCATTTGATTCTTCAAGCCATGCTTTAAGAAAGAATTTCTACCTTTGATTAAGGAGGGTCAGTGATTTCATTAATGAAATAATTAATTATGTCAAAAGCTACATAATATTCACATATTTCCCCCTAACATTAGATTTCCTTGTCATAGTTTTTCCCTGAAGGCAGATAGTAATTGAAGATAGATGTATCTATCTATTATGTCAGGTAAACCCTGTCCAAAATTAGAGATTTATAATTCTGAATGGACAGGGGGTTTGTAGAAACACAGCATAAAACTATCTTTAAGGCTAGAAAAGAAGCAGAGCTCTTTGCTTCCTTATAAGGCACTGGATCAGAATGGAAGGTGTGATTCTCTGCTTTGTTCAACTTTGAAAGATTACCTCATGGTTAGAAAAGACTCATCCTCCATGAACAAAAACAAATAGTAGGGTTTATCAATACCCACCATGTAACTGATAACTTCGGTCTTGTTTGGTATAGAATGGATAAGCAGTGCAGGCAAGATAGCATCCAGTCACTTTCGAGATTCTTTACTGGTCTAATAATAGAGTTCAGTATAGTTGTGTAATAGTACTCAAGGGCTCAGTTCAGAGAGCAAACAAGCTTAATTCAAATTTTGTTTCTTCTCCATCAATTGAAATAATTATAATATTAACCTTGTCATGATTAAAAGATAATATTTAAAAACACTGCATGTGTTAAGCATTAAAAATAAATAATAGAAGTTATTTATTCCAGTGGTATGTCTATCCATAAGGATTAACTGTTTGGGGAATTGAGACATGTATTGTTCTTTCCTATTTTAATTTTATTCTTTCCTTCAGATGACATATTCTATATTCATGTGTTTAGTTATATGATTTATGTATTTAAGACAACCATGTGTCATTGATGATCACAGAAGAAATGAATAAATATATTACTCATTGTCGTCATTTAGTACATAAAAGAGAATGTTAAGAGACTGGGCAGGTGGCTGGGATGAGAGATTCAGACTTAGGTCTCCTGGGTGAGGGAGAGCAGACACCATGGGATGGAAAAACTCCTCTGGATGAAAGTACAAGCTAAAGAAAGGGGTTGGGGAAAGTAAGTATGGAATGCATGCATGTGTGTGTGTGTGTGTGTGTGTGTGTGTGTGTGTGTGTGTGTGTGTGCGTGTATGTGTGTGTGTGTGTGTGTGCTGCCCCTAACAAATGAGCTTGGCCAGATTTCTCATAAACTTGCTTGCTCTAGGTGTGTAACAAATGGTTGTCTATTTAGTGGCCCAAGGCAGAGGTTAACATTCTGAGAAAATAGATATTAACTATCATAACAATTATTTACATGGACTGTTGATGCTTTGATGAACTTTATTCAACATCATAATGCTATAAGTAATTTTTTCTCCAACTTTTAAATTAAGTTAGGTTCAAGAATTGAAGTGGTACAGAAGACTGAAAACTTCAAATACTAAACAATGTAATTTCTCTAAGTTTCTCTTGTAACAAAAAAGTACTCAAAATTTGGGTATGCTATATTATTTAAATTGGATTAAGTCAGTGCAGAGAATCAACAGTGGATTATAGGCTATTATGATAGAAAAAAAACCAGCATTCTTTTTCAAGTCCTATCAAAGTGCAATGTAAATGACTTGAAAGCCTACCTGGTTTAGGCAATACTGGACAGTGTCTGTATAGAAAAAGACTTCCAGTTGTACAATGATTGATTGGAAGAGAATGAACCCAAAGACCTAATCTATTATGAAAGAATATGATCTAAAGAACCAATCACTGAAGGCATAAAGGGCCAAAAATCTATAGAAAGAGGCAGAGAGATACATGCATGGATGGAAGGGAACCTATATAGAATTGTGAAAAAAGTTGGCAGTGAGGCCAGTGTGTATCTAAGATTTCAGTCAAAGGAGGGCACCAACATAATGATCAGGTAATAGTGGCTGGCAACAAAATCAGAACTCTATCTGATTACTAACAAAAATGTTAGGCACATTTCTAGAATGAATAGTGCTGAAATCTGTGGAAAGCTCTGCATAATAACTTGCTTATATATTGTATAATGGAAAGCTATGCATGGAAAGCAGACGAGATTTTCAGAAACAACCATGGTTAAAACTCTTGTGGGCTGCAATCATGGGAAGCTGGATCGATAGGAGAGAACATGAATAATTATCACAGTGGCTTCTAAAAAATGAAGAAGTGCCCTGACAAAATGGTCCTTCCTCTGGTAACATCCCCTTGTAACGAAGAGGATGAGAATGGCTATTTAGGCACTGGAATATCTGCTGGGAAGAGGGCACCAGAACAGAGAGGTTTATAATAGAGAAAGACTGTCAGGAAGGACAAAGTCTTAAATGGGTCTTATACATAGAGCTGTGAATGGCCTACATTAAAAAGGAAAGCTTGGAAAACCATGTTACTTGCTAATAATGCCTTGTTTAAGATTTGCTAATATGCCCACCCATGCCTCAGCACATGTAGTTCTCCAGTGTAACCTGGACTGGAATTAGCTACATTGCTTACTTTACACATAGACTGAATTCTTTCTCCTACATGAGCAAGGCTGGAATAGCCCTTCTCATTTCTTCTTTTATAGACTTTCATTGTTTCCAAGAGAATTCTTTTCTTTTTTTTTCCTTCAGTTTTTTTTTTTTTTTTTTTTTTTTTTTTTTTTTTTTTTTTGCTAATCTATTTCCCTCTTTCTTACCAATCTACTCTGCACATTTAGATGCACACCTTTTTCATAACGTAAAAGGAAACTTTCAGATTCTGTTTCTCTTTTGGACTATTCATGCCATCTCTTATTCATTCCAGCTGGCAACAGCTCTGCTGACTGCAGCATGGTTTTCTCACTGGACACCAACCTTGGAAAGGGGCCTTGAGCCCTTTCTTTCTCACTGTGCTTTGGTCCAGCCTTACTTCTTTAGACTCTATTCATAAGACAGAAGTTCACTGCATATACTAACATGTATAATACTGAATTAAGTCTACTTCATTGAAGATAGATAGTCATTTATTTAAGCATATTGACAATACATTAGGAAAATGACTTTTCAGCATAAGTCTGACAGATAGTCAGGAAATATTTCCTTGACTGTTACAGAAAACTTGCTTTTTTAATAACTGCCACCCATAGTTGCTAGTTCTGCTTTGTACAGAAAAGCTAATATCTACCCACGTTGGCAACATTTCCTCATATTTAAATTTCTATTAATACTGATTCTTCTCTCAGCTAAATACTTTTATCTTCTTTAACATTTAATTATGAAAAACCCTATAGAACTTCTGATCAAAGGGATCAGTCACTATCCTGTCTCTTCTATGAGTTTTAGAAATAAGCTAAGAACTCCAACATCTAGTCTGTAGACACAATACATGGTGCTTCTTTAAATGGCATGTTTCAAAAAGTACTCCTTCATATTTTTAGTCATTAATCACCTCCTCCCAGTGTCTTATGTGGAAATTTTGTAAAACGGAGAGACAATAGGATCATTTTCTTTCTAAGCATGTATGGAAGTTTTGGTGTTTTAAGATCACTCACAGTTATAACTCCCATCCTTAATCTATATAAAAAACAAATCTATCACAATAGGCCATACATTGTACATTTATAATTTAATTGAAAACAAAACAAACCGACTGAGCTCTTGAATGTATTTTTAGGGTTTTGTTTTAATAGTGGTCTGAACCTAGGTGTGACCATTATTGCTATTCAAACACTCATATTACAAAGATGTTAAAACAAAAAGACTATATTAGGCCAAGATACTCAATGTATTATGGCTGCCCATATTGGAGTATTTAAGCATACTAGAGTGATACTGAACTATTACCTGATCACATTCCAAGGTTTAAGGACATACTGCATTATTTTATCTCCACAACACACTACACCAGGCTTTGGAGAAGCCAGTGAGGAAACATTTCTCCATTTGAAATGCTCATGACCTTTAAATTCTTCTATCTGTTTATGTGCAATGAAAGGCTATTTGATTGTGTCTAAGAGGTTTGGAGACAGATGACAGCAAAGGCTTCTTATTCTTTCAGGTAACATTTTTCCTTTAATGGTTTGAAGCATCTTTGAAGTTGTTAAGTGCTTGAAATTATGGTTTATTTTATGTAAGTTTACAATAAAAATAAGATTCTCCTTTATAAAAACAAGAACAAGATTTTATTAAATCTAAAAAAAAAATGTAAATTCTCCCAGTCACCTCATGAGAAGAAAATTTCATTTTAACTCTCTCCCAAAAGTTTAACCTAGGTTTATACTATGTCAGAGTCTGGAAATTAGAGATGACAAAATCAGCCCAGACTCATGATTTTAATCAATGTCAAGTCCCTTGGAACACAGCCTTTTTATCTGTATCTTATTTTGTGATAGGTTGCGAAACATGGATAAATTTATAGAAGAGAGATTTCTTGCCCCATTCCTGTTTTTTTGGAGGATGATTGCTGGCTAATCATTTGCCTGATTCCAAGGTCTCTAGAGTGGAAAGCCACTCACATGCTGGTAAAGTTTTTAGTCCTCTGCATATTTTTTCTCATGTTCTCTTACACTGAGCTAGAGCTGTCCTTGTTCCTATATTATTGTTATCTGAGCAGATTTTTGCATTACAGTTTCATGTGCACCCGACTCAAAGGTCTTCTCCTTGTCCCCAGGTCCTTAAGTACTCTGCCTCTTATGAGCCTCAATTCCAAGCCTAGCTATTAGATGGCAAATAGGATTCATCCTTCATGTCCATAGAAATTGATTAGTAGTAGCTGCCTGAAACACTGTTTTTAGAAAGATTATGAGGCTCTGCCTGGACTCAGTGTGATTGATTAAAAAAGCCTGGTATGGGTACACCATGGTGACATGGTAGTATGTGTTCTATCCTCTGATAATCCCTCATGCAATGCTGTAAGACAAATTGACAACAAATACATATCCTGACATGTTATTTTTGTGCAGAAACCATTTTATCCCTATAGGTTGTCTAATAAATAACAGAAGGCTAATACAGCTGCCATTTACTGAGTAAGAACATTGTACCAGCCACCCTGTTTGGGTGCATTATTCTAAATCTTCCCAACCACTCAACAGAGAAGGTATTGCATTACACATTGCACAGAAGTAAAGGTGGGCTCAATATATTTCAACAGCCTGTTCAGAACCATATGAGTCATTGAGAATCGGAGTCAGAATTCAAATAATACTCATTCCACACCCAATGCAAACACTACCCTAACAGCATTCCTAAGCATTGACTCCCTGGAATCTTTAGAAATAGTCTCAATTTCATAAGTGACTTTATGTGAGGGACGCATGAAGGCACTTGGCCTCTGTTTAAAATATGACCTCAGATCATCTACTGCAATTGAAGGATATATGTAATTTATTACATTGATCTTATGATTCTTCAAAAATTAGCTTTAGAGTTAGAATTTATATTCCAGTATGGTATACATACAATCAAGCATCATATTCTTCCAGTTTAATCCTATAATCTCAGAACACAGATATTTTCCCCTTAGCCATTGCTCCCTGGCAATACTCCATGGGACAGGAGGCCCCTCACTCAGTTTTTCTCTTCGCATGATAAATAATGCTAAGCATAATTTCACCACGTTCCCCACACAGTATTTTCTGCTGTTGTATAAAAGTTTATTCATGGGCAGGAAAGATTACTCAATGGATAAAAATGCTTGGTGCCAATCTCCAGAACCCATAGGTCAATGGGAGATAGTTGATCGCTAAAAGATGTTTTAGAGCTTCCAAACACACTCTACATAATGTAAAAAATTCCTGCCACCCCACCACAAATGAATTAATTTTATACACATTCATTGTTAAAAGGTATGCAAATACAAAGAGAAAATGAAAAATACAGAGATGGGAAATTTATTAATCTGAATTTTGAGACAAAAATAAGAACAGGGTAAATAATTTAAGCCCAGGATTACAAAATAAAGAAACAGAAAGAAAGAGCTACTTTTCCAGTGTATCTCCCCCACAATTAAAGAATCCACTCTTATGTTAGGTTCCTAGTTCATGACACAGACTTGAGTTTTAGGGCTTAGATAACAGTATAAAAGTGTATAGTCCAGTAGTATTAATTCACTGCACAGAAAAAATGGGAAGAGCTTTTTTTTTTAAAATAAGATTCAGGAAATAGAAGTTAAGGAAATATAGTAAGCAAATAAAGTAGAAATGAAATGCTGCCCTCTATGCTGTTGGGACAGTGTCACAAACCAGAAAGCCACATCATCTCATTAATTATGAAATAATTATGAAACCATACCTTATGTTATGTAACACAGAGCAATTGTCAACATAATGATTGCACCTTATGGGGCAACTTGGAAGGCCAAGATGTTACTTAAATGGCAAACATCAATAGTACAGTTTTTTTTTTAATAACAGTTGGTAATCCAATGAAGATGGAGTAGTGGCATTAAATCTGACTTAAGTGTTCATCCAACACAGGATAATATCATTATACCCAGTGTCTTAGCATTTAGAACAGATCCCACAATTTTGTGAATCAATAGAGTTCAGTTTAAGTTCGCTGCAAAAACCAGTTTTCTCCTAGAGACTGTAGGCATCCTAGTCCTAGAAACATTGCTGTGCTTTTATCAATAAAGCGAAGCTGTATCTCAGGCAATTACCAGAAATACATTTTCACCAGACATTTTCATCAAAGTATATTAAATTTGCTCCATTTTATATTCCAAAACATTGTATCTCAACTATTATCACTGAACAGAATCTAAGTTATGCAGCATCCTTCAGCCTCCTCTATCAGATATGTAACTCACTAAAACTGTAACATCTTGGCATCGTACCTTCCAAAGTACCAGACTTTTATATCATCTCCTAAGGTACATATGATTTTTAATATGCTTGATCTTTTAGGATACGTACAAATTTTCTTACCCAGAATTACACTGAAATTTACAGTGTTTCTACTCAAGTTGCACTCACCTCATTTTTGAAAGTAACCACCTAGATCAGTTTAAAATTTTAGAAGGTAACAATTCTTCAGGACTCCAAACTGAACTCCCTTTCTCTTCTGCCCTAAATTGCATGGAGTATCATTTGAAAAGTCATTCCTTCTTGTAAATTCCAAAAGAATACATAAATTATACCATAGCAGTTTATATTTCTTTATGGATGGATAATAAAATTTGGTTAAGAAAAGGCAGATTTAACTTATATTTTAATTTTTAGCTCTATCATGTATTATTGAGGTAGGAGAAGAGAGCATAGAATATATTTTTGTGGATTCAAAATAAGCACTAGGATATTGAAGCTTTTGAGAAATTTTGAACTAATTAAATTAATTGTTATTTTTATCTTACCAGATAGTTATTATTCAGGGGCATAAGAAGTGCTTTGTAGACTACTGTTATTAGAAAATACATACTTACTCATTTCTTATGCATGAATTATAATTCATGCTACTGTGGGTCTTTCAAAAATGAGAAATAAGATGCCACGTCCTAAAATTGTTATTTCAACTGTCTAAATGAAGTATGCTAAACTGCACCAATTTGTATGTGCACTTTTATTTTGTCAGTAAAATTTTCACATAGGCATTTTATAACCTATCCATCGATTCCACCCCTACAGCTGCTTCCTTAACCATCTTTGAAACAAACCAATCTCACAAAAAGAAGCTGACAGTCATTGATCCCTTCTGTATCAACAATGAGATTTTGGAACTCTCTGTAATTTGGATTTCATCTGCAATTTAGATTAATTTTTTATATTAACTGTTGGTGCCCAGTACCTTCTATTTTCAGTTCATTTGCAGAATTTTGAGTCTTACTGAAATATTAATCAAGTTAGAAAATCATATTTATAATAACTATTTCACCATTTGAATGTCTTTTTAACCCATTATTAAATTTCAGAAAGATCCTTTTATTTTGCATTCCAGGAATGGACTGAATAATCTCAGACCATTTTTTTGTCTTTCACCTGTAACTCTTCTTCTTGATTAAAATATAAAATATGTAAAATATTTTTAACTCATTATAATTTATAGAAATTTATTTATTTTTAAGAATAATTTTATTATTTATGGAAACTCTCCTACATATGAATATGTATATATGTGTATGCATATATATACACAATTATATGTCATATGCATACATATATATCTATACTTATATGCATATATATATTTGACTACAATGACACACATATATATATGCATATATATGCATGTATGTTTATGTGTGCATATGTAAAATATATTTTGATTACATACAGCCCTGGTTCTCCCCATCTGTCTCCTTCTGGAATGCTCCTCTCTGTATATGCTTCCAGCTTTATGTCTCTTTTTTTTTTTTTTTTAATGAGATTGCAAAGTTTTTGTAAGGCTAAGGACATTGTCAAGAAAAAAAAAAAAAAACAGCAGCCAACAGAATGGCAAAAGATATTCACCAACTCCACATCAGATAGAGGCCTAATATCCAAGGTATACAAAGAACTCAAAAAGCTAGACTCCAGAGAATCAAACAATTCTATTAAAAATGGGGTACAGAGCTAAACAAAACGTTCTCAATTGAGGAATATGGAATGGCTGAGAAACATCTAAGGAAGTGCTTGACATCCTTAGCCATAAGGGAAATGCAAATCAAAACAACCCTGAGATTCCACCTCACACCAGTCAAATTGGCCAAGATACAAAACTCAGATGGCAGCAGATGCTGGCAAGGTTGCAGAGAAAGAGGAACACTTCTCCACTGTTGGTGGGGTTGTAAACTGGTACAACCACTCTGTAAATCAGTCTGGTGATTCCTCAGAAAATTGGACATAGTACTACCTGAAGACCCAGCTATTTCACTTCTGGGCATATACCCCAGAGACACTCCAATATACAACAAAGATACATGCACCACAATGTTCATAGCAGCTCTATTTATAATAGCCAGAAGCTGAAAAGAACCCAGATGTCCTTCAGTAGATGAATGAATACAAAAATTGTGGTACATTTACACAATGGAGTACTACTCAGCTATCAGAAATAATGACTTAACCAAATTCTTAAGAAAATGGATGCATCTAGAGAATATCATCCTGAGTGAGATAACCCAGTCACAAAAGAACAGACATAATATGTAGTCACTGATAGTGGGATGCTAACCCCAGAGACTCGGACTGCCCCAGAAACAACTCACAGACTGTGTGAAGTTCAATAATAAAAGAAAGCAAAACAAAACAACGACAGAAATTTTTTGCTCAATCCTTACACACCAAGAAAACTTTGACTAATTCCAGGTTACATCCTGTTTTACCTGTACTTTTTGCTCATTCTAACTAGTAAGACCTTAATGCAGAGTATCAAACCTTAAAAAAAAGAAAAAAAAAAAAAAGCCAAGCACTGACAAAAATGTATTTGTATACAGTTATGCAAAAATGTTTAATATTTATCCTTTTATCTTTGTTTTTCAAAATAAAGTTTAAAAAAAGGATACTGTCAAGAAAACAAAATGGCAGCCAACAGATTGGAAAAAGATCTTTACCAATTCCACATTTGATAGAGGTCTAATATTCAATATATACAAAGAACTCAAGAAGTTAGACTCCAGAGAATCAAACAATCCTGTTAAAATGGGGTACATAACAAAACAAAAAATTCTCCGTTAGGGAATATCAAATGGCTGAGGAGCATCTAAGCATCCTAGTCATCAGGGAAATGCAGATCAAAACAACCGTGAGATTCCACCTCACACCAGTCAGAATGGATAAGATCAAAAACTCAGATGACAGCAGATGCTGGTGAGGGTGTGGAGAAAGGGGAACACTTCTCCACTGTTGGTGGGGTTGTAAGCTGGTACAACCACTCTGGAAATCAGTCTGGTGGTTCCTCAGAAAATTGGACATAGTCCTACCTGAAGACCCAGTTATTCCACTTCTGGGCATATACCCAAAAATGCTTCAACACATAATAAGGACACATGCTCCACCATGTTCATAGCAGCCTTATTTAATAATGGCCAGAAGCTTGAAAGAGCCCAGATGTTTTTCAGTAAATGAATGGATAAAAACTTTTGGTATATTTACACAATGGAGTACTACTCAGCTTTTACAGGCAATGACTTTATGAAATTCCTAGGAAAATGGATGTATCTAGAGAATATCATTCTGAGTGTGGCAACTCATTCACAAAATAACATACATAATATGCAGTTACTGATACTTGGATAATAGCCCCCAGAAAGTTCTGAATACCCAAGAAATAACACAAGCTCAAAAAAAAAAAAAAAAAAAAAAAAAGAAAGAAAGAAAGAAAGAAAGAAAGAAAGAAAGAAAGAAAGAAAGAAAAGAAAGGCCAAAAGTGGAAGCCTCAGTCCTTCATAGAAAAAAACAACAAGTGTATAGCACCCAATCAGAGTGGTGTACACCTAGACCTTAAATCATTAATAACCCAAGAGTTAAAAAGATAACCTTGTGGCAATTTTTGGTATTTAAAAAATCATTATGTTTAATCTATACACACCAAGAAAACTTTGAATATTTCCATGTTACATTTTATTTTACATGTACTTTATGCTTATGGTAAGATTTCAATGCATACTATCAAACCTTTTAAAAAAATCAAGTACTGACAAAAATATATTCATATAGTTTTATGCCAAAATGCTTTTAAAAATATGTACCTGTATGTCTCTCTTTTAAAAATAAAGTTGTAAGAAAGAAAACAAAAAAAAAAAAAACCAAAAATCAAACAAAAAACAAAATGACTCATTTCATCTAACTGAGTCAAGTTAGTTCTGCTCATATGCTAGGCATGATGCTACTTGATTCAGCTGGAAAGCCTCCCAGGAGCCACACCCTTAAAGAAAACTGATTTTTCAAACTATAACAGATGTCAGTTGCCAATAACTCCTCAGTTAGCCCTGGTAGCTCTTCCCATCTATGTGGACAATTGACTGGGTGTGTCTTGTGTAGACAATCACAGTTTCTATGTTGTTATGACTACAATGGTTGTAGTCTCCATCACAGACTTTCATATCAGTCCTTCTCAATCTTTGGCTCTTACAATCTTTTTGTCTCCTCTTCTAAAATGTCCTCTGAACATTTGAGTAGAGGAGTGATACAGGTGTCTTTTTGTGGATGAAAACTCCATAGGCATTATTCACTGCATTTTTGGCAGTATGGTTTTATTGAGTATTATTTTACAAAAAAGTCATTTTCTGCTACTGTAATTCTAGTACTAAACAGTAAAAGGCTGGAGAAAAAGTGGACTAAATAGCACATTACACTGGAATGGAACAGAAACTAGAAAAGACCAAAATAAAACAGATAAAAATATGAAATGTGAACCTGAAGGAAATAGCAGATATGTTGGCAGAGGGTAATGAGCTGAAGGGAACTGCAACCCCAAAGAAAGAACAACAATATCAACTAACCGGACGTCTCAGAGCTCCCAGGTACTACACCACCTACCAAAGAGAACACAAAGAAGGACCCATGGCTCCACGTGTATGTGTAGCAGAGGATTGCCTTAGGTGGCATCAATAGGAAGTGAGATCCTTGGTCCTGTGGAAGCTCTATGCTGAAATGTAGGGCAGGCTAAGGTGGTGAAGCAGGAATGGGTGAGTAGGTGGGGGAGCACGCTCATAGAGGCAGGGGAAGGGGAAATTATGGGTGGTTTGCAGAGGAAAAACCAGAAAGGGGAATAACATTTGAAATGCAAATAAATAAAACAACCAGTAAAAATTATTTAATAAAAATGAAAGAAGTGAAGAGCAAAACGCCATCTAATATTCTTGGAAATATACAAGAAGGAAGAACATTACATATGAGAAATATAACTTCACAGCAGTTCCTCCACTTTTAGATATAGTCTGTCTAATAAAAATCCATCAGCGTGAGCTGTGTGTAAATAAACAGTTACAAAATAAGACAAATTTTCATGAAGTTATTCACCAAACAATTCAGATGTTTTTAAATGAAGGGCATTAATAGGAAATATACCTCTACAGAGAAAAGAACAGGACATACCCTGTGACTTGAGATGTCTTGTATTTAAATAGATTGTTCTAGAGGTCAGTCTCAGCTGGATGTTGTGCTTTGGAATACAAAGCATAGAATATTAATGTGTTAAACACCCATTATTGGAGACAATCACGATGGGGACCTTGGTTCTCTTTGTAAATATGTTCCATAAGCAAGTCAATCTGCCTCATGGTTTTGTTAAAATGATTTATAACACACTTCGTCTTCCTTGGAAGATGAGAGATGAGCTAATACAGGTGATAATGCAAAGGGAAGTGTGAGCTACATAGAGAGTGAAAAGTGGAAGAACAGGCTTCTGAAGACAGAGGATGGGGCAAATCCAAGTATAGATGGCAGTAGAGAGTGGGTGGAACAGGGAATGCCGTAAGGCAGCAGGTGGTATGTTGCTCAAATGCACATAATAATAATAAAAACAACGGCCATTACTGTCTCCTTGCTCAAAATATGTTTTTGTAAGTTTTTTACATCCAGGATCACATTTAATGCTCATGTCACCTGAGATACCATTGTGTAACTCTTCTATTCAAAGTGTCTAGCAGTTCTGCATTCTAGAAGACACTGGAGTCTTTAGAGAAAGCTCTTGAGACACACACACCAAATCGGGCCCCCAATTTTTGTATCACCCCATCTTTCCTCTTGCCTAAGCTATGATCCTTATAAATCTTCACATATACAAGACTATAGGCACTTGGACCTTAACATATTACATTCTGAACATCTGAATAGTTTATTCTATAGTTTATTTCAAGAGAAAGTAATCACTATTTCATAAGATTACATTTTGTACTCAAAATAAATAAAATGTATCCCATGTTTAATTATGTCTAAAGACTTTCTTTCCTTGGGAATTTTTTCTTAAATCTTTATCACCTTAAAATGCTATAGAATTTGATTTTCTTATTTTATACATTATTTAGTTTTCTAAAACAGTGGGTCTTAACCTTCCTAACTGCAACAATTTGATGTAATTCCCCATGCTGAGGTGACCCTAATCAGAAAAAAAAAAGTTTCATCTATACTTTACTATAATTTTTCTATTGTTATAAATCATAATGCAATACCTGATATGTAGGAAATATGATATGCCATCCCTGTGGGAGTCAGAGCCATAGATTTAGAGCTGCTGTTCTAAAGTATAAGCTCCTTCTGGTTGTACCACCATTCCTTCCACTTGTTTGAAGACTATTTTTTCTTATACAGCTAGAACAGTGTACAGGCAAATAAAATATAAATTCTATATAAGTTCTAGTGCTTCTTAAGTGTCCTACTCCATTAACTCCATATTTAATAGATATGTCATTGACCACATAACTGACCCTAATTTAATATATTATGATCAATATATTATGGGTTGTACTGTCTGCTTTTGTTTATAAACTTGACACAAGCTAGAGTCATCAAGGAAGAAGGAACTTCAGTTGGGGAGATGCTTCTGTAAAGCACAGCTATAGGGCATCTTTTTAAATTATGATTAGTTGGTTGGGCCTAGTCTATAGTGGGTAGTGCAATCTATGGGCTGGCAGTACTGGGTTCTATAAGAAGGCAGGCTGAACAAGCCAGAGGAAACAGGCTAGCAAGCAGCACTCCTCCCTGGCCTCAGTGTCAGCTTCTGTCTCCAGGTTCCAGCCCTGCTTAAGTTCCTGTTCTAAATTTCTTTTGGGATGAACTGTAATGTGGAAGTGTAAGCTGAATCAACTCTTTCCTCCCCAACTTGCATTTTTGTCATGGCATTGTTGTTACAGCAATAGAAACCATGCCTGAGATATGTATACATGTGCATATTTGTATATCAGAAATAAGGCTTCTCACGTGAGATTATGTATATACTGGAATGTAAAAAAGTAAGAACATGTTTATAATTGATATTGATGAACCAAGTTCCTGCAGACGAACCTCCTGACTGTGATATGTATTCCTTTCTTTCTATAGAAAAATAAATAGAATATAAACTATAAAGCCATTCTCCCATTAGTCACCATGTATAAGCCTTCACATCCGACTTCATCTCACTTCTATCTCCTTTCTTGTTCCATTTGCTTTTTTGTTATGAATCTGGTATTTATAGTGAGGCAAAGCTGAGTGAGGTATGGTGATTATGGCTGATTTTATCACAGCTGTATTACTTAGCTGCAAGGTGAAGCGTTGTGGTAAAATGGATCATGAATTCCTGAAATTGACTATCCGTCACCTTTATAATCCTGATGGAGAGGCAGGTCAGATCAGGCCTGACAACTTCTCATACAAACCGGAGAACCAAGCAATGTTCCTGACTGGATTTTTCTGGGAAGGTAACTGCTGAACAATAGCAGAGAGGCTGGAGATGAGAAGACAAGAACATTGGGCAGATCTTTACCCCAGGCCCCAGATGCACTGAAATTCTCTTAGTAATAAAAATGGAGATGATTGTTATGTAAGGTTTATAAACTTACAGTCACTTCAGCCATTATCAATTAATTCTTGCATTGGTTATTCTTACCCTAAGCTCAGTAGTACAAACATTTTCTGTTGAATATGTCTTTGATATTTCTAGCTCAACATCACTTGGCACGTAAGTGGGAGTTCAATAAATTCTTATAACATGAATGCATGAGAGAATAAATCAATGGAATGATTTTAAACAGTGACTTGGCCTTTGTTTTGTACTTATGGCAATAAGGGGCTGGCTGCTTCATAAGAAATTCCATTCAATTATTAAATAGCATTTTAATGTTCAGTAAACTTTTTCTTATTATGAACCAATATTGTCACTATAGCTCCTATTAAAAATTCTCATGGTTGAGTCAATACTGATGTTTTGATTATCACTTTCCCTCTGTACATAAGCATATTCAATTTTTAGCTCTGGAATTATTAGACAGGTTGTAAATTCTCTTTCTTTACTTAATACTCACTAACCCAAGTTTAGGAACATTCGCCAAGATAGTGAGAAGTCTTTGGCTATAAGCAAAGGTACTTCTCTACACAACAGAGGGAGACCATTACAGAATGTTACAAGTGATGGAGATGCAGATGATGTCGATCCTGAACTGATACATCTACAACATGACTTGTGTACCAAATGTTCAAGGAACATTAGAAAGAATGGGTAAGAGTGGTGGTGAGAGCCATCAGAAAAGTGCATCTGCTTTTACACCAATCTCTTAACAATTCAAGGGAAACTATACCATTAATTTGTAGCTACATTGCATTCTAAATAGGACTTGAGTTATATTTTGATTTTGAAAATAGAGGGACTTTCTGTACCTAATATGAGAAAGTTTCTATGTTCTTCAGTAATATGGTACTGTATTCTTTCTTTTTAGCAGACATGTTTGTGTTATAAAAAAGTTCTCCTTTGACATTATCTGGACACTTGGTCCAGCATCTGGTGCACAGATGTATCATAACATAGACTATGCAGTAAACATTTCTCGTCCGAGCTGCAGGCATTACTTCTGTAGTCTTTCCTTTTCCTGTTTTTTATTTTAGAACCTTTATGTAGATTCACACTCATAACACCATGTCTGTACTTCTCTGTTCCTTTGAGTTCAAGCAAAACACTGTAGGGTTCAGTCTTATCAAAATAATGACAAACTAAAATGTAGCTCTCTTTTCACAAGAAAAACTATTCTATTATGGGATATGACCTCAGTAATAGATTAGGAAACATAGTTTATTCAGATAATTATACAACAAAAGTTTAATTAATTAAAAGCTTCCTTTCATTTTTTATTATATCCTGGTAAAAGGGAATAACATAGTTGTAAACTTGTGTGTGTGTGTGTGTGTGTGTGTGTTTGTGTGTGTGTGTATGCTTATGCATAGTCCTATATGTATACATGACCATGTGTGTATGATTATGTTCATGTATGTGTGTATTCACTTGTTTCTTGCTAGTATAATCTCAGCTAACATAGCATAAAACAAAAAGGTAAATATGTCTCTTGAGAAACAATTTGTGTCTTATTATATGTTCTCTTGTTAAGGACCATATGAGGGACTTTCCACAGAGGAAGTAAAAAGGCTACAAACACAATCAGCTGAGTCAAAAGGAGATAATAATTATCATAACTATGCAGTCAGACAGATATTGAGACAGGCATGCAGGCAAGCTAAGAGGGAAATGGAACATTGCAGTCAGGACTGGCCCAAGGAAACGTGATATATGAGGACACACATAGGGGCTGATTGCCAGGAAAGTCATTATACTGATTCAATTAAAGATCATAAGGGCAACTGTCTCTTCTGAACGTCATAGCCGACTATCCTAAGGTCAAAGTGATGGCTGTGTAACATGTTAATAAAAAAAATAATTGCCTTGGATATATTTTTGGAACCTATTTTAATGAATTACTACAGTACACAAGACATTGAAATGTTAATATCAACATGAAAATACATAGAAGAAGCAAGTTTGATGAACTAGGGAAGGCAGGATTACAATAATTAAAGTCCTCAATCAGCCAATGTGAAAAGAATGCCAGTTTCTTAAATTTATCTTTTGCATTATCAATTTAAGATAAATTGTTTGTGCTTTCTGGAGAATTGTGCAAATACTTAAACTGCATGTAGCCTTAACATTGAGATATACATAACAAGAATGTTATTATTGGTGTAATATTCCTTGACTATCATAAACATATGGCTCCTATTCAATAGTTTCATTTATTTTTTGAAATGTGGAATGTACAAAATTATGACTAAACATGGGCATAGGCCTCTCACCATTGTATGGTGAATTCAAAGAATAATGCTAATTATTAGCTCATCCAATTGATTTCTAGTCATCTAAGCAATTCAATACCGACTGAGAAGGCAGGACACATACATGATACTATGTACAATGAAGGGATTCACAATGGTTCCAACTTTTGTTCATAGTGCTCAATTCATATATTTTTGGCTGAAATTTGATTCACTCTTGCATTTTGGTTAACTTAAACATACCTTCATGTACCCCATTTGCCTATTTAAACTGAGCATTGCATATGTGGAAAGGAACACAAGAGTTCTGAAACTGCATCCCCTTTACAACTTCATATTCACTAACTTTTATTATTGCTTTTCCTTAAACTAACAGAGTGCTGACATTTCCTGGTAACAAATATTTGACAATCCCACAATAATGCAGAGCTAGTGTCACTAGGTTTTATATTTAGTTAATCATAAATGCTGACTAATATGTTTCACCTGAGAATAGAAGCTTTTTGTTAATTATCCTTCTATATAGTTGGTTCTGATTTTATAAACTCCAACATGCTTATACATGTCTCCCAGTGACACTTATTATCAGGACAAATGAGCACAGATAAGAGGCATTCTTAACATACTCAATAAAAAGCATTTTGCAATAATTGAAAGCTTTGATAACAATGTTCTATGTTAATATTTTGGTTTACCAAAGTTATTAAAGATCTACTAAAATGACAAGGTCATTTCATTGAACATAAACCACACATAATATTAGGAGTGAACACAGTTAACAAGAATTTAATATATAGTCATTGCTCCTCAAATATTGTTTCAATAACCGCATGAGGAATTAGATAATTTCCAAGGCAAAATGGTGTTAAATATTTTCTTTTTTTAACTAGGTGAAATTATGTTCCATGTGAAGAAAATCAAGGGTTCATATCGCTGCAACAGAATGCATTTAAGGTTTGCTAACCATACCAAGAAAAACTTCAATGCCTTGCTTTATTTTTAAGTGGTTTACAGAGTTTCAAATCATATAGCATATCCTTCTATACTAATAGCAGCCTTGTAATATCACTTAATATTTTCATAAGAATTTTATGCACAAATTACAATTTTTATTAGATATTTTCTTCATCTACATTTCAAAGGTAATCTGGACTCTTCTGCAGATACCCCCTATTCTATCCTCTCTTGCCCTGCTTCTGTGAGGATGCTTCCCCTACCACTCCAACCTCACCTCCCTGGCATTTTCCTAGACTGGGGCAACAAGTCTTCATAGGAGCAAGGGCCTCTCTTCACGTGATGCCTGACAAGACCATCCTCTACTACATATGCAGCTGGAGCCATGGGTCCCTCTATGTGTACTCGTTGGTTGGTAGTTTAGTACCTGGGAACTCTGGAAGGTCTGGTTGGTTGATATTGCTGTTCTGCCTATAGGGTGCAAACCCTTTTAAGCACGTTTCTTTCTTTCAATATCTTGTACCATAAACTTCTCTTAGGTTTTATTTACTTTTGTAGAATGGTTACAGTCATTGTAATCAATATTTTGACCTAAGACTAAGCTACATTAAAAAAGAAAGAAAGAAAACCTAAAATCTAGAGGCTTGTTTATGTCCCAGAAACAGTCCTAAGTAAGAAAAGTTGCTCAATAGCTTATTCCTTTGCATCACATTCCTACCAATCTCTTTGACTTTTTCTTAGTATCCTATTTTTACCTACCACGTTAGACAATAAGTTGTAGGTAGGTGCATGAGAAGAAAGCAGCTAGAGCATGGAGCAGCACCAAGGTAACCAAAGTCTCAAGGACAGTAAGGCATACAGTCATTTTCACTGACTTTCCAATTGCAACCATGGTAGCTTCAAATGAGCAACCATGTTCCTGGTACCTTTCTATTATCTGTAGATGAAGGGGAATGCAGATCATGGGCAGCTGGCCATCTCCAATAGCATTCTAACATAGTTGAAACAGTGATTGAGTTAAGATGATTCACCTCACTGAGTAGACAGGATGGTTGGGAACGTTTATTATACTGACTAGACATTAAGATATAGAATAAATAAAATGGTAATTTTTCTGCTATTGCCTAACAACTCATATTGACCCTGAAAATGAAAAGGTTAGCAGTACAAAAGGGTAAATTTTAATTAAAATATATCCAAATCCTAGCTGGATTACCTCATAGTCAACTCTGATCATTTGACTCCTCCAACCATTTGTAAAGGTTAGGAGGGATGTGCTTTATAAATCTCAAACTGCAGCATTACAAAACTTCATAACATAGCAACCATCTGAATGCTATTAAAATAATTAATAATTCACTTGGTTCCCATTTAAGTGACAATGGCTGCCTAACTTCACATAAAGAGATCAGGCTTCAGAGGTGAAACAAGGCATTAACAGGTGTCACAGTATCACAAAGGTGATTTCCCATTAGCTACATGGTAAATGTTCTGGAAACAGCAGCAGGAATGTTGTAACTCACAATGCCACCTATGCACCAAGTCATTATGCTAAATGACGTTATTATTTTGGTTAAATAAATTCCAAGCCATTATTCTGAATGCATTAATTAAGGTTGATGGTGTAATGAAACAGGTTGACTGTTAGCTTCATCCATGTAGCATAAATGGAATTTGAAGCAATGAAACTCTAATGGACATCTCACAATGAAATTGAATACTGAAGGGGATTGCATCTGAGATAGAAATGCATTTTATATTTGGCCATGGAACGGTCCAGATGCAAAATAAGTACACTTTGTCCAAAATGATTCTTCACAGTGATTAAAAGGACACAAATTTTGAGATAAGTCAGTTTCTGTATTATTTTATTATTATTATGAGTGCTGCTACTTATTTCTGTATGACCTTGAACAATATTGCACAGTCTCTCTAAACCTGAGCATCAACATTTGCAAATCTGAGGATATTAGTTGTTGCTTCCTTATATGATTGCTGCCAGAATTAAATTAGAATTCCTTTACAAAGTACTTTGGAGGTGTCTGAAACAGTAAGGACTCAATAAATGTTAACACTTATTATTACTACCGTCAAAATGTGTGTTTTGCCTGCTCATTCATATTGTTAATTGGACCTTATGTTTGAAGCAACAGAGGCACTATATTTCAATATGAAATTCACAAGGGCAATCAATACATTCATTCCTAAAGGAAACACGCAGATTTTAACCACTGGGTACAGGAAATAATGCTGAAATTATCTTGAGAGCGTATTTCATAATTGAGGATATAATTAGATAACACATAAGTGAGAATATGTGATTAAGAAAACAAAATGCTGACTCTAAAACTAATAGATCATAATTGCAAGAAAATAGCCAGAAAGTCCTCACTTATAAAAGGGAAACAAGGAAAATGACTTTCAGATACCAATTGAATCAGAAGGGGAATAATTTTCTGTATATATCAAGATGTATAATTGACAGGAGGGAGAGCATTTGGATCATGCGTTTAACATGTTTGAAGAAATTGTCATTGTGAAATGACTTCAAGAAATGACCTCACCAAAAACTTAAATGAATAAATAAAAGTTATTGGGACTGTTAATATGTATGCATGTATGTGAGTGTGTGTGTGTGTGTGTGTGTGTGTGTGTGTGTGTGTGTGTGTATCGCCCCTGGGTTTGCTATAAAAGGATCTCAGGGGTTATTACCATCTTATCAAATATTCCATTAAGACTAACAGCCCTAAAAGAGAACTGTCATTTGCCAAAATTTCCTCTGAGCTCTAGAAATCCTTTCTGTCAGTGTCATGCGTCGACCAGGATTCAGTACAAAGAAGAATGAAGTCAGAACCTGGTTAATATATAATTAGCAATAAAAGAAGTTGGGCATTTGAATAATACATCACATGGTGAGATAAGAAGAATACCATGAAAATGGAGAGAATACAAGCTAAGACAAATTGGATTTAAGAAGCAAGAGGGGAAATGACAAGAGATGGAGAATCATACTGCAGCAAACACTGTATCTCTAGCTATCCTTGCTAACAGTGGTCCTCTTTCAGAAGTTTTGAAATCTTTGCAGGAAACCCAAAACAAAAACATTCATCCTTATTTTTGAAATTAAAATATTTAAGGATAATGGATCACCAGAAAGTGACTAGCAAGCTTTTTCTTAGTGAGTTTGAGGTCTAGCTGGGACTCATTTGGCCCCTGTGCTATGGTCACTAAGAAATCATTTTTGTGTAAGGCTCATGATCCACAGAGGCTGCCATACATAGCTTTTCTGTATTCTGTAACCTTGTAAATATTGATTACTGCCTTTCCTTGGATGCTGGAAGTTGCTTTGCTAGCTAGAAATAGATTAAGTATTGCTCCAAATCTTTGCTAGTGGGTTCTCAGAAAGCACACCCTTATCATCATAGTTCTGGAGCTGGTTAGGGTTAACTGCACTGTCAAGTTTACATAACTTAAAATCAGTTTAACATTGGTCTTTATTAGGCTTGCTTATGGGATAAGTGCCTTGAATGTTAATTGATGTAGGAAGACTGGGCCATTTCTGGCAGTGCCATTCCCTGGGCCGGTATTCTGAACAAGAGAAAAGTAGATGAATCAGGTCACCAAGGTGCATTAATGTCTCTCACTCTTGTCAGCATGTGTTTCATTTTTTCTTTTCTTTTACAACCATTCTGGTAAGTTAAGATAGAATTTCAATGCAACTTTGAAAGGTATTTTTCAGATAGCTGAGGCTGCTGAATGGTTTTCTATATTTTAAAACTTAGGCTTATTTGGCGCTTCTAATTATTCCTTTGAAAACTATCTGATTAATTCAGGTTTTATTGCTTTGATAATTTGGTGTTGAGTTATAGGGTACTTTATATGTTTTAGGCATTAATCTTTTGCCAGGTACATAAATAGGAATTTTTTTCTCATTTATACATTGTCTTTTTACTTTGCATACGGTTCTCTGTGTTGTATTGAAACATTTTATTTTCACCCAATTCCACTTTTTTTTTTTCAGGTCAGTGTGCTCTGTGTGGGATTCCTGATATAGCTCTACAGTAATGGACTTGGTTGTTCCACTTCCCTAAGATGATGATAATTTGTTACAGTGGTAAAAGTAAACTAACAAACTTTAGTCTGTTGTTTAAAGAAATTTTCTCACATATCACTTCTGAAGACTGGGCTATCTAACTTTTTAATGTTATGAAATATTGAACATTTAGTTACTAATACTAATATTACTTTCACTAAATGGTCTCAAAGATTGCCTTCAAATACAAAATATATGCTTTCTAGAATTCAGATAGTTAAATGATGGCTAGAGTTTCAAAAAGTTATCAGAACAATAGTGTAATTATTGTATTGCAGAGATACAAATGATGCTATGCATTTATTTCTGTTCAACTGTAGAAGAACATTCAAAACATGTGTTATATTGCTCCGTGATTTTTTACTTAGCACATGACTACCGTAAAACAAAGTTGGGACTGATTAGAGTAAAATTAAAAATCATTTTGAAGAATGGTTACCTCAGTTATAAACAAGAAAAATTCACAAAAGCTAGAAAATGGGACGAACAGAATACAACATGCACACATCTCTCCAGAGATTTTACATTAGAGATAACTGGATCCCAGAGGGAACTTCTGAAGGAGATCCAGCCTCATTTGATCCCTCAAATTTTTCTAGTCAATTGTAGTCTGAATTAGATATCTGAGGAATTTTGGATAAATCACAAACAGCCCAAATGATTAAGTTCAACATGCACACGCACGTGAGCACACATACATACCAGACCACACACACACACACACACACACACACACACACACACACGCGCGCGCGCGCGCGCGCTCGCTCACGCACACACATGCACATACACATACACGCACACCAAATGTAAAGCCAATGAGAATTTTAGTTGATTTTATAACTAAGCATTGCCTTCAGACAATTTGCTCCTTTAAATGAACCCATAAGATTTCTATAAATGAAGGCATACTAAAAAACAATCCACGAGCTAAGCATATAGCCTTGTGGTAATTTTTGGTATTCAAAGATCATTATGCTTAATCTATACACACCAAGAAAACTGACTGTTTCAATGCTACATTCTGTCTTACATGTACTTTTTGCTTATGGTAACTAGTAAAATTTCAGTGCATGCTATCAATCCTCTAAAGAATTAACTACTGACAAAAATGTATTCATATAGTTGTATGCCAAAATGCCTTTTAAAATCTGTACATGTATCCCTCTTTTTAAAATAAATTTTTAAGAGAAAAAACCATACAAACAAAAACATATTATAATAGAAAAATAGTGACAATGAAGCAGGCATGTTTTAAGGTGAGAGTAAGTTGCTTTTCTGCACAGCCTAGGCCATATTTGACTGTGGTACATTCAGTGTGATGATTCTGGACAACTCTGGAACTAAACAGCAGCAATGCAACCTTTCAAAGTGGGTCCCACCAATAACTTCATGTCTTTTACCAATAAAAGCAGACTTTGTCAGGGAAGTAAATTCTAGAAATTATAAAGTTACTAAATATCTTAAGTGGCAATAAAAATAGGCTTGAATTTTTATTTCAACAGTCTTTTGCCTTATGGAGTGTTTGGTCACTACCATCCTCGCAAAGGACAAATTTGGGGAGGTGGAGGAAAAACTAATAACATTTCTCAGGTGATTCATTTAGAAATGCCTGTTTTGTTTATTCGAGAAAAATTCAATAACAGAAATGATTCAAACTAGATCATATATGTTTTATCCAGAATCCTACAGCCCTCCATATGGTAAACAGCATGTCCCTGAGCAACAGTCTTGGAAGTCAAACTTCAGAATGTATTGACTCATTTTACAATAGTAAGGTACTTTCTGTCATCTTTTTTTATTTATGAAATTCTATTACTGGAGTCTCCAGCAATTTATAAACCAGTCTAAAGAGAGCTTATACAGACTGGCCTTGGCTAAGTAGAGGACAGAGAAAGGGGGAGATTGTTCACTGTATTTCTGAAGATTTTGCCCCTTTCTTTATTTACTTTCACCCTTTTGTGAAAGTCAATTGATTAGTGTAGACATAGTATATTTTAAATATTAATATTACTATTTTTATTAAGAATGTGATTCAGATGTGAATGTAACTTTAAAGGTATGGTTAGAAATAAACATGTATGATCTTATGGGGCAAGAAACAGAGAGTCAATGGTGTGGTAATGTTTTATTTTGTGTGTGTTTGTGTATATGTATGTGTATACTTGTAAATATTTTATTTCATATTTCTTTTGACCATCAATGAATTAATTTTTTATTGCCCTGGTATTATGCAGTTTTCTTCCCAATGTATATCTTGAATCTTCTCTATTATTAAAAATGAATATTTACTGTGTGAATGTTTTAAGTTCTGCAGGATTTATGTACTTCTCCCCTCACAGAGAACATTTCTGTTTGATGGAAATTTGACTTGGATACATTGTGTTTTCTGAGAACAATGGGCTCTAAACTTTCCATGCAAAGTAGGACTAATTTTCACTGGTATTAAAAATAACAGTTAATAAGTAACAGTCATTTTAATGTTATGTAACTTAATTTGAATGTAATGATTTTATACAAATATATAAAGTATACTTCTTTCTTTGTATTTTAATACTAAAAATAATAACTACTTCACATGAATTCTTCATTCATTCATGCCCAAATATTTTGTAGTTTCCTTGATTAATCTTATTAGATTTCTCTCAGTCTTTTTTTTCATCTTTCCTTGTTGGCTATACCATAAATTTCTTGATGGAAGATATCAATTCCATGAGATATTTAGAGTGTAATTTCCATTGTAAATAGAAGTCAAAAAGGGGTTCATTTTTTCTGAGAGCACTTCTACTCCCCCCCCCAACTGGTTTTATCAATGTGTAATTGAGTTGATGTTTTCCAAGTGACTTTTGAGTTTCTGTTTCAATCTCAATTATTAGCATTTACTGCCATATTTACAATCTGAACTGTTCTTTCTTCATGTACTCTAATCCTTACTGCTTCATCTAATAATCTTTAAATGTTGTTGGCCTTTTTCTTTTCTACCGTTTATTATGAGTTTTTTTTTCTCTCTTACAACTTTATTTAAAAAGGAGGAATACAAATACGGATTTTTAAAGGCATTTTGGAATAACACTATATGAATATGTTTTTGTCAGTACTTAATTTTTTAGAGGTTTGATAGCATGCATTGTAATCCCTCTAGTTATCGTGAACATTTTATGAAATCTTCTCTTAACAAAAATGTGATATGGCATCAGGCTTGCTCTGTTACAGGGTCTACATGTGGGAAAGAAGAAGTGGAGGCTATAGAAAGCAGATAATTCTGATGGAAAGGAAGCTGGCTAAGTGATCATCATAATGGTACCTTGAATAGTATAAATGGGAGGCAAGAAAATACTCCAGAGCTAAGTCGGGAAAGAAATACTCGAAACCTATAATGTAGATTTTGTCTCAATGGGAGAAGAAAATTGAGACATTTACAACACAAAGTAAATAGCATAAAATAGCTAGTCAGTCCTTAGTACAACCATCTGAGTCCTGGATTTCTGTCTTTGTAGATAAAGTGAAGAATAGAAAGCACAAGAAACAGATCTACTATAACACTGAGGACACAGGGCTAAGCTTCAGTGTTGGGAACTGATAGTCTAAAGCAAATCCGTTTAACATACTCTTGTTATCTCAGATGGCTTTAATTGCAACACTTGAGTTAAAACAATTCTGTTCAGAGAGTGGAGAGTGTGTTATTATGATTACCAACTTCACAATACCTCTCTTTGTCCTCTTACCTTGATTTTTTAGAAGGGGTTTCACATAGTAAAACAGAGTTGGCTTCTAGCACTATGTAGCCAGAATTTGACTTTGTACTCCTAATCCTCCTACCTCCCATCTTAACTGTAAGATTACAGGCATATAACAGTATACCTCACAAGGCTACTTCTTATCCAATCAGGGCCTTCTTATTGTGCTAAGGACTTTTATCTGAGAATAACTCTTTCAGCAGTTCCTTAGCTTTTTCCTTCACATGCACAAAGTCAGGAGTACCAGAGGTTCTATTCATCACTTTTTCACTAAAAAATAATTGATTTGATTATTCCTAACACAGCCTCCACTTCTAAAGTAAACCACTTTCACATGGCCATGGAAATTAAAATAAAAAATCTGCTTCTGAATGCTGATCTCCCCAGATCCAACAACCCATTTATACTTTTTCCTACTTTAAACTAAAGACTGATCACTGTAACAGTTTGAATTCAATTCCACTCTAATAGAATGCAGTACTTCTTAGATGAGTGATTATGTCTAAGGTGTATGCATCCATTGCCCCAGAACATTCTTCACAGTTCTTACTGAAACCCCTCTACCTTCTTTCTCCCCTTTCACAGGTAGGAGGATGATGTTGAGTTGGAAATTCTTTCCCTGTAAATCTTATCTCCTCTTCTTAAATCTCAAAGACATGCCCCATATGTCTATTGTAATCCCAAAACATGCATTTGCTTCGAAAAGGACAAAATTATATTTCTTACAACAGCCTTGTGCATGTTTTAACATGTTGTTTATTGCTATAAATAACAATGCATTTGCTCTGTTCATTTTTGAGATACTGTTTTCTATGAATACAATAGGTATTTTCTGTCTTTGTTTTTGTTTGTTTGATTGTTTTTCTTTGTGGTTTTATTTCATGTTTGTTTGATTATCTGAACCTTTGATATAATGAAATACTTTTAAGTTCAAGTAGAATTTTACTTGCCTGTTTTCTGCTTGTTTGTTTTCCGTTTATTTGTTAGTTTCTTCTTCTTCTTCTTCTTCATCTTCTTCTTCTTCTTCTTCTTCTTCTTCTTCTTCTTCTTCTTCTTCTTCTTCTTCTTCTTCTTCTTCTTCTTTCTTTCTTTCTTTCTTTCTTTCTTTCTTTCTTTCTTTCTTTCTTTCTTTCTTTTTTTTCTCTTTTGACCTTCCTGCCAATTCTGTGACTGATCTTTCAGGGAGCTGATTTCCTAACCTGAAACTCTGTAGTAGTTTGAATGAGAATGGCTCTTCTAGGGTCCTCTATTGTGATGCTTGGTTTCCATTTGGAAATCAAAAGAATTAGGAGATATGACCTTGTTAGAGGAGGTGTGACCCCCTCAGGGTTGTCTTTGACTTTTCAAATTTCCAGGCCATTTCCAGTTAGCTCTCTGCCTGTGCAGAAGACCCAGAAATGAACCCACACACCTATGGTCATTTGATCTTTGACAAAGGAGCTAAAAACATTCAATGGAAAAAGGACAGCCTCTTCTACAAATGGTGCTTGTTCAACTGACAGTCAGCATAAAGAACTAAGTGATTTCTTTTTCAAGTTGTCTTAATCAGGGTGTTTGGCCTTGCCAACAGAAAAGCAACTAATATAAGCTCTGAATGTTAATGGTGCCCACCCAAGCATTTTTCAAGGGAGGCACTGTAAAAGGAACTAAGAGAGCAACCTGATTCAGTCTTACAGTTCTGATGCCCCTGCAACATCCATAACTCCTAAGTCTAATACTCAATTCCTAGGCCTACGTATTCCAGGATTGCCTGTTTAATAGCTGGCATCTCCTTAAATTCCCTGGGCCCCATGAGCAGTTAACTGAATTTACTTTCTTAATTCCTGAGTTCATTTCTCCTCTTGAATTTGTTCATCTTAGGTGTTCTTCTTTACTCTCAAAACTCTACTTGAATCTTTACTGAATCCAAGTGTTCCCTTTCCTCCACAACCCAATACAACTCATTCTTTCACCTAAGCAAGTAGGTGACACATGTCTTCAGTAGTTACAGAAGTGTAAGGCTCCTCTCTGTTTCTATTGCTGCTTCCCAAATTCTTTCATCCAGATATTATGGTTGCTTTTAATTGTTTTCTTTCATGCTATTTCCTCCCATGTACAAATGTTTTTATTTTTACATAACTACAAATAAGATATTATTTCATGATATTTTTACTTATAAAAAAATTTTTCCTGAACTTACACACTTTAGTGTTTTCAATAAACAAGGTGTTTCCATTCATTTTGGCATGCATACAAAGTAATTTTAATCATTAATAAAAATAGTAATAATGTTTGAATATAGCTTAATTAAACATTGGTACAGATATATGATTATTCTTTTCCAAGAATCAGTGATCACCTGTGATTTATTCCTCATGTGTAATTGTTAGTTATATGAAGCTTTTTGAGATCCTCTCTTACTTAGTAAAATGACTACTTCCATGTTTATTTAGAAAAGAACATAGAACTAGGTCTTCAAGATCATGTGCTCCTGTCTAAGAATTCTATAGACTTGACTGTGCATAAATCCCCGAATCAGATGAAATTGGGTATGATCAGTATAGTTTGGCCTTAAACACTCCAAGCAAGCTGCTATAGGAGGAAGCTAACCAACAGCCCTATATGTCAATGATATTTATGACACCCATGAGTCTCACATGAATGACCAGGATTGCATTGGTACAATAGTGTCATGCATGACTTAGACAAAACTAATAGCTACCTAACTGGACTTAAATCCTGAACAATAACAGGGTTAGCCACGTTTGCTACTGGACATCTAGCTAATTCCACAATAATAATGAACTCTTGGTCATTGCAGAAGAATCTATAACTACTCATTTATTAAAATAGCATAATCAAAAACTACATTTTTAAAAACAATGGTATTTAAACACACAGAGAACTGTATCATCACTCTTCATCAGAAAACTTTTTTTTTTTTGCTACAACAGATAGAGATCATCACAGAAAACTACAACCAATCACAAGGTAGAGACAGACACTACTCTCAGTGAATATACCTAAGTACTCCTTCACTTAAGGCTCGGGTTACATTTAAGGTGTGGTATATATATATTAAAAGCCAGAGGATAAGAGAGTTTGCTGTGAGATTATGTCTCATAATATCAGATAAACATACAAAAAGTCTCACTAAATGACTGCCCAAATGACAGATATACAAAAACATTCTATAGACCCAACAGGTTACATTTAAGAATACAAGTGTGTGTGTGCAGGTGTGTGTGTGGGGGGCATATAATAACAATTAGTGAAAAGGAAGGTCATGAATTTGAGAGAGAGCAGAGAGACATGGGAGAGGGTTTGGAGGGAGGAAAGAGAAGAAAGAAATGCTGTAATTAAATCACAATCTTAAAAATAAAAGCTGTTTTAAATAAAGGATCAAGGTCAACATCCCTAATGTGAATTCCATAGCATTTGCAATTTGGCCTGTGTCTTTTTTAATGGAAATATAATTATATCCTGCATTTTATTCTCTACTTCTCCTTACCTGTTCTCTATGCTAACAAGAAAACAGCATTAACCATGAAAATCCAAACCATTGCTACTCACATACTGTGCTTTTCACATTACATATATATATATATATATAAAATAAAATTTGACTATCTTCTTCTCTTGAGTGAGAAGAAAACTCTTGGCTCACTAAAATTTAGTATTTTTTTCTATGCTACAAGTTGGTGTGAAATGCTTTCTGCTTCGTCTTCTAGTTCTAAAAACACTACTGTCATTACATACAAAAATATAATCCCCTTGAAAACAAATCTATCTATAGCTTCCATAATGTCATGGTATCAAATAGAATACCTTTAAAATTTCATTCATTTGATGTATTTATTCAGTAGTTTTACAGTACCTTCAGCAAACCGAGAGTTTCTATACACATCTCCTTTCTGAATCATTTATTTACACTCTGAGACAGAAGTACCTGTCATTTTCATCTTTGAAGTAATAGTGTTATAGCTTTTCTGTTTGAGATGAAGAAGTTTTACCACTAATCTTACTTTTACACTTATTAGCTAATATAATGTTTTTCCTCAATCTTTGATTGGCTGAAAGTGGTGAGTCTACTGTGGAACTCGTGATATACTTCTTTATAATCCATGTGAAGCTAGATGCTACAATGTCTCTCTTAAATACACTGTATTCAGCTTCTCATATAATACATCTGCAGAAGGGTCAGCAAACATCTGCTTTCTTGCCTAGTATCAATCATTTTTGTCCCTTAGATCCTCAGACTGTGCAGAAAGTAAGGCCAGTTCAGTTTGGGTTGATGGATTTGATTCATTTTGAGGGATGAATGATGACTATAAGGATCTCAACATTAAATCATAAACACATAATGTATGTAATTATAGAGGTTAACAGGGACCAAGAGAGGTCTACTAACTTAGTTCTTCATGTTGGGAACAGAGACAATCTAACTTCTGAAACGGTGGTTATCTCATTCTATCCTTAGAATAAAAGCGAACTTTAATGTTAAGCCAGCTGTTCCCAACTGTGAGTTGTGATTCCTTTCAGAGTTGAAGGACCTTTTCAGAGGAATTACCTAAGACCATTGAAAAATGTAGGCCTTTATGCTATAGTTCATAACAGTAGCAAAAAGTACAGTTATGAAGTAGCTACGAGACTAGTTTTATGATTGGGAATCACCACAACATCAGGAACAGTATTTTTGGGTCACATCATTAGAAAGGTTGAGAACCACTGTATTAGTGTGTTTCATTTTGTGAATATACCTTTCATTTTTTATGGTGACAGGCAGAGTAATATTACCTAGAATACCAGTTATGCCAGAAAAAAAGTGTGGCTGAAACCAGTAATACATGCATTATAAGTATGAAGTATTTGGTGACATCATTCTATGTGATTTTTAACAAATATAATGTAAAACTTTTTATCATGAACAGAACTAGACTTTCTAATAATACCCTTAAAAAAATATCAACAAAAGTCATAGAAGTCAGGGTTAATATGAAAGGGCCACTTCTACCAAGGGTTTGTGTGTATCAAAGGCTTCTGTCACTCCTCCATGACTATAATGATAGAAAATTGATATTTCTTGTTAATAAAAATAAAACAAACACTTTGGACTGCTTTCCAAAAGAGAGAT
>NC_137976.1:53620751-53893056 GCF_963924665.1 Micromys minutus
AAATATTTCTCTCAGACATTGTGGATGTTGGAGTATAATGTAAAGGTGACTTATCAATAATATAAAGAACTCAGACAAAGTCCTTGAAAACTGTATGAATGACAAATGTCGGGTAAGAAGACAAAGAAATTAAACAAAACAAAATGAAAAGAAAAAAAAACACTAGCAGTAATTCTGGATTTACTGAAATATGCACAGATATACTAATGTTTAAGAAAAAAAGAACATGGCTTCTCCTTGGATCAGAATTGGACTAAACCTATGTGTTTCATAAATCTACACTGTATTTTCATGGATACACACTTGCTGGTTCATAAGTATTTATATAATTTATATCATAATATCTCTGCATCTATTGATTTGAATTTTATCCACTCTGTTTCATTTTCCCATTTGGTTGCATAATAGAGGGATATGAATCCATATGACTGAAGGTAAAAAACAAAATTCCAATGTAGATCTCCCAGTTGGAATTCACGATTGTCCACCTATTGGCTAAGCGATCCCAGTGAATGATATGCATGTTAACTCATTCTCTTGACATCATTTTTGATAACTAGGTCAATCTTTTACTGCAACAAAAGACTTTGTTTTGTTATAAATGAAAAACAATTTCTCTCTTAAACTACAAGCTATAATACGTTTTAAGACTAAGATATGAACCATTCAAGAAACATATGTTTGCTAATGAGGTTCTAAAGAAATTACATCAGTCAACTGATGGAAGTCACTTAAGCAAATAGATTCATAAGAGACTACTGAAGCAATGCTACAGTATTAAATCACAATTGCATCTTGAGTAGTTGTTTTTCCCTTGGATTAATTTATTCCAAGTTAGAGGATAATGGCTCATGGGTTGAAATGCTCTTGTTTCTAGTCTATGAATAAATAGAAGTTAGAGTAGCTTAACCTTCTGAATTTTTCATTTGATTAACTTGATCAATTTAATTTCAGCTTTAAATAAGCCTGTTTCTAACATACTACTCTCTTTCCCTACGGGCAAGTTATTGTCAATATCCGCCATGATTCATTATCCTGGTTTTAATAGATTTGTAAAAAATGAAATAGCGTCACATTAAAAGGAAACATTTACAGAATCAGATTGGCAACTCTGGGCCTTAGTAGAAAGTCCCTCTGTTTTCTCAAAAATGTAAAACGGTCTGTTATCACACAATATAGTGGGTTGCAAGGTGTACCAGAGTCACAAGTGGCAATGTAAGGACATACACAGATGCTGCTTGTTCAGGACACAAATCTTTCCTCCTGAGCTTTGCTAAGTACAAACAGTATTTTGAATGTATTCAGTCCAAGAAGTAGCTTTTCCTCACTTGTTAAGCATTGTTTTTGTACTATGTTGAACCAGAGCTAGCTGTTGACAGCAAATACAATTTCTTAATGTGAATGATCTAGAAGAGCTTTTCCAGCAACATATGGCAACCCTGTTATGCTTTCTGCTATTAGTGAGAAATATGGTTTAGGTCAATGCTGTATTTCTTTGGGCAATTTTGCATTTCTGTATGACTCTGTATTCATACTGTATTCATTCCTGATTTATAGCACCTTAAAAAAGTGACTCCTAATCAGCTTGTTGCATTCCATTGCCACTCAAACTGAAAAGAACGGAACTACCTAAGCACACAGAATTCCTGATTAAGTAGTACTCAGGCAACAAGAGTGATGAAAGCAGACACAAATCAAGTTTAGGAGTCAGGAAATAAGTCAGATGGTATGTGTGTTGATCTATGTACAAGATGTCTTTAGGTAGTTTCATTAATCATAAGAATCGACTTGTAAATTTATTGATTGATCAAATTCAGGAACTAAGGAACTTTAAAAGGTATATCTGTCACTGTTTAGGAATGCATTCATGTGTGTGTGTGTGTGTGTGTGTGTGTAAGTCTGATATAAACAAGAAATCTAGTTTATGATAAAACATATAAAGTTGGGTTTGATGTCTTGCAAAGGTGAATTCATGTAAAACACATTAATGTACATCAACTGAGACATAATAAATGATTCTGTTATTATTTTTATGATAACAAAATTTGCAAGCAACAAGAATAAGACAGTTGCTTTAATTGTATATTCAGGTCTGAATAGAAAACAGTGAAATGGGTGACTATAGTTCATGGTGTCTCATTGGGGTTCTAATAAAGATCAGAGTAAATATAGATCTTAACATGGTGTTATATAATTAAATGTGCTCATGGTAGATTTCCAATGTCCTCAAACCCTTCCCAAAGATAAATAAATGAGGCAATTGACATATTAATTATGATAATCATTTCACAATGTATATCACATACCAAATAAACACACTGCACATTGTGATTATAGAAAAAGTTAATGCACCAATTTTACCTCGATATTGCCAGAAAACTACTTTAAGGCCACTTGGATGAATATTTAAGTGAGTAAGTCAAGCCTTTCTCAGCTGTAGGCGTTGTCAGTCATTCTTCAAACTGTAATGGAGTTATTTCTGCCCAAAAGTCACTGTTAACTGAGATAATTATTAGAGAAAAACACATGATCCTCTAAATCAATTTTTATAAATATTTGTGAACTGACTTCTAAACATACTTATAAAATACTATCTACCAGAAAAAAATATAAGTTCAGCATTAGTACAGCAATTTTCCCGTTGTGGGTCTCAAACTACAAACCAGCATCAACACCTGCTAATAAATATTTAGAAGTGACAATTCTTTAATCCCACCTCACATGTCCTTAACACAAAACACAAAAGATGTCTGGTTCAGTAGCCTATACTTGAACAAGGAACAGCACTAAAATTCTCAGCAGAGGCATATTTATTCCAGGCTATTTCCCTAGAAAAGTTAATTAA
The DNA here is from genome assembly GCF_963924665.1 of Micromys minutus. Lineage (NCBI taxonomy): Eukaryota > Metazoa > Chordata > Mammalia > Rodentia > Muridae > Micromys > Micromys minutus. Next base: position 53,623,597 of record NC_137976.1, read on the forward strand.
CCCAGAGTTCACAGAAAAATTGAGTTAACTGTAATATTTCAGTCTGTAATCATCCCTACTGATTCAAACGAATTAGGTATTTTCTTTACTACAATATTAAGAAACTTTTCTTTCTACTCATGTTTATGGAATCAGTTTTCAGTAATTTAATTACAATGGTAGCAATTTTTTTTAATCATAAGCAATAAGCAGATGTCTCAAAACTTCTATCTGCTAAACCATATCCAGCAAACATTGCTATTTACCTATCCATCAGGGTTTGTATTGAAAAAATACTAAAAGATAAAGTAAAGATGTTTCAATAGCGAATGAACTGTTCAGGCATAGAGAAGGCTTTGTGTGCCTTGGAAAAGGAACAGGGAGCCGGTGTTTTTATACCTCCAGTGGAGGTGAGGCAAAAAACTGCATATGAGAATGATATTTTCCCTCCTCTTGTAGACATTAATTCCAAGCAGCTGAATAGCAGTGTGTACATCTCCTGACACTCACTTTCTCTCTCCTAACCTTCTCTGCTAATTGCCCTTGGCCAAATGAATGACCACTGGCCCATGAAAACAGTCCCACCCCCTCTGAGAGTGAATGATTTTTAAGGCATAGATAACTGGGCCCTAAATTTTACAGTGCCGGAGCAGAAAATTGGGCAAGGTGGAAAGTGCAGAATGAAACAGTATCTTTTAGAGTCTGGCAGCCAGTAAAAAGCAGAGATGAGGCAATCAGGGGAAAGCTAGTCAGATTTGAGAGCTAAGAGAGGAAAGAAATGGCAAGCGGTAACAAGGTACTCGGAGTCGCTAAGGTCAGGAGCCAAGTGAAATGAAAAACAGGAGGGACCAGGATAATTTAGAGATAGACAAAACTTCCCTTTCTTGGAACCCTATTGCACATTCTGATCTCCAGGATTTAAGTTAAGGTCAGTTACAAGAGACTGGCACTGGACAGATGCTTTCATGCCCACACTTCCTGAGTTTCACTATACCCTGGGGATGCAGGGCCATAGCCTTTGTATGCTTCCTGGGATGATGATGCCTTTTGTTTTGTTTATGTCACTTTCCCCTTCTCTTCCTCATGGAAAAAATACCAAATACTAGCTCATTACTCACATCATGATTGGTTGTGTACCAGCCTATGAGTTTCAAGGAATCTCAATGAAATCTGTCCATCCTTTCACTGAGCATCTGAGACACTGATGAACAGCCATCATCCCTGAGTTTGCCTAAGCCTAAGTCATAATAATAAAGTCAAAAACAGTAGATCGAATATTCAGTGGTCAATCTTCATTAGTCATCTTAATGACTGAAACAATGGACATTTGGTCATTTCATTTATTAAAGTCATGGAATAAAAATCATCTATTCTGGAAGTGACAGATCAGTTCTATAATCCCCTAAGTTAATATATTAAAAAAAGAAAAATGCCCATGAAGTAAAATTCACCATCTCAATCAAGTTTAAGCATAGAGTTTAATTAAATGTTTGCAAATTTCAATGAGAAACAATGTTATAATATTCACTTCTGACATAAGTCTAGAATTCTAGAAAACTAAAACCAAAGGCACATTTTCACAGGTTAAATCTTTATATGTTCAAATCCATTAAAAGAACCAACCAACAAAAATCACAAGCAAACAAACAAAACAACCGCAGCACACAACGATCCTGAGGTCCTGGAAAATTTACAGAGACCACACAAATGTTTAATAACAAAATCCACACTAACTGAAACGTTCCTTCTCAGGCTTGATCTTTTTGAATTTCAGCGAACCTAAGCCAGGAGAGCTCAAAATAAAGCTACGTGGAAATTATCTGATAAATTTGATGGATGTATATAGACAAACAGTAATAATTATGACCAGAAAATCCAATTTAGGTGCTCAATTACCTAGATGCACTATCTACGTTGACTAAATAAACTGGATAATGGCCAAAAATGCACTCTGCACTAGGTTGTGCACTCATACCCTGGATGCTCTCCATTGAGCTATTCCTATTAATAGTGACACCGGCACACCAACACTTCCACGAAGCATGCAAAGTACAAATGTAAATGCTAAACTCAGCATTGTCTATTAGGGAAACTGATTAAAAGATAACTTAGATTTCTTTACTTTATTAGAAAGAGACTATGCTATATGAATGTATACATGCTATATAAACTCTCACCCAGCTATGACTCTCTGAGTACTCTTGACTTTAGTCAAAAAAAAAAAAAAAAAAAACAGGAATAACGGTCATTTAAATTAAGACAAGTTAATCATCTGGATAGTTGGTCACTGGTTAAAAGCATTAAAAGAAATATGTCTGAAAAAATCCTCCAGAACCCCTTTTCTCTAAGAATGCATGTATCAAAGGAATGATTTAGCTGCTGAAATTTAGAATAGATTGTCTGTTCAAAATATAATTCAAAAATAAGCTCCTTGGGGTTTCAATAAATATTAAGTGTAGAGTTTTTTCCCAACATTAGCAATACTAGCAGCAGCAATATGATGAAAACTTGAAAAAGAAATTCTAAGAAAACTTTAATTAAAAATAACATGTAAGATGGTTAGGTATAGTAGAACCCCCACTGATCTGAAATCAGAAAACCAGACTTTCATTCACATTCTTCCTTTACATGAAAAACTGAGCCACAACTGAATCTCATCTTCTCATTAGACATTATTTCTTTTACCTCTAAACTGAGAAAATAGGATCAGATCAATTTCCAGGTGACTATTGGACAGGGAAAAGCAAGTAAAGGCTCAGGGACCAGACAGAGTCCACTAACTGTGATAACCAAAGATTGATTTGGAAGCAGCCACACATGCCTTCATTTCCATAATGTCTTTGGCTGCCTTATTCTCTTACAGGAGCAGAGCAGAACACATGTTAAGGCTGTTATAGAAACAAAAAAACCTAAATATCTTTCAGGTGTTATACAGGTGCTGGATGAAACCTCTTTGCTGGAACTTTCAGATCAAATCTCATATCACAGGATTCATTTCAGATGTGTGGTTCACTGCTCCTGATTTAGAGCCTGGATTTTTACCTTTTCTGGTCTTATTCTGTGACATAGCAAATAACATAAACCCTCTGAGTGCCAATCCAATAAATGTTTATCATACCAAAAGCTCTCCATTAAACTGTACTTAAATAAAATGTGATAGAGTATCTGTTAAATTAACTGCTATAAATTAATATAAAATATCTGCTGCACTGCTTGGTGCCATCACTCAGACATAATTTCAAACATATTAATTTGAAATTTAAATTTATAAAGGAATCATTTATTCTACTTTAAAAAGAGGAAAACTGTAAGCTGAATAAGGAAATGACTATATTAATTATCACATGATGCTTAAATGGTGTGGCAGATAATTTCATTGTAAACCATAGTCTCTTTCTGGAAAGCCATGTTTCAGTGATTGCTTCATCAGCACTACAAACCAATGAAGGTACACACTAGTTTCTATCCTGTTATACTAGTGACTTGGATATGAAGCTCATAGTATCTTTACCATTTATAAATGTTTGCCCTCATGAGGTCCAAAAGCTTATGCTTTGAGAGAATTCTCAGTCATTGATCATAACATTTTACATCTTTGTTCACCACTGTGGTCAGTGGATTACAGAAGTATGGTTTGAAGTTTATCCTCTCCATTTCAGTTCATGCAACCAGTTCCTGGTGCTAATCATAATGCCTACATATGCAAAAGAACATATGAAGCACACACCAACATCTCTGAGCACTGGCAGTATCTAGTCATAACTAACCATGTTTAAAATCACTTTTCTATGAATGATACATTTTCTAGGCTTTCCCTTCCAAGGACATTCAATGTACATAAGCTTTAAAATGAGTTCCCATTTTAACTAAGACCCAAATGTAAAATGGCCATTATACAATGGCAGACATTGTATGTTTAATCATCCTACTGTCCTATGTTTGTCTCCTCTGATTTGCTTGTCATTTGCCCACTACACCTCTCACCAGTTTCTGTTTGAGGTGCACAGAGTTAAGAATGGAGTTGGATCAATTGCAGAATATTATGTCAAAGATAATTTTAATAAAAAACTCGTTCTTTATGATTTTTGTATCCCAGGTGATAGGAGTTGCTACCTCATGTTGGGTCAAAGCAGGAATCTGTTCCAAAACCAGAGACCCTAGGACCTCATGGAGAGAAAGACTGCTGAGTGTGAACCTATTGAAAACTTGACTTTATTTAGATACTGCTGCTCTTTAGAGTCTTTTCTTTCTGGTGAAACTATCATGGGATGTGAAAATAAAAACTTGCTTACAAAATGCACACATTTCCTCTAAGAAGCCTCTTTTAGAATTTCATACAGGAAGTTTCTTTATAACTTGGTGTAATTTGTTGCAGCTCAACATAAATGTTTCTAAGATCCCAGAGGAAGTGTGAAGAAAAGATATTGGAAATTGGAAGATATATGTAAAGGAAGAAAATTAGAGGCTTCTCCCTTCAGGCATGTTAATTCTCTCTTGTTATTTATAATCTATAACCACAGCCATTTGTCTTGTAGACTCTTAGAATATAGTTCATCTCAGATATATTCATATTGCACCTAGCACCATTCCTGCTATTACAAAATAAAAGCTCTGAATTTGGAAAAAGATGCATATGAGCTTTTTGTTCACAATTCCATAATTGCAACACTTACAGGTAGTGGACTCTTGTTTGATGAAACACTTAAAGATCTACATTTAGTAAAATCTGATAGCACTAAGTCACTGAAGTATTTGTAGCACCTACAAGAAGATATCCAATAAAATGACTGCATAATTCAACAAGATAATGGATGAATTAATCCATAAAATATCTAAAATTAAATTAGATACTAACATCTGGTTTCTGATTATCTAACCCAAGCACTGAAAACAGAATCAGGTTTGTTTTGGAGCTCATGAGAGTTTGGTTTCTGTGAAGGTGAAAATAGAATTCTCTTTTAATACCATGATGGGTCAGGGGAATCCACTAAGAAGTTCAATGCTTTAAAAATAAGTATTATATTCTTTTTATGAAAGTAAGGCCAAGAATTTTAAAAGTCATCGGATTCAAATAATAGACCCTGTTCCAAGGTGAAAAAAATTTTAAAAAGAGGCACATGATAAAAATGCATAAAGTAAGAAATTAGTATTAGCCATGCATAGAAAGTTGATGTCTTCCATTGAGGTTGACTCTTTTATTAATAAAAATGTCACACAGTCTAAAGCAGACTATAATTTATTGTCACATTTTCTTTCATTACTTTTTCAGTGATAGCTTATGCAGAAAAAATTACCTCATTAATAACTTTGACCAATTGCTTTGCAACATGTTGATTATTTTTACCCTTTGCATTTGACAAAGCTTAGAAATAGAAAATATCATTTTTAAAAGAGTATTAGGTTAGTTTTAGTAATAAGTCAACTGTGGGAAATAAATGAAAAACAGTGAATTTCTTTTTGGGCACGTACACACATACTCTATATCATTTCCAAGTCATCACACACACACACACACACACACAGTTAGTTCATGCAAATGTTCTAAAAAATGAGAAAATTAGTAATCAATTTGTTTGCTTTATTCAACTTGTATATATACTTTGGGAGACGATAACATAGTATTTAAATGAGGTAACCCACGCTTTAAGTATGAGTTTGAGTTCTGAAAGTGAGTGTGTAATACCTACTCTTTAAGGTCTTTGTGTTTCTACTATTTATTTTCTATTTACTACTATTTACTTCCTTTTAATGTAAGGTTTCTAATTATTCAGTAATGATGAGTTTCAGCCTCAAAATTATTCAATCTTTTGTTGCTGTTGTTTTAATAGATACTTTTCGGTTTAATGGAGTCTTCTACATTTCACTGGTACTAACAAGTTAATTGGTCTTCTTAACAGAGAACTTAATTATAGCTGTAGAATTTTCTGTGATTACATCTTAACAGAACCCATTGTCGACTGACAACTACAACATATTTAGGTGGTTTAGTCTTTCACTGTCCATTTCTTCTCTCCCCATACCTGTGGTCCAAGATATGTCTACTGAAAAAGAAAAATGGTAGCCAGGATTTCTTCATTATTCTCTTTCTCTGCTGTGGACATTTATTATTCTCTGTTAGCAAACTGAGCACCTAGCTATGGAATGCATAGCAGCATAATATATTAGTGAGCTTTGTGCTGTTACAACAGGATACCAAAGAGCTGGGTAGCTTAGACAAGATGTTCTGTTCTTATATTCTAGGTCATAAAAAGTCCACGGACTGGGGGCTCCATTCTATAGATAACATTTTTTTTTCTTTTTCATCTTTATAAGGTGGAATCTCAGAGACAACACACAAAAAATAGGCATTGGTTGAATTATACATACGTGTGTGTATATATATGTATGTATAACATATGTTATATATATATGTATATAATATATTTATAGTATACGAGTATATATGTATATAATATATTTATAGTATGTGTATATACTGGATCTGATCTTGAAATAATAGTCCTGTTTCTGCACTAATGATTTTAACATGTTTATGAGGACAGGGTTTTATACATGTCCAAATTATCATCATCTTATTAAAATTTATTTCCACCAGTTGAGCTTATAGAACAGTTCAAATCATAGCACATATAGTGATCATATATATATATATTTATATATATAATATATGATATATATTTTTTCATATATATATATATATATGTATATATGGAAAAGCTGGTGGTATTGCTAAGCTACTGACAATAGACTCAGGCATCACAAAGTCCCAAATTCACTAAACATAGGATTTCTGACTCAAGCACATCTTCCAGTTCCTTAAGAGCATATGTGATATTATACAAAGGTGATCATTTGTAAGTTTTCCTGTCACTGTATTTTCATACTCGGGACACATAATGAAAACAGGGAAGGCAGGATGAGTGTCATTCAGCACATTCCCTTGACTTTCAGTTGTTCACTCATCTAAACTTTTAGGCATCTCATCACCCCAGTGTCCAGATTTCTGTGTTCAGCCTGGACCCAGTGGAGTGTCAGAAAAGAATTTATTTCTTTTACAGCCCCTGAACAAAACCAGTGTTCATTTTCCAGGCTGGAATCACAAGAGAAATTTGAAAGCTAACTGCACATAGTATAAATAAACATGGTATGGGAACACAAGAGCAGAACACAGTGGCCTGACACAGACGAGGGAGAGACGATCCAGCATAACAAATAGTAAGTTGTGCTTTGCCGGTGGCATTTTCAGGCTCCATCAATAATTATATAATACAACAGTCACTGATTTCTCAACCCTGGATCAATAATGGGTTTCACATCCCCTCCAGAGTTGGTTGTTGACCAAGGTGCTTGCTCAGACTCCCCACCCCATCCATGGCAAAAAATCGATTCTTGCATAACTGCTTGTGTGCTTGGAATGTCAGCATCAGAGCAATGGAGAACTGTGGAGCTTAATAACACTGCAGAAGAACTCACAAAGATTTTATATCTACTTCCTTCCACACATCTCAACTAGAAGCATCAAAAGAATATCTCCATCCCAAAATACACAAGGCACTGTGTTGTCTAAAGCAATAGTATGAACCATAAAACTAAAACAAAACAAAAACACCGAACCAAAACAAAAAAACAAACATAAAAAACTGTAAAATATCAAGTACCAGAGACAAGCCAGGAGAGAGTACCAGGCTTTCATTTCTCTCATAATTGATACAGCCCATATTCAAATGGATATGATCATGTGTTATTCTATTCTGTTAGCACAGTAAGATTCTAATATCACTTTACTATCTAGGATAAGCCTGATTTATGGCCCCCAAATGTTCAATCATATCTTATGGGACATTCAAGGACAACTATATCACACAATGAAACAAATTATTCGAAATGTAGAATGACTCTATTTGTTTAACACAGGAGAATATTTCCAGTTGAATATTCTCTGGAAAACAATGCCGTCTGTACACAACATAGAAAGAGAAGGAAGGTTTAGCAATTGTTCTAATCTGATCAAAGCAGATGGCCCAACTTGATAATATAGATACCAAAGTAGATTTTAAAAATTGAATTATCCTGTTTGGTTGTCTGCTTTGATTTAGTTAACTAGAAAAAAGCCCTAAATCCTTGCTACTAGCAAAGCTCATAAGTGTAGTGTATGAATTGGGGTAAGACCATGAAGTGTGTTTTGTTATTTAAATTTTCTGTTGCCTTTTCCCTTTATAGATTCATCTTAACTTTTCTATTAAATGTCAGATAAATGTTTCAACTGCAATGAAAGTCTTCATTTTACAACAGCAACAACACAAACTGACAACACCTGGGTAAAATAAAAAAAAGTGTCAGATAAAACACCCACTTCTCATTGGTTCAAACCTAAATAAACCTGAGTGTGCACACCTTTGTCCAAGCTAAAAATGTTTTCTTTGGATTTCAGAATACATGTCTTTATATCACCTTTTGTGCAAAAGGGAAATAACCACTCCTTCCCAAAATTCATATATCAAAATCTTAGCTGGTAGTATAGGAGACAATGTCTGATGGTCTAAGAGATGTGAGAGGGTTAAATTAGGAAACTAGAGGCTTATGTATTGCATGAGTAGAAAAATAAATGATTACTTTAATTCTTCTTGTCCTTATAATCTTGGTCTCAAAACACAACCCAACAATTTTTCACAATCTCATAATATTTCTGACACTTGACTACAGAGTACTCAATGTATATCCACGTACAAAAGCAACCATACCTACGAAAATAAAATTGAAAAATAAAAGACACCTTTTATTTATTTTAAGAAAAAAACTTTTGCCCACTAGGAAATATCTTTATCTCACTGAAAATGTAGAAACCCAGCATATAAAGAATAAATGTAAGGAAATAAAAGAACACTAATGTCTGCTGAAGGAACATAGAAACCAATCAACTCCTAGTGACATTCTGTGATACCCATAGAACCGTGCTTTCCTCAGCCATTATAAAGGAAGCTTCCTCCTGCAGTAGATAAGAACAAACACAGAAAAGAACAACTGGAAAATTTTCAGAGACCATGGAATGTGAGACTTCAGAACACAAGTGGGATAACTACAGCAAATTTTTCCATTTGTCACTCAGGGAAGAACTCTGCAGAAAAAGAGGCAGAGAGTTTGCAAGATCCTGTAAGGATGGAAGACAGAATGAAATCAATCGTTGTAGATATAACAGGACTATCACATATATGAACTCCCAGAAACAAAGCAGGATGCAAGACATGGGGCCAGCACAGGTCTAAGACAAATGGATTCCTACAGCAGAGAGGAGAAGTAGAAACAAGTCACCATTCCTAAACCAGAAGCTATATCTAACATATAACTGTATAATTAGTTTACTCCAACAGTCCCATTGAATATACAAACCACAGGTAAGTCCAGATTCCAAGCAGAGCAGTAGATGGCCAACACAAAACAAACACAGTGGGAATTGTAAAGGCTCTTTTGTTTTCTTTTGCTTTTCTAATGACACTTTGTCTTGGATAGTTATTTCATTATATTTTTACAGATTTTTTGCTAACATATTATGGTTTCCGGTTTGATTTTATTTTTTTATGTATTTAAATGTCTGTGTCTAAGTATCTATACATGTTACTTGAGCTTACTCTTGAACTCTTTTTCTCTGTTTGTATATTTACTCCTATTCTTAATTTTTTTATTTCATCAGTAATAATAATAATAATAATAATAACAATAAATTGTAGATATCTTTGTGAATACTAATGACAGAGAAAGAAATAGTATACTTTTGGGTAGGTGGGAAAGTGGGTAGGATTTAGAAAAACTTGGGGAGGCTAAATCATAATTAGAATATATTGTATGAAAAAACATTCTCAACTTAAAAAAAACTCCATACAGACACAACAACAACAACACCAAAAATAAACAGAACAGAGAGCATCTAATCTTACTAGCCTCTGAAGAAATGGGTGTGATTCATATTTTCACAGGCTTTCTTGGATAAAGACTCAAGTATTTAACCATCTATACAAGCTTTTAATTGAGAATACTTAAGTGCAATACATTTGTTAATTGTTTTGATTTATCCCAAGAAAATCTACCAAGATAGAACAGATTAGGAAAGCATTTCAGGGAGTCTGGTAAGTCAATTACAATTTGGATCTTTTGCTATAAATATTGTAATTTGACTAATGATTTGGAAATAGAAATGGCTTACTTTTGAACAGGTTCTTTATGCTATATTTACAGAGCTTATCCTCACTTTTAAGCAAAAATAATAGACCAATCTACCTAGAATGAAATCAAGAATTGACAGAAAAATCACACAAGGGCATTGAACCATTAATCTGAAACTTAGTTGCAGTAATCTTAATGAATTTTATTTTTCAAGTAGAATTGCCCAAATAGGTGAAATTTTATGTGCATTTAACATTATTATATAGTTGTTTGAAGAGTGCATACTACATAAGTGTGTGTGGGGGGGTGGGTTACTACATCTGCCATGGGGTGAAAATGGTATCTAGGAACCAATGTCAGGCCAGTAGGTTTGCCTGAAAGCATTTATACCACCTGAGATATCTCAACGATACGTAATTTGATATTTAAAAGATTTTATTGAATGTATATAATTTCCATCCTCATGTTCCCTCACTTTTATTGCAGTTAACATAACCACACCTGAGTAGCTGTCTCACAAGTTCTCTCTATGTTCAGTATGTTACCCATGGTACTTAGAAAGATGCTTCTCAACTATATTCAATATAGAAATAAATAATAGGAGAAGACAGATCTGACTCAATGAAGGATGAAGGTAATGTCATCTCATTCACCCCATTATCCAAACTGAGAAGTGAGTTATGATTTTTAGACTTTATAATAGAACAGAAAGCTTTTGAGCTCAGATTGGAAGAAGATGCAGCATTTAGATATCATGGTGCCTTGTGTAGGCTTACAAACAAATGATACCTGCAAAACATATTTGCTGTGAGACTGGAGAGCTGTCTTACTAGTTAATCATATTTGATGCTCCCCCAGAGGACCATATTAATTCTTAGCATCCACATAGCAGCTCCCAATCATCTGCATTTCTAGTCTGAGGTGGCTTAAGTGCCTCTTCTGGCCTCCACATGACACTACATGCTTGCGATGCACAGACATACATGTGGATAAAAGATCCATATTTTTAAATGATAAATAAAAAAGTATTTTAAAAGAATGTCACTGGGATAACAGAACAGTGAATTGTGCAGTACAATGTACTTAAAAACTACAATTTAATGTCATCATAGCCTTTTAAAACTGGTGGGCTGTATTCTTTCTGAACCTTATTTTTCCATGTATAAATTTAGAGAGTAGACTAAAAGACTGAGAATATTAACTGAGATTTTTTTAAAAGACTTAGTAATTATTCTAGCAGTTCCTTATTTATTTGTGACAAACCTTAGTAGCTCATGGTCCTACCTAGACACATGATAGACAGCAACAAATATTGTATGGGTTCCATTTTCCAAATTTACTGTAAGGGTGTCTAACACTTCTTTTAACTCTCATTTCTGAAGTCAAACATCATTCAAGAACAGGACCTAAAAATATAAATTACATCTAAAACTGGTAATGGTTCAGAACTATGTTGAGGGACTGGATCAACAAAGAGCAGGAGTGTAGGATTCTTGTTGAGACTCATTTGTTATGTGTGCATACCTACATCTATACACCATGATATTTTCTACATCTACATCATAACCCAAAGGCCAAGCCTCAGCAAGCAAATTATCAGCTAATGTCAGCTAAAGGTACTAATATCTGAACAAAGAAAAATTGACATGGAGAAAAGAAAGTGCTTGCTATATTCATACCTAGATATATAGAGACAGGCTTATCTTACATATATAAAATCATTCACTGTTATGAACATAACATCTAAGTAAATAATGGATGGATCACAGGAGAGTAAAAAGAAGAGGGGAAAATACTTAATGGTCATGAATGGAGGTGATTCATGGCTGTCAGTTGGAAATGAGCAAAGTTTTCCTGAAAACTTTATGGAGTAATATCGTTGAACTTTGTTGTATGTTCATTAAGAAATTTACAGATTATATTTTTATTGTAGTGATTCATGGATGGCCAACCCCATTGGAAGGAAGTTGTGATGAATGATTTGAAGATACAGCATGGCTTTGCCTAAGCTCATGTATAAAATTTAAGAAAGATGAATGAAACTAAAATCAAAATAATTATTCATGAAATGAGAAATAAATCCTAAAGTGTTTCAAAACTCTTATTCTTGCCATATTGAAAAATAACAGAAAAGAACAAAAATCCTTTTTCAGGAAGATCATTAAGCATTTGTCCAAATCACCCCTTACCTTGACTTTGTGTGATCTATGCAAAGACAATGAAAACACTAGGCCCATGACATTATGTGTCCACTGATCCTCAACAGAGACCTGGAACAGTGAGCCTGGAAGGTATTTAGTATAGCCATAGTCATTACCTTAGAAATATGAAAGGATAGTAAAGTATACTTCTACAAGAAAAATGGCCAGCTTCTCCTAGGTGCTTATGTTGAATAGTTTTATTTCAACTTAATGGGCTAGACTATTAGAAAATTCCAGACCTCCAGTCAAACAAACAAACAAACAAACAAACAAACAAAAGAACCTCTATAAGATCAGGCTGATGGAAAACATAGAGTGCATTTTCTTAATTAATGATTGATGGATGAAGGCCTAGACAAATTTGGGTGGGACCACCCCTAGACATGTAGTTCCTTTCTATGAGAAAGCAGGCTAAGCATGGTATAGAGAACAAGTCAATAAACACACTCCTTCATGGACATTGTGTCCGTACCTGCCTCTTTGATCCTTTACTGTTTTAGTTCATGTCCTGACTTTCTTTGATGGCAAATAGTACTGTAAACATGTAAACCAAATACACCCTTCCTTGCAAAAGTTATTGTGATCATAGTGTTTCATAACAATAGAAAACAAGAAACTAAGAACGTGTTAAAGGATAGAACAGCCCCAAGACCTGACTATCTTCCAAAGCAGATATGTCTGAGACTATGAGTTGCCCCTAAGACTTTGTCTGGAGAAACACTGGGGAAAAAATCTTGTCCAAAAGAGTTTTGAAGGAAAGATCTTTGTCTTGGTGGACTTGGAGCTTAATCTCTACAATAAAAAATTCGTACGTTTATCTCTATATTTAAAAATAAATTTGCTTAATTAAAAAAATATTTATTGTCAACTGTAAGAATGTTAGTATACCTTGTTTAGCTTAGGATAGTATTTGGGACCCTTCAATGCTCTTTGTTGTTTTTTTTTTTTCTTTCAAATATTAAATGCCTGTTCTTTCCAACCCGATTCCACAGAAAAACCATTGAATAGCAACCTGTCTCAGGATGAATCATATCTGGAGTCTTACTCCTTTGGGATTTAGGTTTTATTCACATGTTACTCTGTACTTCTGACTTCTGTGTTGATGCTGAAAATAGCTATAACTTTGGCTGTTATTAAAATGCATGAGTAATACTTGTACATATTTGGGGTTAGAGAATAATTCAGTATACAATGATCAAATCAAGGATATTCTGCTTACTTATTATTATTCTATATTTATATCATTCAATCACTCAGATTGTTATTAAGTATAGTTACTCCATCGTACTATAAAATATTAATGCTAATTAGTTTTATCCTTCAGTGTTTGGTACCCAGTTTCCAATCTCCATATTTAACCTCCACAATTACTCATCACTATTCTATTTCAAATCCACAACTTAGGCTTCTAACAGGTGAATGTACATGAAGTATTTTTTATGTTGCATTCATTTTGTTCAACACAATATTTTTAGATCCATCAATTTTATTGAAGCTGAGAAGTTTCTTTTTACATTTAAATTATATCCATTGTGTATGTACACCACATTCTTTCAAATACTAATATGATGATAGGCATCCCAGTTGGCCTCATTTTCACATATTATTAATATTGCCACAGTGAACATGGGAGTACAGTTGCTTAGTACTGTGTATGTGTATCCAAAAGAGGGATAGCTGATTCATTTTTAGTTTTGCTAAGCAGTTGCTCACTGTTATTCATAATGGCTACCTTAATTATCACCTGTACCTATAATATAAAACCTTCTCTTTGATTCACATCTTTACCAGCACATTTTATGTTCTCCTTTGATAATGGTCATTATGCCTTTCACAAAATGGTACCTCATCATCATTTGTCAGCTCCTTTCCTCATGGCTGAGAGTACTGATAAGTACTTATTGTACCTATTGCCATTTAAGTTGCTTCTTTTGAGAGACAATTCTCTCAGTTTTAATTTTGATGTATGAAGGGTATATGTGTGCATGCATTTATATACATATCTAATATGTAAATTTATATTTGTGGAGTTATACATACAAATATATGAAACATATGTGGGTTCCTAAGAATAATAGCAAGTGTCTTTCTTGTTTTCCATCCTATTCTTTGAGATAGGGTATGTCAATTGCACAGAGTTTATTGATATGGCTTGTATGGCTAGTTAGCTCACTTCTGGGACTCTGTTTCCTCTCTAGATTTTGGAATCTGAGTTCCTGACCTCAAGAATGGCAAGCGATATTTATTAAACTACCTCCTGTACCCCATTTCTCCAATTTTGAGTTAGATGGCTTATTTTTATTATGCCACTGTGGCTGTTTGAGACTTCAGATTTTGTGTTTGTTTGGAGGAGTTGTAATTGATTCTTATATTTTCTCACTATTAACCCTCGTAAAAGTGAATACATAGCTGACAAATACTTTTCCCATTTCCATTTATACTTTTACTCTCTTGATTTTCTTCTTTGCTGTACAAGACTTTTTATTTTGCTTTAAATCCTTATGCATATGGTGATTGGCTTGGGTGGTAGGAATCACTCCACAGGGAGCACAGTATAGGAGGACAAAATCAGATCATACTGATTTTATAATTTATATATGTAGAGTTATATATTTCATAAATATATACATATATAAAATGTACAGTTATAGCATACCTAGTTTTCCAGTACTCAAATATAAATATATATTATATTTGATCACATTTGGAATGTGTATAAGATTGTATTCATTGTTTTGGACAAACATGCTGTACATTTTATATTGTAAAATGTTAAGTAGCCCTAGCATGTTGGGAACTTACAGCCTGTCTTTTATACCATAATGGCTGGGTTGTCCTCTCTTACCTCATTGTTCTTTTTCATATTTGATACATACCTAAACAATAAGTTTCCAAACTATTTGTAAAGAACCATCTCCTAGCAACGTTTATTTCTTTTTGTGGTTGTTGTTATTGCTGTTGTTGTTGTTTTGATGATGATGGCTCATCTTTAGTCTCTGGATTTTAAAAAAAAAATTATCAGATATTCTCTGCGTTTACATTCCAGATGTTATCCCTTCCCCCTAATACTGCCCTCTTTCCCCCTCCCATTGCCTTCATGAAGGTCCTCCCTTTTCCAACCATCCTCTCCCACCATAGCACATTGTCATTCTAGGAAAAAGAGCCTTCTTTTGACCAAAGGCCTCTCCTCTAATTGATGTCAGAGAATGCTATCCTCTGCTGCATGTGCACCTGGAGACATGGGTCTTTTCATGTGAACTCATTGGTTGGTGTTTTTGTCCCTGGGAGTTTTGATAGGTTTGGATAGTAATAATTTTGTTATTCCCATGAGGTTGCAAACCCTTTCAGCTCCTTCAGTCCTTTCTCTAGCTCCTTTATTGGGGTCCTTGTTTTCAGTAGATTGTTTAGCCTCTGCAGAGGCATCCATATCAAATTCCTTCCTAGAACCACTACTTGGCATCAACAATAGTGTGTGGATTTAGTGGCTGCAAATGGGGTGGATCCCCTGGTGAGGCAGTCTCTGAATGATCTTTTCTCCAATCCCTGCTCCTCTATTGGCCCTCTATTTACTCCCTTGAATGTTTTGTTCTCCCTTATAAGGACTGAGGCATCCACCTTCTGGCCTTCCTTATCTTTGAGCTTCCTAAGTTCTGTGAATTGTTTCTTAAATATTTAAGCTTTTTGGGTTCTTATTTACTTATAAATGAGAATATACCACACTCATTTGTGAGTGGGTTACCTCACACAGGATATAAGTTTCAATTTCCATCCACTTGCCTAGGAATTTCATGAACTCATTGTTTTTAATAGCTGACCAGTACTCCATTGTCTAAAGGTACCAAACTTTCTGTATCCATTCCTCTGTTGAAGACGTATGTGTTCTTTCCAGCTTCTGAGTATTATAAATAAGGATACTGTGAACATGGTAGAGCATGTGTCCTTGTTAGATGTTGGAGTTTCTTTTAGGTATATGGCCAGGAGTTGTATAGCTGGGTCCTGAGGTAGTACTGTCCAATTTTCTGAGGAACTGCCAGACTAATTTCCACAGTGGTTGTACCAGCTTACAACCCCACCAACAGTGGAGAACAGTTATTCTTGTCCACATCCTTGCCAGCATCTGCTTTCACCTGAGTTTTTGATCTTAGCCATTCTGAATGGCTAAGAGCAACGTTTGTTTCTAAACACAGTTTTACACCTTGTATGGGACAGCTTAAGGATAATTTTTGGCTTCAGATGCCATATGTTACAGCTTCTGTTGGGCCAAATATCCTGTTTACATCGACAAATTGCTTAACTAAACAAACTAGGTGACAGTGATGGTATGGAACTACAGTTAATCATTATAAAATTTCATGAGACATTGTTGGATCTTATTGGAGAAGACAGAGGAGTCTGGGTTGAAGAACACTGCAGTGAAAGGGAAGATGAAGTTAAGTAACAAAATATGAATGGAGAAGCAATCTCATGGGTTTTGAAGAACTGGCTTAACGTCAAAGGACTAACACATATCTCTCCAATATTATAGGGAAATAAAGTCTTGCTGGAGGAAAAGAGTAGCAAATTACTACGGTAAACACTATTTTACTTCCTCTACAGCATACAATATTACCTACCCTTATTCTATGATAGGCAGCTAACACCTCTGTGGTTTACTGAACACCCCTCGCCCCAGGTCTGATATTTTTAAAATGTGTGAGTCTATGGTGCCCTTGCATCATCATTAAAGACAGGACTTCAGGTGCTAAAGAGATGGCTCAATCCTCTTTCAGAGGATCTGGATTGAATTTTCAGTACTCACATGACAGCTCACAAATGTCTTTAACTACTGTTGCAGGAGATCTGACACCTTCACACAGTTGTACATGCTGGCAAAACACCAAAGTATGTAATGCACAAATAAATATTTAATTATAAAAGGATATTACTTCAAATTAGGGTGATTTCCATTAAACCTTTTGAAATATTCCTTTGGTAAACAGACATCTAAAAAATGGAATTTCACTTCACTTGAGAAAATTTTTTAGCTCTGGGAGATATTTAAAAATAATATTTTATGTTTATACACTCATAGTTCTATTGGTTTTTATAAAATTCTTGTAATATTCAAATGGCAAACTTAAAACTACTATTATAGAATGTTCCTGCACTTACCATAATTCAAAGGGTAAGTTTGAATCACTGTTATTATCAGATGTTAGGCCAAACTATTCACATAAACCTTGCCTTCTGTATATAACAAGAGCCCATTTTGCTCAAAATGGATTTCTAAATGTGACTTCCCCCAATGGCAAAAGAGCTAAATAATATTTAATCTGGCAAAAATATGTGGTTCACATGCATGCTTTATAATAACTTTAATTATACTAACTTAGAGAATATGTACAGTTGAATAATAACCACCACAGGACCATGAGCATGTATAAGTATTAAGAAAACGTATAATACACAATACCACAGCTGTTGGAAAAAAAGGCTAAAATTCTGAATTATGAATAATGAAAATGAAAGCATTATAAAACACCAATTGTGCATAAAGTATAAATGGGAAAGAGAAAAGTGACCATTTATATAATACCAGAATGTATTGTCATATAGGCTGCAAAAATGAAATTGATGTACCTTGCTACAGAATAGAAATCTTAATGTGTGAAATTCCTAATGATAATGGCAAAGCTCCTAGGAACAGATCATGAAAGCAGAGGACAGGGAAATAAGATAATCCCATCCCTGTCACCTTTCTTAATACTCGAGAAGCACACTATGAGATTCTCCTATGTGGATAGTAATGTCTAGTATGAGAATATTTACAAGGCTTGGTTGTTTTCATTACTGTTGTTTCATAGATGGTTCTAGGGCCATTCCTAATAAAATCCACTTTCCTTCTTTGAGGTGTCTCTGTTAGAACAATAAATTATACAGTCCTCCAGCCAGCCATTCGATGAATGTCTGAATTCCCTTCAGAGTATTCTCATATTAAAAGGAATGGATCACTTTGTTATCTGTTGCTGTCATTGTTATTATTTAATGCCAGGAAAACAGCATTGGGTTGTTGCAGACAGAAATCAATAACAGACAATGTTATAAGCCTTCAGAAGAGAAAATAAAACCTCATTGTGGAGAATCGACTTTAGGAGTGAGTAGCATCTTATGTTCACTAAGACATAGTTGGGTGTCTTTACTCCACGGAAGTATTGAAGCTTTGGCTTAATATTTAGTTAGAATTAAAGCAAATTTCATACCAATAGAATTGAAAATTTTAGTCAAAACTTAGTACCCCCTAACCTTAATTCTTAGCTTTGGTAATATAAAGGAAATATTAATTCCCACATGTTGAACACACAAACTAAATATTTTGGTTCCTGCTTTTCACTATGGAATGAAATACCTTAAACATTGCAAATATTACTTAATGAAATAGTGTTTAGAGATAACATATAATAAGTATCAATAGTATTACCATCCCCTCTTATGATGATTGCCTTGTTATAATTTCTTTTGATATCACAAGACTCGAAGGCTGAAATTAATTCAAAAGAGTGTGGTTTTCAGAGAAGGGACTTCAGAGCAGATATATGGGGGCCAAAACTGATGACAAGGAGCCATTGAGAAATGGGGTTTACTGGCTGTGCATACAATCCAGAAACAGCTCTGGCATTGCCAAGGGTGGCATTGCCCCAAGTAGATTAGTCCTCCCATGTCATTGTTAGTCAATAAAATGAACCATAGATTTTTTTTCCACAGACTAATCTTATGAAAGAACTTTCTTAAGTAAGAATTCTCCTTTACAGATATTTCTAGGTTTTCACCAAATTGAGAGAAACTAAGTATGGCATAAATTTTAAGTACATATCTAGAACAATAAAAAAACAGCTTTGAATGATAAAGTTTGAACTAACATGTAAAAAAGACTCTGAAGATTTAAAAATATGGAAAGAAGCCCTTTAGGGAAGGTCATCTATAGTAGGTGTTAGAAAGTAAACTGATGTTCACTGTAATTTAATTAATTTTGCTTATTTACTGTGTGTATATGTATCCATGCTGTGTGCTTGTATATACAGCCATGTGCCCTGATATCACACAGGTCATAGGGCAGTTTGATAAAATTGGTTCTTTCCTTCCACTGTGTGAGACTTGGGGAAAGTGGATTCTACACACTAAGCCATCTCAATACCTATGATTTTATAAATAGATGGAAAAGACTTGAATAAAACATGAGTGGGGTACACCTAGACCTTGAATCATCAATAATTCGGGAGCTAAGAATTGTGGTGGTTCTTGGTATTTAAAAATCATTTTGTCTACTCTATATACACCAAGAAAACTTTGACTGTTCCCATGTTACATTTTATTTTACATGTACTTTATGTTCATTGTAACTAGTAAGATTTAAATGCACGCTATCAAACCTTTAAAAAAATCAAGTACTGACAAAAATATATTCATATAGTTTTATGTAAAAATTATTTTTAAAAATCTGTACATATATCTCTGTTTTTTTTAAATAAAGTTGAAAACAAGAAAAAAAATCCATGAAGAAGCTCTATGCCTTATGCTCTAAAGAAATTGGCATGTATATTTGGTCATTATGAATACAAGCTATAAACACTAAATTCCATCAAATATTTATCAACTCTAGTTTTATTAAAAATGTTTTATTATGCACTGAGTCCATGTAGGCACAATAAAAGATGTTACAAATACACACACACACACACACACACACACACACACACACACACACACACATATATTCAATATTATTCACATTGGAAAAATTTAAACCAACTCTACTGAAAACTATGCAAAAAGATAGCAATTACCCTAACATAAGATTCGAGGGTCTGAAAGTAATCATTATTTGCTCTAAACAACTAAAGAAACATTTATTTAAATTCTAGAGCCTAATCCTCAAGTTCCTAATTTTCTACTGTCCGGCATTGGGTTTGAAAGGGATCGCTTTGATATTCAAGCGTTAAACATTTGGAAGAACATAAATGTTATTAAATAAATCCTCTGTCTCTGTCTCTCTGTCTCTCTTTCAATAGTGAAAAGAGTCTCAAGAAAACCTACTTTGGTCCATCCACTACCCACTCCCATCAGTTACCTTCGTTAATCAGCTATCAAGCCTTCTTCCCTGGATCCTTGAGCTGTTATTTTCTAGGCAGTAGCTACTTGGGCACAGGTAGGCATGCTTTCATTCTCTTAGTCTGTCTTTTGACTGTGATCACTGCAAGGCTAGAATAATTTATTTTATTGCATCATAATCACGTACTCTTAATCAGCATTTAATGAAAACAATAGTTTATTACAGAAGCTTCTGAATTCATTTCTCACAGCTGAAGGCAAATAATGGTCACAAAAATGCATTCCTAATAACCTACTAAACAGCGTGAAATAATATGAAAACTAAATATATGGAAAACTTTGAATAAAAAAGTAATAAAAAATAGATTCTAAATAAATGGGCAAGAAATCAAATCATTGCCTACTCAACAATGGCTAAAATACTGAATTCCTATTTTTTTAACAGTATGACAAAAACCAGAAGACAATTAGAAAGTAATGAAGACACTGCTAAAATAGCTATTGATGTAAGGTCGGTAAGAAAACACTTGGAACAACTGAACGTTTACAAATTAGGAGTCCCCTGCTAGATTTATTGAACACAGTACAATAGGATAAACGAGAAGAAATAATTGGATAGATTTCTGAAAGTGAAATTTTATAGCCCAGGGAAAACAGAATGTTAGAACAGTTTTGAAACAGAATTGTCAGGAATCTTTACACTAAAGTCACAGTGAATTCTGCTCCTACATGCAATTATTAAAGAAAAGAAAAACATCCATGTGTAAGATCTCCCTATAAACTTTTCTCATGGTCATTCGTTGTCTAAAACCATTGACCAATCGCTTTCTGATCCACCAATTCTAACTAATTCCAGGCTTATATCTCTTTCCATGAATATCAATCTAGCTTAATCCAATGACTTCTCATTATTGACCGAGCAAGATGGATACAGAGGGTGCAGAGGTCTATGCAGTATGAACACAGCCACTTTAGCATGTCCAGCTGGGATAAGAGCAGTGCTTTTATTTACCTTAGCCTGTGAAGAAGTGGTCTAAATAATCCTTCTATATGTACCAATACATTATTTTTACTAAAAAAAAAAAAAAATGTATTATCAAATGGAAGACACAGACTTTTGTGGTAGAACGTGATATTTCATTACAAGTATGAAGCATTTATTTTTGTGACAAATCTTTATATCGGTCTCTTTTTATGCCAGCATCATGCTGCTTTGATAAATGTATTATTTTCATTGGTTATTTGTTTACATTTCAAATGTTGTCTTCCTTCTCAGTTTCTCCTCTGCAAACCCTGTATCCCCTCCCTCTTCTCCTGACTCTATGGGGATGCCCCCCACCCATGTCTATCTTGTTACCCTAGCATTCTTTTATTCTGGGGCAGATGCTCACAGCCAACCATCAGGATGAGCATGGAGATAACAATTGAAGAGGTAGGGGAAGGACAGAACGAGGTAAAGGGGATTCCAGCCCAATGGGAAGAGTAAAAATGTCAACCAACCTGACCCTCTCCCCAAGCTCCAACCAAAGAGTACACATGAAGGTACCCATGTCCCCAGCTACATACACAGGAGAAGACTGCCTTATCCGGCATCAGTGGGATAGAAGATCTTTGGTCCTGTGGAGGCTCAAAACCCCATAAATTTCTAAAGAGCTAAATTACCTTTTCATCATATAAGTATTAAGTGGAGTAGTGTCATGGTCCAGGATGTTGTGCCCACACGTGGGACTTCATTTAATATCCTTTCTGCATGTTTTTTTTTCTAACAAATCTCCCTAAATTCTTTGTTATGTGCTAACCCTCTTAACAGATCCCTGCTTTTCATGCATCAGATTTTGTCATTCATTTATGATATGTATTTTAGATAGCATCACACATTTCTTGGTTTTTTATTTTAAATGATGAACACCAGGTGCTATGACACCCACTTGTCACAACAGGATTTTTCTAGGAAAAAGTCCAAATCTATCTTCTCTTCCCCAATGTCTTTCAAATTTACTGTCTTTTTCTTTAGCTTTATACAATTTGTTTCCATTAGTTTTGACATGAGTTTCTCGATAAAGCAGATGTGGTTGAACAGAAGATCTCAGGGTAGACCAGGTTGGCCTTTACCTCACAGAAATCTACTGCTTCTGTATTCTGAGTGCTAGGATTGAAAGTATGTGTTGCCACACACAGAGGAACAAGATACTAGGGAAGCAGGTATACGGGAGATGTACAACATACTCATAAATATCTTATAAACATTAATTATTGTCATCATATATTCTAAAATATGATTTAATATAAAATAATGAATTCCATATAAATATGTAAAACATTTTGTTGTATGTCCTTCCGTTCCTCTTATAAGCAGTTTCATACCCTTTCAGAGACCCCATTTATTTCTAACACAAGAAACCTTAAGTTCAAACTTATACTAAATAAATTATCACACAGTAATCATTTCTAAATATAATCATTCAGATACCTACTATCACATGTACATATACATATTTTGTCTGTGACTGACTCTGCCCCCATGATATTCTGTGGTATTCCATACCATCTCTCATCCCCCTTTCTCTCCTCTCAGTCTCTATAGCCTTTGATATATTTGTAGTATAATTTTTCTCTTCTCAGTTACTCTTTAAACTATAAATCCTTTACTACTTAACTTACTTGATAAGCTTTTCTCATGCTATGGTTCTCTGGCTAAACCTCCCACACACATGGTCAAATGCATAGCATCAACGGTTACAGTGTGGATCCTACACACAGACTGCTTGCCTGGAGGGCAAATAGATATTTGGTCTTTGTTGGGTGTTCTAGGTTATATTCTCTATTGGTTTTGGCTTCATTTATTACTCTCAACCCTTATATTTGACATGACTGGTAAAAGGTTGCAACTTAATACATAACTCATGATTCTTCAAACTACATACTAATTTAAAAAAAAAAAAAAAAAAAAAAACAACCAAACAAAAGTGACAGATATCATAACCACATGGGAGATTCTGCTTAGTTATGCCTTCTCTGTTAATATTGGCTTTATCTGTATAACTTACATTATATGTCCACCAGAACCCATTACATTTCTCATATTTCCACCTTTGCATATTACAAGGTTTTTTTTCCTTTTTTTTGCTCCAATGGCAAGGAACAAAAGTGAGAATCAACAAAAGCTATGTTTTGTTCTTTACTCTCTCCTATTTTATTAACTTTGATAGACACTCAATGGATCATATGTAAAGCTTCTCATCTGAAACCCATTAGAGCAACACCACTGCACGTATGCCTCATAGGCTTTTATAGCATTCAACTATAAAGAAAAGGAAAGCTTTCAACATACAAAGGTTCTGTAAATGCCTGGTACTTCTTTTCAGCTTTGATCGTTACTGACTAATTTTTAGTGTATCTTCATAAGAATTATCTAAATATTTCATAGATTCCTGCCTTTGTTCTTGTCTTTGAGATGCCACAGCTAGATTTCAGTACCCAGAAGAGAGCCTGACACTTCATGATCAATTAGCATTATTTGACAAATAGACTAAATGGCTTGTGTTTTGATGTATCTGCTAATTCAAGATAAATGTTTTTATGTGCTTATTTTACATCCTTCCTTGATTTGTCAGTACACAGAAGGGTTATCAAAAAGAATGGTTCATAAAAATGCCTACTTTTTATGAGAATAAAGAATAACTCAATATACTTTTTGGTAAGCAGAGCTTTGATTATTTTTCCTAAGTGAATTACCTTTTATTGCCCACACCGAATATCATCTACCACTTTTCTGCCCACTCATGCAGGCTGGCAAGCCCTCCCTGTAGTTTATCTCCATCTGCTTGGCATTTCACTACCTGGAAGAGCTTGGTGTCATCTGCAAACTTGGATAATTCACCATGCATTCTCTCTTCCAAATCATTTATGAATATGTTAAACACGAGAGGTTCCTGGGCCAATCCCTAAGAAACCAAACTGTTTTTACTTTTTTTGGTTCATAGGCACCTCCATCGCTCTGGGTTTTGTGTGTGTGTGTGTGTGTGTGTGTGTGTGTGTGTGTGTGTTATTTTTTCACACTGCTTAAATTAAGTGTTATATAATTCTTCTATAGTGGTATATGTATAGATTTCACTGAGCACTGCACCTACTTGAGCTGTGTTAAAAAGTGTTTGTCCAAAATGTGTTTCTTCCATTAAACTCTTTAGAAATCTTAGAAGCATCAGAACACCCATAGTTACAAAGTAATGAACAATAACCTTAGGTTAAATGGGTTGAATTTTTGTTCTTATTTTAATATTTACAGATATTAATTTTGGAAGAAAATCTATCTTAAAAATATAGTTTGGTGGGATGCTAACCCCAGAGGCTCGGACTGCCCCAGAAACAACTCAAAGACTGTGTGAAGTTCAAGAAAAAAAGAAAACAAAACAAAACAAAACAAAACAAAAAAAAAATCTCATGCTAAATCCTTACACACCAAGAACACGTTGACTATTTCCGGGTTACACCCTGTTTTACATGTACTTTTTGCACATTGTAAATAGTAAGACCTTAATGCAGAGTATCAAAACTTAAAAAAAAAAAAAAAGAAAAAAAAAAAAGCCAAGCACTGACACAATTGTATTTGTATACATTTATGCAAAAATGTTTAATTTTTTTCTTTTATCTTTGTTTTTTAAAATAACGTTTAAAAAATATAGTTTGGAATCACTAGTGTAATATAGAGAGAGCTCCAAAATTTTGCTAATGGTCTATGCATTACCAATGTTTGCTTTAACAATGATACAACCTTATTGTGCTCCGGCTGCCCAAACCAAAATGCAGAAAAAAAAAGTCTGTGGCTTGTCTCTGTTTAGACAGTTTAACTATAAAATGATAGTATGTGCATACAAGTAGATAATAGAAAGAATATCATATAGATTGGTAGACCCAATTGTGCAAGAAAACCAGCACTATCAAGAAGGAATATTCTAGATAGTCTAAAGTTCTGAGCTTGGGAGAAACAGAAATACTGACAGTTAATTGAGAAAATAATCATAGTAAATGCCTATGTGTATGGAAAAATATAAAAATGGATGTTGAAGAGTATGAGAAAAACAGAAGCCTTAGTAATTGTGTCATGGAGCTTCATATTTCTACTCTCTACATTTATATGTTTTTTTTGTACCACTTCTTAAGCTCTTTTCCTTCTGTTTGTTTTGTCCTATTCTGATTTGTTCCTTGTTTTTTACTTTACCTCATTATATTTCATTTTACTCATATTTCCCTTCAGATATGTTTATTTTGGAGTGACAGACAGAAATGAGTAGATATAAATGAGATGGAAGATGTCTAGAAGCAAAACAATGTTTAAAAACATATTTTAGCTCATAGAAATACAATTAGATCTTTTCCAGTAAATTGAAGATACTTTAGTTTTGCAAAGTAACATATTATAAACATTTTCCAAGCATCTATGAAATCTCTCAGTGCATACAAAAAATACTGAGTTTTACTGCAAGGTCATCAATCCATGGCCATGAAATCTATAAATTCTAGGCCTGAAGAGAGTAGAAAGTAATAAAAACAGGTGAAAAAAAAAAAACTTAAAGAAAGACCTCTGAAAGGAAAACGTAGAAAACAAGGAGGAACTGGATTTTCTACTGATGCTCCATGGACCCCTAGGGGAAGAATTCTTTAATGGCATTGCTTCATTTGTGAACATAGATGAAGCTACACCAACACAGTTGGGAGATGAGTGCACAGATATTTGATGACCCAAGGAGAACTAAAAGGTTTTTCAATGGAAGAAAGATGGAGTATTCTGAAAAGTGACAGACTTTTGCAGCTATGCTCTTTAGAACTAATAGTATATTTTTCATCAGGCCAAATAACAGCCTCATTTCTGCTGTATTATTCATTAGGAGAGAGAACAAGGGCCCTAAAATTCCTCCTGTCCTGTCTCAGTGAGTTGAGACAGCTATTTCAAAGTGTATGTAGCCACTTGGGTCCCTATTTGTCAGAGGAAAAGTACTATCTAAATTCAATTCATATGTATTAAAGAAATGCCAACAATCACATAACAGTGTAGCACATGAGTCCTTACAAAAATGGCCACATAGTCCTTAAAAATTCAATTCAAATGAACCCAAATCTCTAAGCATTATCGACCATCATCTGCACAGTACACATCAGGATATTTGTGAAGGAATCTGTGTTTCTCTAGCTTGGTTCTGAGCTTGTAATTTGTTGTAAGTATGGAAGATAAACCTGATTGGAAATCATAGACTCTTCCTTGTATTATGGATATCTTTTGAACTTTCACTTTTCTAGACTGAATTGTGCTCACTAAACTGTATGCTGACATCCTAACCTTCATTATGATTGTATTGTGGCATAAGAACCTTAGAGATTAAATAAGATCCTACATGATTGGCCTTAATTCAAGAGAACTAAATTCCATATGAGAGGTACCCATGGCTTATACATATAGAAGAAAGATGATTTGAGGACAAAAGGAAAAACAAGGTAGCCACTTACAAGTTACAGAAAATAATCACAAAAAAAACTAATCCTGCCTGTATTTGATAATAAATTACTAGCTACGAGTACAGTGAGAAAATTTATAGAAGTCACCAGCCTAGAGTCTTTTCATAGTAGCCCTAACAAACCAGCAAATCAACTTCTTTGGTAAGAACACTGTCATTTAAAGCCTTAAACTAAGTAGAAAACTAAGAAAGGTTGTGACTCCAAAACCACATTACTGGTGTTTTCTTTTATTGTGAATATTAATAATATTCACTGTAAATATAGAATTGTTAGACACAGATTCCCACAGATACACACACCCTGAAACAGTATAGGTTCTTGCTGATACTACAGATTGTCTTATCCAATTTGATAGTAAGTCTCAGATACTGACAATACCCCATACTTGGGGGTCATAGAAGAAATCTAGCTGGTATTCAACGAGAAGCTTATTCTTTTCTAGTTTCTTTTCAGTACTGGCTATGGCCACAACCAGAATAGAAAAGTAAACATCAATTTAACCAGGTTGGAAAGCCTTCAAACCACAATAATGACTAACGGAGCAAGATGTGACTACTGGTGCAAAAGTGGAATTAATGTTATAGGACTAACCAACCATCTTTTAAAAATTAGATTTACAGTCCACTTGTGAGATGGAACCCATAGCTGATACTGTCAATGAGGCCATAAATCTTTATTGGTGTAGCTGCTAATGTTTCCAGGAGATATAATCTCACAGAAAAGTCCCTGATCCTTTGGCTCTTACAACCTTTCAAGAAACACTTCCACAATGATACTTGAGCCTTAGGTTCAGAGGTGTATTTTAGATGTATTGGCATTAGGCATCACGACTCTGTATTCTAACTGGTTGTGGCTTTCTTTAATGCTCTCCACTGTTGTGAAGTAAAGTTTCTTTAATTTGAAGGGGAGTGAATGCAACACTTATCTGTGGTTATAAGGGCAAATTGTTTCTAGCTTGGTGTTAGAGGATATGCTGATTAAGTAAAAGAGAAATTGAGGAATCTCTTTTAATATTCATGACTTCAACAGCACCGAGTAATTGTAATTAACTTGGTTTCCAGAACCAGGCATGAGTGGTGGTCTTGTGCCAAAAAGTCAGTCCTGAAAATGCAATCACAACTAACCTTACATGGAGTTAACTGGTTATGTTTAGAAATCTGAAGCACAGGAGAGTGCGGAGAAGCATATGGTGTTGTTTTAAAGGGGAAGAGGAAAAGGATAAATGTAATTACATTATAATCTCCTTTTTAGTAAGAATAGTTTCAGTTAAAGAAGTAGATTACAAAATAATGTTTGTATTTTTTTTTGTCTGGAAATATTCCTGGCAAAAAGAAGCTGAATTTAGGATTCTGACACACACGAATTAAATTCCACTTCTGTCATTTTCTACCTTTTAGGTTGGGATAGAAGTTTGATTTTCTTGTCTGTAATTTGAAAGCTCCATTAGATTCTTGTAATTCTGTGTGCTGATTACACAGTAGGTCAACAGCACGCATTGCTTCCGGTCTATGATTCAGAGATTATTATCCTTTAGAAAATGCAGTTTGACTCTCCTTGTTAGGGGGAATTTCACATTCTTCATTTCAATTTTCTGACAAAGAAAATAGAATGGCCAACTCGGGCTTTCCTTCCTCAATCTCAGTATTTCGTGCTGTAAGCTGGGATGAGCACTGTGGTAACCTAGAAATATGAAGCCCTTGATGAGCTTCTGTATTCCACAGGATCAGGAATGGGACAATTACAAACAAGCACACTGTTGTACTTTATATAGAAAATAAACTGTCATCAAGTTATTAACTCTCCACCCTCTAGTTGTCCATGAAGATTACTTGTATTACACACACACACACACACACACACACATACACACACACACACACAAAATGACTCACTATGAATGATTGTTTAACTAGTAAAATGAAATCAACCTCATTATGTTTATTTAATTTAAAGAAATGTTTCTGCTCTCACAAAGATTCATGTTCACATTTACACATTATCATTCACAGAGTTGTATAAGATTTTTGTTTTCATAATTGCATTGACACACCCTAAAGAAATAATGAGGATATTCAACCTTCTTACTACAGAAATTTTGTTGTATGTGTATAGAGTCCTGTTTTAATGAATATTAAAGCAAAACTTCCAGAATAATTAGAAAGATAATTAGCAATGAATATATTAAGTATTTCTTAAAGTATAAATGAAGAAACATCAGTTACACAGTATGCTTTGGAAAATTTTCCAGTGATAAATGATTTTGAAATCATTATGTATTAAGTAATTATTGTGAAGATTTCAACAGCCCATTGATGTTTTATGGGTTCCACGAAGCCCCAGCACCAATCTGTTTAATATTTAGCTTAGTCCCAAGCCTAGAATTGTTTCAAATTTCCTTCACCATAAAATTCTATTCTTCTAGTAATAGATATTAAGCTATACAATGGTGTTGCTTCAAACGCCATTTGGAAATTGTTAATTTCTGATACGGAGTGTAGTGCTCATATAATATAATTATTGTTATACGTGTAAAAGCAGACAAGCACAGTCTTTACATTCACTATGGTCAAGTATTCAGATGGGTCATTACTGAGATAGATAATCTATATGAGACTAGATTAAAAGGAGAATTATAATGCTGATATGGGATGTTATTAGGCTTAGATTTATAAGCTGTTATTCTTACAATATTCTTGAAGTGGATGGGGTGGCATCCATATATCAATAATAAAGGTATTTTTCTGGTTAAAATAATGAAATATGGGGCTTCTGTGTTTTAGAACCTAGTGTGTAAGTACAAAGTTATGACAAACAACTCCTTCAAACACAGATTTCTCTTGAATTCCAACACATTCTCTTGAATGAATGGCTTGCTGAGCTAGAAGCATTAGCTTTGTCTAAAATGAGCAGCTGTGATGTCATTTATTCTTTGAAAACCATGCTTTTATCTGAGAATAGGAAGAGCGAGACACAGGAGTGGAAAACAATGCATATGAAAGCTTTGCTTGAAGGGGAACTCCCAAGTGAATTTGATGTGCAGATTTTTTCAGCTCTGATATTTTTTTCATGGAATCTTTATGCTCCCTTTCATAATATATAACCGTTATATATGGGTACCTCAGGAGTCAAATATAAGCAGGTTAATGGCAAAATTTTATTTTAGGGTACAGGATATTATATCATGGGTGTTTTTACTATAATTTGAAAAATGATACACGCCCATATAACATGTAATGAAACCAAGAGGATATGAGAAAATGTCATGAAAAGCAGTCCATGATAAAGACAGCAGGTGCTGCAATAGTACAGGGATAGAAAAAAACCAAAATTTCACTATTTTCATAGAAACAAAATCCGTTAAATTTTAAAATAAACTTGATTTAAGGGGATTTTGCTTCTAATTTTGTTCTACATGTTCAAAATTTTATAGACTAGAGACTCTCCTTGCCTTTCCAGCTTGCTCACCAGGTAGTGAGAGAGAGAACAGAAGAGTCAGTTCTGTCCCTGCCATCTGCCCATAACTCCTGCCGAAATCAGGTGACATTGTCTCTGGATGCATGTCTGCTGAGCAATTCAGGTTTGCATGGGGACTGAATATTTTGAGGTTCTTGTATTCAAGACAGTGTGAAAATATTTTATATCGATATCTAAACTTTCAGGCTGAGGTTTAGCACTCCCTAAACAATCATGGCCCAGTACAAAACGTAAAGAAGTATTCTACACAAGCAGAAGTTGTAAGAGTAACACTTCACATTTCTAAAACATCACCTATTGACGTAGCTGGCATTCAGCCCTGTGTACCAGATTAATTTAGCCTCACAAGAGAAAGAGAATTTATAGGAAATAGACTAACTGTCTGCTTTGAGGTAGCATGGCTGATAATGTCATATACTTAATCCAGTGTGCTGCATAAGCAATAAAGAGTCCAAGCTCTTACACATTTTACATTCAAATGTCAATTAACACCTATCATGATTAATTAAAACATTTCATATTTATAGGTACAGAATAATAACCCAGATAATTCCTTCTTTTGTGATGACTTTGTTATTATTTGAATTTACAAGCTTAATCTGATATTAAAATTTTGTTAATGAAGAGATTAACATGAAAATATCTGTACAATGAAAAGATGAGGGGAAAACATGAAGAAACTCTAAGTACCTCAAAAAACATACTGTTTCAGCTTCTTTTATTCTTCTATTAATGAAATGTGTTACTTACCAGTTTGATTCATGTCCATAAAGCAATCTGCCCTCTCTCAGAACTTACAGCCTCTCTTACCTCCCCATTTTTCCTCTCTACTACTCCACTTTACAAATCTGTTTTCATATTTATGCCTAATGATGTTGTTGTTTCTAGTGTTCTTTTGTTACCTACTATGTTGAACCAGGCCTGTGTTGGTAGATGTGTGTTTGGAGATATTCACTAGAGGTTCCTGGGCTCAGCAGTGGGATACAACTAGAAAGAGTCATTGTCCTGATCCAAGAATACATCAATACACAACAACTCAGAAGGAATGAGTATGGCATTATAAGACCAGCTTCCTCTGTGAGTTCATCATTGTAATAGATGTGTCAATTCCAGAGGACCCAGAGTCAGTTATTTTGTATGCCCATGGGTAGGGTGCAGAAGAGAGAGATAGATAATCAATTTCATTACCTACACAATTTTATTCATTTTTGTTCAATTACAGGAATAATGATTGAGTGTTTTCTCTATAATCAAGTTGAAAAACTGAATATATCATTAAATGTCATCAAAAGGGGTAGGCAAACAAAATACATATGAAAAATTATTCAACATCATTAGCCACTGGTGACAAGCCCATTGTGTCCATGACAGACACAGTCTGATATAGGCCCCAAACCAACAGGTATAGTGATCACTATAAAACCCACAATAATACAGCAGTGCTGAGGACAGCAAAAAAAAGTACTATGAATTGAAATACATTTTCAGTATGCCAGGGAAGACATTCTTATTTGAAGAAAATGACCTCACAAGATGTCTAGGAGTTACCAAAAAGGGTACACATAAGGAAAAAGAAGAATATAGACAGCGTAGAATAATCACATATTTAAACATATATAAGTTTCAAGAGAAGGCAGGGCTTGAGCCAGATTGATCAGTAGGATATAAAAAGAAACAGCTTTCTTATATCCTACATACTTCTATTTACCTTTCCTTAACTTCCTGAGAATATTTTTGGACAGAGATTCATATCACTCATTAGGCATATTTTACAGAGCTCAAATTTCTCCTGAGCATGATGGGAATATTAGTTGCCACTAGAGTGAGTGTGTGTACATATCTTGCTTAAGTGCCTGGAGAAATATATTAAAATGTTTCAATACTTTTCCTTGGTAAATTCTATCTGAATTGACAGACTGGGATTTCTATGCTGCATTTCACATTTAGCATGGTCTTACCTAAATTCTAAAGCAAATGGCTCCTTGCCTAAGGGTTTGAAAGAAAACAAGGCCAAGCAATATGCACCCAGGGCTCCCCTTGGAACATTCTATCATAGAAAATATCGAGTAGTGCTGTTTTCATAACTACCATTGTGGGGACACTTCAGAGTTGAGAGGGAGAATGTGAGGCTAATTCCTATTCTCCTAATGCAATATAGTGGCAGAAACTCAATGGAGAATTTGTCCCATAAACTCAAGTATGCAGGAGGCAACTCCCATCAAATATCCTGAGACATCTTTACAAGAAGTGTTTGCATGAAAATAAAGTATCTATTTCCCGTGGCGAGTTAGCTCCCACTTTTGTCATCTCTTTCCTTACATGGCAGAGGCATGGCAATTGAAAGCCCATTGAAGAATCCCTTGACAACTCAGGGTTAATTCGGTAAAAACAGAAGAGAGCATGCTCTCAGGGTCTCCTTTGAGAGCATCCTCTTGGTTCTTCTTAGTGTTTAACAGAAACAGATGGAAAAGCATCACCTTCGAAGGAAAATTTGAGTAAAAGACATTCCTGAGCTAGGGTAACTGGCATAGGAAGGGGTTGTAGCCATTTTTTTCTGACACTTTCCTGCCTTACTCCTTAGAGGACTGTTCATTCATCCTGCTGTGTCATGGAAACAACAGTTGCATCTTCGACCTATTTCTTTGGAAAGGCTGAAATCTACCATTCAACATGAGATGACGGGCTCCCATGAGATGAACGGTTCCGATCATGCATTCTAGTTTGGAAAACAAAACCTCTTGTTAGACTGCGAAACAATGAGCCTTCTAATTTGTGACCACCCTGCCAAGTAGTCAGAGTGCTTTTGAAAAAGAAATAGTATTGAAAAATAATTAAAACCTTCCTAATTTAGAAGCACCTTCATAAATTATATGCTTTTTTCTTTTATTATCTTTTGCATATTTTATTGTCTTCTGTTTAATATTTGCAAAATGAAGGACATAGATTAAAAAGTACAATTATTCTGAGTTCCCAACATGGGATCCAAATGATACTGATAAAATGTATCTGTATGTAGACAACTTTATGTTGAGGAGAGCTATACTTACCTTTAGGATTTCCCTAAAACTAGCTATAAACATAAGTGGGCCTATCTGTGAGCGATAAAGTAGCTCACCTTCACTTGGGAAGTCTCTGGGCAATTGGGAAGACTTCTAACATTTGTTTATTTTATTTTTTTACTTTTATCATTTATAATAGAACCTTCATTGTTATAGGTTGTAGACATCCTGGATTTGAATGCTTAATTAGGAATTCTAAGTACTTGCCCAGTGTTTCACAACTGATGATATGTAAATTAGAGTCTGGAATTTAAGAATGGGCTTCACATTATGTGGGTAGGAATGCAACCCAAGAGAATCCAAGTTTACTATTCATATTTCCAAACTACACTGGCCTTCCAAAACCACCAAGAAAGAACACTTTTCTAAGTGTTATAGGAATAATTATCTCCTCATTCTCTTTGGCATTTGCTATAATCTTTGTATTATATGAATCTAGGTAAAATTTGATAACACCAAGAATCAATTTTTTTATATCAGCTGTCCAATTAATCTGTAAGAACCCCATAGGAAGAACAACAATATCAACCAACCAGAACTTCCAGAGTTCCCAGAGATCAAACCACCAATCGAAGAGACCAATGGCTCCAGCCACATATACCAATGATCTTTGTCAGTCATTAATGAGAAGAGAGGCACTTGGTCCTGTAAAGGATCAATATCACAGTGTAGCAGGAAGCTAGGGCAGGGAGGCAAGTGGTTGGGTGGGTGGAGGAGCACCTTCATATAGGCAGGATGAGAGAGGAATCAGGGTGTTTCTGGAGGGGAAACTGGATAATCAGATAACATTTGAAATGTAAATAAAGGAAATATCCAATAAATAAAAAGAAAAAAAAAAGAGCACTGCACTCTCATACTTTGTAGCTTTTGTCTAGACATTCCTAATGTGTAGAAAAGTTGGGGCAGCTTCATCACCACAGGAGAGCTTATACTAAGGTATTCCATCTATGCAGCCCCCTTGGTCATTGCATCCCAGCCTTCAAATTAGAAGCATCCTCGTAATTACTAATAGTAAAGTCTACCTCTGTATCTTCATTCCATGTGCAACACAGCCATGCACACACCTGCTCAATTCAAACTTCCATGGTGGATGCGTTTGCTACCCCATCAAGGTACTATGAATTCACACCTTTCCATGGTTTTATAGTTGATGATCCCAGGAACTATCTGCATTAGCTCTAGGCAGTTATGTCTGAGTTAGCTGTATTGCAATCATATCCTTCAGGCTACATAAAATTGAGAAGCAGCTACTTAAAATTCTTTGAAATGTCAGAAAAAAATGCCTATACAATCTACTCTTTGAAAATAAATCTTAAAATGCATTGATAATGTGCACAGATATTCACCAAAGCAGCATCTCCTTGGTCATGTTAAATTCTGAATTTTAATACAAAGTCCTCAAGCTTGCTTTAGATTGACATATTTTACAACCTTCACTAATATCAGACATTTAAAGACACAGACATAAAGACTCCCCTGAAAGAGTACAGACAATGAGGAAGTGCTGCTTTAAAGGAAATCCTTGACCAGTACTTTTCATCTGTAGCAACCATGGGGAAGATACAAACAAAAACTGGGGAATTGCTCTGTTAGGATGTTTCAAATAGAAAAGGTAGAATGTAAGGTCTTCTAACATGGTTTTATTTTTTATTATCCACTGTTTTCAAAAATAATAGATATGGTAGCTTTTGAAAATTCTTATACTCCATTCTAAGGCTAATATAGACATTTTGAGTGATATCTTGTACAGTACAATTTTCCCTTTTATTGAAAACAGAGAGATTTTTTTTTCTTCACATAATATATCCAGATTAAGGGTTACCCTTTCTCCGCTCCTCTTACTTCCCATCCTCTTCCTCTCCCATCTAGATCCACTCACTTTTTTTTAACCTTGTTGGAAAACAATCATGCTTCAAAAGGATAATAATTACTTTATTATTTATTTTAAACAGAAACTAACACACCATAATTGGACAAAACAAATAAAGAGAAAGAAAAGAACCTAAGAGAAGGCACAAAACTCAGATACCTACTGGCTCACATATTGAGGCATTCCATTAAAACACTGGACTGGAAGCCAAAATGTAGAGTAGAGGACTTGGGCAAACTTCTGAAGACCCTGTGCATACTTCTGCAGCCTCCTCAAGTTCATATGAGCCTTTATCATATTTATTTAGAGGGCTTTGTTCTCTTTCATACCATCTGGCTCTCACAGTCTGTTTGCCTCCTCTTCTTCAGATCTCTCTGAGCCCTGTGTGGAAGGATATTTGTTTCCATCTGCTGCAGAAAAAAAGCTTCATTGTTGATGACTATGTGAGACACTAATCTACTAGTATAGAAGAATGTCAATAGGAGTCATGTTGCTACCTTATATTTTTGAACAGTTGCATTTGTTTGCTTGCCCTAGGCGTATGCATTAGCTAGTCTCAGATCTAGGTCACAAAAAAAAAGTGTTAGTATGGGTTTCATTTCATTGTGTGGGCTTTAATTCAAATTAGATATTGGTTGGTTATTCCAACAAACTCTATATTCCCATTGCCCTATATATTGCTGTATCTTTTAGGCAATAACCATTGTACATAAAGGGTTTTTAACTGAGTTGGTGTTCCTGTATTTTTATTGGGACTGTGCAGAGTGCCTTCATGTACCAATGACATATGCATAGAGAGGTGAAGGCATCAGTTTGGTACCAGCTCAGCTTAACTTCTCTATGCTCCATGGGACAGATCAACCTTGTTAAAAAAGAAAAAATATAATAAATATTTGTGGACATTGGATAAGAATGGAGAATCAAAAGGGAAAGGAAAGGGATTCCATTAGTAGGATTGGGCTACATCTAATGTAGCTGTTGGCCAAAGGAGTGCCATGAGCACTAAACAACCCAGGCTGCTGCCCAGACTATAGATTGTTTTTCACAAACTGACAGCATGTCCCCAAGTTGAAGACAACACACACACACACACACACACACACATACACTCACACACACACATACACACACACGCTTCATTTATAATATTTTAACAACCATAAAATATCATTTAATTCTGATACCACAAAATTATTTTTTGGCTTAGTTTTAATGGAAGTAAAAATTAAGTGTGGTATCTGAAGACCCCCATCTTTATGCTGAAATTATATTGTCAATTCCTGCTTAAATCTTTATTTCAACAGAGTGTACATTCCTAAAGAAAACATATCCTGTTGTTGTGAAATAGATAGAGCCCTACCTAGAGACCAATTTTATTCAATATTTCTAGTAACCATCTTGGGAAATCAAGAAAGAGCTTTGCAGAAGTTAATAAATACATTCTGGTATCCTGAAGTACTATCTCTGTCCGACAGATGGTAAATGCATCCACAGGTCGTGGTTGTACTCATTGAGGGATTGCTCTATGCCAATCATCCTGCTCAAGGAGCAATCACACTGCTAAGATATGCAGGAGAGCATGGAACTCAAGTCAGGCTGCACAGTCAACTCGGTTGACAGCAGCCTGGAAATAATTCAGTTCTGAGCCTTTAGGAAATCTAGCCAAAGAGAAACGTTGTGGGAGACACCATGTTAAAAATGATCGGGAATTCAACTTCTTTAAAAAATGTACTTATGTACTTACTTACTTACTTACTTACTTACTTACTTACTTACTTTATTTATTTATTTATTTATTTATTTATTTACTTGGTTATTTACTTATATATTTACATTCCAAATGCTGCCTCCTTCTTGGTCCCCCTCACAGAATTTCTTCGCCCACTTCCTCTTAGCCTGTAAGAGGGTTCCCTACATCCCTACACTATGGTGGATCAAGTCTCTGCAGGATTAGGCTCATCCTCTCACACACAACAGACAAGGCAGACTTCTGGTTACTTGTGTTGAGGATCTTGGACCAGCCCTTGGGTATTGTTTGATTGGTGGCTCAGTCTCATAGAGCTTGCACGAGTCCAGGTTAGTTGGTACTGTTGTCCTTCCTGTGGGATACACCAACCATCGAACAAAGCTTTTGACCCAAAATTGATCCCAAAGAAATACAGGGACAAATATGAAGCAGAGAGTAAAGTAATGGCTGGTAAGCGATTGGCCCATCCTGAGACCCACCCATGGGTAGACAGGCACTAATCCCCGACATTAGTGTGCTTGCAGACAAGAGCCTAGCAAAGCAGCTTTCTCAGAGACTCGACCTAGCATCTGATTGAGACAGATGAATGTAACCACAGCCCAACACTGGAGAAGATCAGGGACCTCTATGGAAGAATGAGGAGGAAGGATTGAATGTCCTGGAGGAGGAAAAGCTTCTATCTGACAGTACTTCTTTAGAGAATTGAGTAAAGTATGCACACATTGTAAAGTACAACTAGAAATTGTGGCCATTATCATATACAAATGCAGTTTAGTTATAATTTCTAACTTACTTTATAAGCATGTTGCTCCAGTTCAACTCTAAGAAACTAAATGGATCACATCTTCACCATGGAACATATTTCTCAACACCAAATTTCAGGATAGTAAGAAAATGGTAATGAATTTTGAAAATTGCCACCACCACTACTACTACAAGTAGCAGTACTAGTACTAGTTAGTAGTAGTAGTAAAAATAGTAATAATAATAAGGATAGTGATACTGTTGATAATAATACTCTTAAGTATCAACTTGTGTTCTGAAGAGATGACAAAAGAAAATTTATTATCCATTGTTCCTTGGTCTGGAAGGTGGGATCAAGCATTACAAAAGATAATGGGAAATTTGTCAAGCTTAGGAAAAATCCAGTAGTATTATTCCTGTTGAGAGTGTGGCTAGGACTAATTTACCTTCTTTAGAAAGAGAGGATTCTATGGATTGTTCTGCTTATATGAATTTTTACTGTGTTTAGTGACCTCAGGATTGTGAAATGAAAGGAAAAAAAAAAAACAAGAACAAAGAAACATACCATAGTTACACTTTTTCCTCCCTGATAGCTGAAATGACAGCGTCTTCACATAGACCTAACAAGGGAGTATTACTGAGTAGGTGGAAAGGGTGCCTTCTTGTGAAAACCGGATCATATACTTAATGCAATTCTTTACATTCCACATCTTGAGGACTATTTTTCAAAGGAGATAACTCTGACATCACTTCTCTAGTCCCTTTTCTCCCACCAGTGCAGTTCTCATTAGTGATGTCATGGGCAAATTAGTTAGTATGGAGGTCTTCTATACATTTCCTAAAATTCCTCTAGATGCCATCCTTCCTCGTTCTCATGCTGCAACCCTCAAAACAACCCAGTAAATACCTTACACCCTCAGAAATTCACTAGCAGCAGGTCCACTCCCATGCCATGTGGTAGAAAAGCAGGGTGAGCTAGCATACACTCTGATCCCAAGCAAAGGGGTAGGATTACAGTGAGATTTCTATATGATTAGTTAAGGTTCCTTCTGCCTGTCAATTTACTGATAGAATCGGATCAAAGAATATCAAAAGTCTGCATAGACTACATGGCTACAGAGAAGCATCACAGGAAGACACATGTCTTTTATATATTACACACATTGAGACAATGGGACAGAAGAGTTAAGGAATTTGCCTCTTACTACAGTGAACAATAATCAATGACCCTGAAATCAGTAGGTGAGCCAGGATACCAAAAGATAAGCACTACTTTATGCTGGGAATTTTGTAAGATTGTTCAACTTTATTTATTAAGGTGAGAATAAGATTCATATTATTGCCAATCTATATATTTCATAATATACATTACCTAGACATAGTTTTCTGCTCTTTAATGGCACTTAAATATACATAATATTGAGGTATTTTACTCATTTGTCTGTGCGGGGATATTTTATTATCAAAATGAATGTTTTTTAATTATAACCTTTTAAAATATATTAATCTTCTGTGCCTGTAAGATAACTCTACATGGAAAAGTGTCCACAGCCAAGCCTGATTTTTGATTCCTACTCTCAAATGGTAGGCATAGAGAACCAATACTCACTACTTGCTCTCTTATATCCACACATGCTTGTGGTATGAACACACTTATAGATATATACACATATAAGTATACACAATAAATAAAGATGGAAACAATTTTATTCTTTGAGGAATAATAGGAATAAGAAAAGATTTCATGTTAAGCTATGTATTCCTGCAATAGATTCATTTTACAGTTAAATATATCTGAGATATCAACTGATGAATTATTTGATTTATTTTGTTTTCTTTTGAAGGTTTATATATGTATGTTTTATTTTATTTATACTGTCAGTATAATGATCTGAAAAGTATAAAGTGTAGAGTGGGCACATGTATATTTCCTCACATATTTATCATTTATGTGTTCATAATACTATTTTAGTGATTTTCAAGAATATATTTTATTAACGATAGTCCTCATGTGGTAAGGTATTCACTTAACTGTTTGTCTTGTTTGTAGCTTAGGACTGAAGCTGGGGCTTTGTACACAATAGGAAACAATTTTTTTTTTAAATCTACCCTTCTCCTTAAGACTCTGTAATTTATTTCTTGAATCTAATGCATTTCTTGACTCTAATTTAACCCTGTGTCATTTATACAACACCTTATCAAAATTTTTTCTTCTACTCCACATTCCAGGGAAACTGCCAGTACACTCTCAACCCAGTACCTCTAGATCTGTATATAGCAAAGAGTACATTTTTTTCTCTTTGTATGAGGAGTAAACACTGTGGTTATACAGCTTCATAATAAGGGAATGAAAGTTCCTTTTTTCCTTTGATATTTTTCCTAAAAAATGTTAACATAAGAATTAAATTTATCTTAGCATTTAAACTTGACTCTTTCTAAGCACAGAGAAAAAAGCCCTATAAGAAGTAATTCTTTGGTACTTTATTTTCACTTTTCCTAACATTCATTCACTTAATCTGTAAATGAATTTTTATAATTATAATTTCCCCAAATAGCTCATACAACTTATTAGAATTTTTAGTATGCAAAAATGGGCTTCTGTGTGGTACTTTTACATGGTTCTAAGTCTTACTATCAGTAGTCATGGCCCCTTTATCATTTGCTAATTTTGCAAGCTTTATTTTTTTCATTTTTATTGAAATTGCAAGACATTTGCTTATTGGACTGATTTTTATCCAAAGATTTTATAAACTCTCTTTTTGTTTCCAGTTAATTAGTTTCTGCTGCTATTTTATTATCTCTTTCGTTCTGTTTTTCATTTGTATTAAAAATGTATAAACTATTTTAATGAAAGAATATGATTTAATGGATTTTCGTGAAAATATTACCCAGTTACTTAATTGTAATTGAATTGGTTTTTTAAAATGAATTTAAATTGTTTTTATTTGAAGTATGTAAATTCTCATATTGCCATTGCATATGAATCATAATTTCTAGTATGTTTAGTACTTAAAGTATAGACAAGATATATAGCCATGCTACACTTATTATTGGCATTTTACAGATTGCCTTCAAACATTATATAGGTCCTCTCAGTATTTGCAAGGCAATTACACAGAAAAGTTTCAGAACACATTCTCTAACCGCCTTCTCTGCTGCCACATTGCTTGAAAAGAGTACTCCCTATATAGATGGTCTTCAATTGTTACTTAAAACTCTATAAAAAATAAATGTGGTTTCAGGAATGTTTCTAAAGCGAGGGTGATGATGAAATTGAGATGTATCATTTGAAGAAAGATGTAGGTTTTAGAAGAACCACTTTGTTCTACTGTTGGTAGATGGCTTTTGGAGAGATTTTAAGGACACCGTAATGTGACAAGTGGAGTCGCAGCATTAGATCTTTCCTAAGTTATGCCTTGCCTCATGGGAGAAAACTCACCTTTCAGTTTATACTTTAAAAGAGAGACAGCCATTTATTTGGTCAATTAAGGGTCCAATTTTGTAGGATTCCTGGAGATTTATCAATCAGATTGCTTAGAAGATAAAAGAAACCATTGTTACTAATAGGTGTCACTATTTAGATCCCAGATATTTAGTGTCTTCGAAGGTAGAAGGCTTATTAGCATCAAGAACAGAGGTTATAGATAACTGGCAATTTTTTCCGCTACCCTAAAATAGTTCATTTATGTTCTCTTTTATTTTTCAATATTACTCATTTAAAAAATTTATACTCTCATTTCATAAAAAGATATTGTATATAAATCAATCAATAGCAATTAAAACAAATTTTAAGATTAGTATTTGATTCTTTGGCAGGAATTTGGTATAAGAAGAAAAAAGATCACATCCATAGAACACAAAAGTCCA
This sequence comes from Micromys minutus, assembly GCF_963924665.1. Lineage (NCBI taxonomy): Eukaryota > Metazoa > Chordata > Mammalia > Rodentia > Muridae > Micromys > Micromys minutus. The sequence goes on from NC_137976.1 coordinate 53,665,291, forward strand.
GTCCACATGGAACTGGAACTAGAGTGTTTTATAAGCCTTTGCTATAATTGGTTTTTAATTTATACACATCCTCTTCTAAAAGGATTTATGAAGCTTTATATATCAATCAGTTTTTAAAACTAAAATTTAATCAATAGCCATTCAGTTTACAATTGCAGTTATAAATTCTTCTGAAAACATATCAACAATCATAAAAAGCAGAATTTGTGACACAATATGAAGCCTTGCAAATCCTGTGTGCCTTCTCCAAACTTTCTCCATCATGGATGCAGGTAAAACAACCACAGATGCACTTAAGCATTCCTCATTTAACTTAGTGTAGAGTAGATATTTTTTAAAGGGAGAGGGATGCACTCTAAAGTTTGCTAAATAAATATTTTATTTAATAACATTCTAAATAAAATAACAATAGCTTTCTACTTCCCTAACAATGGTGACTTATGTTGTTAATGATTTGCAGTTGAAAATGGAAATATGAAAATTATGAAGAAAAACAAAATCACTACTCCAAGATTTTCCATAATAAACTTCAGTTTATATATAATTTTATATTAACTCATTGGTTTTTATTTATAAATCTATTTAGGCTGCCTTGATTAATAATAATTTGTTAATGTTTCTTCACATATACCTACTGATTCTTAAGGATCTATCCAGTGTTCCATCAAGCATTTACTCAAATATCTTAGACAGCTTTGTCACTGAGAAAATATTTGGTGACTCATCTTGTAAAAAATGTTCATTTGGGTAGTTTAATACTGGAAGAGGTCATTGAAATTGCCTAGACTAACTTCATATCATTTTTAAAGAAAAATTGGTTCATTGGCCATATATTTTTTCTTGAGGAGCACAAAATTCAATGAGTCTCCCAAGTGCTGCACAAGTTTTTCTCCTTTAAAAAAACTGTCATTTATTTTTATAGATCTTATACCTGATGACTGAAAATTGATTTAAAGTTATATAGTAACATATATAAGTTACATCCAGTAAGTATCAGAAATGCAAGTGTCTTGGGGTCCAAATTAAAATGCATATAAAATCAACAACTGGCTTGGTGGTTGCATTCTAATGAAGACATTCTGCTCAATGCCTCCATTCACTTGCAAAATACATCTATTGGGTCAGTAACAGAATGTCACTTATGTTTATGGACTTGCATCACAATATAAACCTGTAGATTGATGTCTATATGCAGCTGAGGACAGGTAAAAGATAAGGCAAGGCTCAGGATTAGATAGTAGAAAAGGAGGACAGGTGCAGATTTTTGAAATGCACCAGAGATAGGGAGAAGAGAAGGAGGAGGAAGATGGAGGAAGAGAAGGATACCCTAGATCTGTGTGGAGGCACTGTTGCATGATGACTTTTTCTATTTTTAAATATTTACCACTACCATAAGCACATATACAATGCCAGTATAAACACATATAGAAAACAATCATACAAATAAAATTCTCACCTAAGAACACCAGATTTATGTCCAAAGCAGAGGGCATTGTCAAAGAGACTTGTATTTATCATTATATGTTTTACCCTACACCAAGGTTCCAAATGTTCTGAGATTTGAAATAAGCTCACACCATTCCATTTCTACCCAGTGGAAAGTGATCAGACATGATGTAACTTGCTTCCATGATGCAGCACAGTACAGAGCTTCCACCCCCCGTGCTGTTTGAGTTATGTGCCATGCAGAGTTTTAAGTCAGGTATGGGCTAAAATAATCATCAACATAACCATCTTGAGGTCTGAAGGATCCTGAGGATTTCAACTAGTCTATTGGCCTAAAACTCCTTTGTGCTTTCAGATACATATCCTGTACTGTAAGATACACACTGCAACTATTTTCAACTCTGGTATTTCATTAAAGGGTAGTTTGCTGCCATGAGTATTACCTATCACTCAAATTCCTAATGTGAGAAACACTATATCAGGTGTATCATCTAAAGAGTACCAAGATATCAAGCAAGAAATGTGGAATGTAAAAGAAGTACCAATTTATGATAACTTTTGTTCCTGTTTGCTTGTGAATATATACTCCACCCTAAACTTATCAATGTACTTCACACAGAGGCAAAGAGACGCACAGGATCCAGTAGTACCTACATGGTTTATAGTAAATGAAAGGATACTTTTTAATCAAAATTTTCAAAAAAAAAAATAAAACCCAGTATCTGTATTCTGACAGAATACAGAAAATCTAATTTTATATGTAATTCACATCTGCTTTACAGAATGGGAAGACTGGATAAATATGAGAAGTGGTGCAAAGTTGAGTTTTTAAAAAGTAACAAATTTGTAAGACACTGTCTAGGTCTGCAAGAATGAATAAAAAACACAATGTCATCTTAATATTTAAGCACAAGGATAGAAATAGTCTCACTGTAGCTTAAAGAGAAACAGACAGTCAAGTCTCAAACAGAAACCAGTCAAAGCATAACACAAATTAAGTGGGACTATAGCACATGTTGAAGAGTGATGAGGACCAGAACTCAGACCCAAGCATCATGTAACAAATCCATCATCCTGAAAAACGCCTGTACTTCATCTTTCAGGAGCTCAGTACCCTTTTCTGGTCTAAGTTCTTGAAAGCACCCAGGAATACATGCATACATGCACACATATAAAACACACACACACACACACACACACACACACACACACACACACACACACACACACACAGGGGGTAGGGGGAGATATGCTTCTATCAATCAGTCAAAAGAATAACACTTGTCTTGCATACTACAACTTTACCTTCCAGATGTTACCAAGTTCACATGACAGCCCCATTGTAACTACTCAATCCTTCTTGTACTTGGCAAGATTGTAAAGCCACCCTGAAGGGCATGCTTCCCTAGACTCTGTAGCTTAAAATGTAGGGGCATGTGTGGAACCTGACTGGCAGCAAGATTTCTGCAGATAATATAAGATGAAGTGAAGTGGGATTTGTGCAGCCAGGGGGATAAAATCAGCCTTCAAAGATCCACTGAAGCCAGACTTCAAATACTGAAGTAGAGAGTAGATTGTTTTAGTTGTCTTTTTTCAGGTGGTTGTGTGTGTGTGTGTATATGTGTGTGTGTGTGTGTGTGTGTGTGTGTGTCTGGGGCTGAGTGACAGGCAAGTCTTGTTTACATGAATCTTGGAAAGGAAAGCTTTTTAAGGCAGAGGCTTGGAAGATGTGAAATCTAAGCAGCAGAATTGAATAAACATTGACAGTGTTGTAAACAACCAAGCATATCTCTATTTGGAAAGGCAAGGAAAGGTTACACATCAGTCAGTCTCTTTAGCTGAATTAATAGAAACTTCTGGTTTGTAACATCTTCAAGGTAAAAGGATCACAAACTGTAAATTCAAAAGGGAAATGCTAATACATAGATACTGTATAAAACGACAGTTATTTATGAGATCTCCTAAATACATAAGATGCTCTGAATATTTTCAACTAATAATTTTTGTACCCTTTATAGTAAGCAACATCAGACAAATTATATCCCATAGAACATGTAGGTATTAATATACAAACTTGGAGACTACACTAATTTTGTCACTTTTGAAAATTTTTAATATAGCCCATAGAGTATATTGAATCAACTCTAAACTAAATATTGTCCAAGAAATATACATTTGGTATTGCCTTCTTTACTCTAGTAAATATTTCAAAGGGGAAATTTTTTTTTTTCATAATATTATCTGAAAATGACTTCTTACTATGGATGGAAAATTCCAGACTGAATGTTGCCTGGGACACGGATCCTATTTACTCAAAAGATATATGTGTGTTGAGTTCTCTCTCACACGCAATGCCAAATATTCTTCTTGCTGCACTTACAGAACAAAGCCTTAGTATTAAAAAGCTACCTCTCCAGAGTTTTGCTTGGTGAATGTGCCTATTTCATCTTCTGGGAATTCCTAGCCATGTCATACCAACATTAACAGGCACTGCCATCACCACTGTCACCTCTGCCAGCTCCTCAGCAGCAACCAGTTCTAAATTTAATGGCCTTTATTTAAGCCAGAATCATTACTAAATATATGTTGATTTTAAAAGGTACAAAGGTCACTTAGATCCATGAATGAAAATATAGAAATGCCAATGGCCCTTTGGACCCTCATTAGTGATGATTAATATACAGGTAAAGGTTTATTTAAAAATGAGTAAGCAATCATTTTTTTCTTATAAACTTACATCTATGTAAATCATCTTCTTTATTAAGGAAGAGTATCATGTAATGGTTACACATGTGGGCCCAGGAGCCATGTTCAAAAGCCAGATTAATTCATTGTTGTCTGTGTAACAAGCTCATTTCTATTCCAGTTTCTTTGCCCATGTGCTAGTAAGCATAAAAGGAATGGATATGGTAATTAGTTTAAAATACTGTGTGGTATTGGCATAATTTTCAAATGACTAGACCCTTTTGCTTGATCTCAGCCTCCATGATGTTCAGATATCATGAAGCAAATATCCATGTCTCATTTCACTCCCAGTGAACACACTCTGAGGAGACTAGAATTTCATTAGAATCCTTTGCTGATTTTCAAAGGCCAATATGGAGAGACCATGCTTAACATCTTTGACAAATGGAAAATGGAGAGCATACTTTGAAATAGAAGTCAAACAAAAGGTTAATAGATCCTCTCATATGCTAAAACGCACATTCTGATCTCCCAGTTTGTGTGAGAAATAATTTTTATATACATTTCTCTATTTAAAAAAAAACTGGAAAGCTGAGACTTTGGGGAGGTAGACTTATCTGCATGACTAACCAAAAAAATAACTAAAAAATATGGACAAGAAAAAATTTGTAATTAATGAAGAAATATTAAATTAGAAATCCCTAAATGTAGGAATGAAGACCCAAGGAAGTGTGATTAGGGTAAACAGCTCTGACTTTGAAAGTACATAAAATACTTTTTAATCCAGTTAATAAGCTGCTATCCAACCTGACTTTTCTACCTGGTTGGAGTCAGTGGACATTTGGAAGGTAAAAAGTTAAAGATTAATAAGTTTTTGAAATGGCCGTGTTTAGGATTCTTAGATATGGTTGTTCTTGGGATAGTCACAAAGCATGGGGGTAGAATGTGCTCTGTGTACTCAACAAGGTAGTTAGCTCCTGAAACACATGTATGTACACAATAAATCAGAAGGAACACCTGATGAATTTAAAGAAGAAAGAATTTGGAACCACTGCCCCTCAAAATCAATGTGTGGAGAAACACACACTGATTAGAGATTCAGTTGGGACATATAGTTCAATAACTCTCACTCCAATTCTTCTCATAATGCATCAATTAACTCTGTTTCAAAACCCAGACTAAGTCACTGAATCTATGAGAATATGGCTTAAATTAAAGTCAAAATCATCATCTCTGATACTATGCTTATATGAAACTTATTAACTGTTTCTGCTTTGGGAGTGTCTGATTCTGCAGAAGAAACTTAGGAAATATCAGAAATATCCCTCACCTGTGATTAAAATCATCAATAATATCCTAAACATGAGAATAATACAGAAAACATACTATCAATTATCAATATAATTGCTTCCTTACAGTGCCATGCGGAAATGAATTTCATTAAAAAGTCAGATTCTCTTCTCATTCATCCCGGGAACAGTGCCACCTACATCCCTGGAAGATGTCAGATTGAAACAAGTGCAGAGATTTTTACACACAAGACTCTATGTTATAGAATGTTTAATGGCATGCTTCCCTGTATCCCACCAATTAGTAAAGTCACTGAAAGTACCTGACTATGGAGTCAGAGGTAAAGTTTGCCAAACTTAGACATACAAAACCATGATAGAAAATGTAAGCAGAGTCTTAGACAATCCCAAATGAACCAGAAAATGAAGTATTACAAATGTGTGGGTTTTTAAAAAAATCTTTTCTAGTGTCTTCTCTGTACATGATGTAATTAAATCACAATGATAAGTGAGTTTCACTAATAAGGTGTGATCCAGCCCAAGATGGAGTCGGAATTTTCAAGGTCTGCCATAGACGATGCTTACTTTGGGTATAATAAAAAGACACTGTGACTTGTTCTGCCTCAATGTAGAGAAATAATTGTTGTAAACTCAATTAGAGTTCTGTATACATTTTCTGAGGGGTCAATAATTCTAAACATAGAAAGAACAGAGCAACAAGAATAAAGACAATTATATATATTCTAAATGTGTCCATGAGTGTTTGAATAATAACTAACAAGCAGAAAGTCAGCCTTTGAAATAAGAAACAAGATAAAATATGGGTATTTGAAGTAATGAACACATTAATTTTAGGGGATATTTGTGGTTAGATATTCTACTTCTAAATAATTTAAGGTTCTCAACTGGGAGACATATTATGATAACAAAACTAATTTTATTAAACTCAAAGTCAAGTATATATTAATAATCAAAGACTTTATGATTAATTAAACTAAGAGAAAAGTAAAATCTAGGATTGAAAATATTTTTTAAAAGATGAGTTTAAAATGTAACTCTCTCTTACTGATGTCTTAGAAAGATGCTGGGTGAACTGAAAAATAGTGTTGGGAAAGACTGTATCCGGAAAACACCTTAGTAGATGTGAACACAGCTGACATTCCATGTAACACAACCAGAGCCCTACATCCTAGTGGGAGAAAGAAGCCACTGGAATCCATCAGAGTGTTTTGTTACTTAAATTTAGAGGAGGAAACAATGGCACCTTGGCAACACTAGTATAAAAAAACAGAGAAACAAACAAAACAGAAAATGAGAAGTGGCATGCAAGGTGATTGAGAAAGCCCAGGAGACATTCCTAGGGTCTGGTCAAAGGAAAGAAAGGTCTGGGTAGGGAACCATGCAATGAACAGGATTGAGGGAAGGAAACTACACATCCAGCCAGAGTCGAAGGGGAAAGCCCAAAGCCTAGAAAGTTTACCATAGTCTGTCTGAAGGCCATAACTTGTTTCATATTTTAAGGGACAGTCCAGTGTAAGGATGTCAAGTGTCTGATCTCTGAAATCAAATGGACAAGGGCATGCAGATGATTCACCTTGGCTAAACAGTGTCCATCTACAAACTCTAAAAGTAACACAGAGGTGAGACCTAGGCTTAGTAGATCAATGCAGATGTGCTTTCAAACTGCCACAGTTCTAAACAATTTGAAATTTCCCTGAGAGATTTTTTTCCCCACAACTGCCCATTTACAAAAGCCAGGTGAATGTCCCTTTCACTATAAAGTCAAGTGCTAGCAAAAAACATTAGACAAATGATGTTTGAGCAAAGGCAGAAAAGGTTCAGTGAGGAAGAGATATCACAGAGCAGGAAAGAAGAAAAAAAAAAAAAAAAAAAAACCCACTACTAAGAAGCTTTGAAAGTCTGTTCACAAATACACTGGGGCTTTGGAGAAATGCCACAAGACATAAAGACAGCTGCTACTACGTCTGACCCCCAAAGTTTGCTCACTGGAACCCATCGAACGGAAGGAGAAAATAAGCTTTAGCAAATTGTTCCCTACCCTCCACAGGCTTCCAAGACACTTGTGGTTATGCACATTGACAAGCAGAAGTAATAAATAAAGGAGGAAAAATTAAAAAAATAGATAAACAGATTTAACTGAGAAAAGGATTCAATGAAATAAGTTAGCAGCAATGACAGGTAATACCAATAACTAATAATTGCAGTGATCTCCCTATACTGTTGTGCTTCCCTTGCAGTTGCTCAATAACCTTAGCTCTTGCTTCCTCAGAGTTTTTCTGGGCTTCCAATGTATGTAGTGTAGTGTGTGTGGGTGTGCATGTGCACATTTCATAGAACATGTTGCTGTGAACCCATATGTACTTATGAAAAGATTGTGGACTCTGTAACAAGAGAGTATCACCCAACAAAAAAACATAATCCTTATAGTTCCTTTTCTAATACTGAAAATGTTATTATGGTCACAAAACAAGACCAAATTAAATGTAATGCCTTCCTTTTTTAAAAACAAAAGCACTGACCAAAGGGCTTTTTTTTGTTTTTGTTTTTTTGTTTTTTTTTTCAAGAACAGAGTATTGATGAATAAATTATGGTACTGGCTGCTATATAACCATTAGGAGATGGGTTATTAAATATTTAATAACAAAATATTAATAATATACTATTCAAGGAAAATAAGAAATCAAAAGATATATGGGAACTACAATCCCAGCTTGTTAACTTAAATGTGCCTCTGATTGAAACAAAGCTGGGGATATTGTATAACACAATTACTAATTAATACAGTTTCTCTGATATTTAATATTGTTTAATTTTTTCATTGCTTTCTCATATTTTTTGGTATATTCCCAATCTTCTACAATGAGCACATTAATTTATAATGGAATTTCTGAAGAAATAAGCCAGTTTTTTAAGGCACGTCAGAGAAAACTGTAACTTCACTCACTCATTCTAAGAATGTAAAAAAAAACATGAGCACTGCTTCTGAAGGCAATAGGAAGTAATTCAAAGTTTCTTCAATGTTGCCAAGGTTTATTTAACAATATTTTCTCACCATATATTATACAAGAGCAGAGCTAAGCAGATGGTCTATGTCGGGAATCCAGGAATCGAGGAAAGCCTGCCTTGCTGCACCTACTTATCATACACTATGTTCTACATCTTATCCACATGCACTTGTTCACACTCCCATTAACTCTCTATCACCTCATTAAGTTCCATATCTAAAACATACATGGGATCTGTGTGTGAATATCATCACACAGAAAACCTAAATACGTCTCTGTATCCAAAAGGGGACAGGATAACACTGTATCCATCCAATTTTATGAGCTTCTAGATCTATACACTTGAGGCTGAAGAGATGAAATGGCTCCACAGTTAGCACTGGCTGCTCATTAGAAGACCTGAGTTCAATTTCCTACACCTACATGGTGCATTATAATCATGCATAACTCCCACGTCATGGGATAGGTTACCCACTTCTGCCCTCTGGACACATGAGACACACATGTGTTTCAGAAAAAAAATATTCAGACATAAAAATAATGAAGTCTTTACAAACAATAAAATTATAGTTGTTCTTCACATATTTGCAAGTTTTATGTGAAAAATGTTACTTCATCATCTATAAATTTGAAAAGGGAACAAAGAAAGAAAGAATAAATGAAAGGAATGAAAAAAGAACGAAAGAAAGAAAGGAAAAGAAAAGAAGAAAGACAGAAAGAAGGAAGAGAAGAAAGGGAGAGAGAGAGAGAGAGAGAGAGAGAGAGAGAGAGAGAGAGAGAGAGAGAGAGAGAGAGAGAGAGAGAGAGAGAGAGAGAGAGAAGAAAGCCAGCAGGCCCCAGCTAAATTTGTGCCCATATTCTCTATGCAAATGGTCTCTGGGCACCAAATTTGTCCTGCAGGCTCTGCATTTCCTTCATGTCACTTCCTTCCTGTGCTAATCAAAGGCCCTTTATTCTTTAAGGATGAAGAACAAACGGTTCAGTCTGGCATCCAAGGTTCACTCTGTTTCTGGAAGCTTCTTTGGCAATCCTTACCAACAGAAGTCCTTAACTCCATGCAGGCCAGAGTCAGTACCACAGCTACAAAAACAGAATATTCACCCCTTTTGTTCTTTTCTTCTCTTTGGCCACCTGTCCTTCCACCAGAATTAGTTCCATGTGTCTTCATTCATTTTCTCTCAAATTACTTTCCTAATCAGCCTATGCTAAAATTTATCATCTTTTATCTATTGATAATAGAAAAACTAAGAATATTGACCTCTCCCAAATTTTTATTGAGTGAACTTACTGTCCCCTTGTATAAATCATTACACAAACCAGGTATAAACCAAGCTGATGGTGTGCTTTGGGTGACTTGATTACAAATACATAATGCTACCAATAATTACAGGCAAAATAATCAGTTCATTTTTAATTTGGCCATGCCAAAAAATGTCAGGAAGATGTATTTTCCTTGAAGAGATTTGCAAGAATTATTTTCTGTACATACTTGAATCTAATAAATGTGCATTGCTTTTAGAATACTATTTAATTCCATTGCTTTGTTAATTAAGTCTAGACTTCTCCCCAGTCAGAATAAAATCATAGGCTCGTCTAATTTTTGGAACTCAAAGGCACCTTACAGATTATTTCCACAATCAGTGAATGTCTTGCCCAAGGCCACATAGTTGGAGAGTCAGAGATGTTTCTTCCATTTAATTCTGTAAGCTGCCCACATTTCAACTATTGGTTACATTAGGAAGACTAGATCAAAAGAAAGGGCCTGAATCTAGAGATAGGGGCCAGGGCTTCAGTCTCAATGCTTTAACTTGCTTTATCCATCTCTGTCCTCAGCTATTGTAAGGAAGTACAGTACCCACATATGACCTAAACTCTTGGGCTAAGGCAGGAGTTAGGTAATGGAAAATACCCACACAGAGCCATTTTCAGCTGTAAACTTGACTCCCCTTTACAACCTGCTGTGTTTGAGATCTCTCAGACATATTCTGAGGCTTCTACCTCAATTCTGCCAATGCATTCAGCCTGTTACAACAGCTTCAAGCCTTGTCTGAGTTCCCAAACCCATCATCCTTATCTAATAAAAGCCTCGAGCAGGCTCCTCACAGCAAGCTTCTCCTTTCCCTACATGGCAACTTGAGCTCTCTTGTAGAAACTCAGAATTCAGGAGGCACAGCCCTTCTCTAACCTGCTATGCCTGTCTGTAGGCTTTGACCTTGTAAGAAGCCACAGGGAGTCACGACTGCTCCTCTGTGTTTTCCAGAACTAGTAATTCCACACTTTTCCAGTTTTTCTCTTCTGTCATTTCCTTCTTGTTTGGATTTCCCCTCCTTCTAATCCTTTGACATTTGGGATGTGGTGGTCTCTGTTTTACACTGAAGCCTTGTTGAGCTTCCTTTGGCTGTTATAACTCTGTCAATGTTACATATCTACATATCCAAATCTGGCTTATCGTTTAAACTCTAATTGTGCATCAGCTTACTAAAGGAATACTTTCTTAACTCTACAGCCTTAGTTAGGTCTACCTGAGGTATATAGGCATGATACTTTAGCCTCCCCTACATCATTTTACACTATAATGGTAATTCATTTATTATCTTCTGAGGGCCTGTCTCTCTTGCTATGAGGTTTGTGAGAGTGTTTGTGAGAGACTTAAGGATTTATAAATATTTATAGAAGGAAGGAAAAGAGCCAGAAGAAAAAGGAAGTATATTAGTTATTTTTTTTGCATTTCCAGCTACTTTTCTGTAATATGTACTCTGTTTATAACCAAACCAAATGACATAACTACCTATTTTTCATATGGCTCACATCATAAACACAAAAATAACTTTAAGCCCACAGAATGCCCCCTCTCCTTCCTCCTCAGCACAAACCACATCACTGCCTAATGGGAAAGATAGGAAATTAAAATTTCAGTGACAAAACCATCGTCCTTAGTGGGATAAACTTTCAGCCTGCATCTGATAAGCTAGCACAAGCTTAGGTTAGTTCACTAGGATACATCTTGCCCTAGCACTTTAGGTAAAAGCAGCATTAGGCAGTTTCTTGCTTTTCCTATGCAGACAGAGGGTAGTGAGCAGAAAGATGGCCTTGACAGGCATTTTCCAGATCAGTCACAACCCAACCAAAGCACCCAAAACTCCATGCCAGGGCAGCTAATAAGGATTTCTTTCTAGGTGTGTGCTATTTACTACCAGAAGCTCTTTATAGCTTTCTGTCCACTGTAACAGACACATTACCTTCTAAAGTAGAGAGAAGGGAGGGGGAAAGAGGGGGTGTGGGCGAGAAGGAGAGAGGTAGGCATCTACATTAAATACCACAAGCATGTGAATTATCTGTGCTTCCTCATTAATTCGATTAAAAAACTAATTTACATTGGTAATTTAAATGTACTCAATCAAACACCTGAAATAGGACTAGAATGTGGCCTTATATATGACATCCAAAGAGATTCCCCTTAGTATTATTGTTACTGCAGTGAAAGACTATCATAATTTATTCATGTCAACAATGCTAGCATATAATTGTCCATTTATTTTTGGGATGACCTTAATTCCTACCAAAATGAGAAAGGAGGGATTTCAGAGAAGGGACTGTTTGGAAGTTATCTGAGCATCATAGTTCTGGTGTACTGCCACCTCAGCAAGATTTATTAATCTTGGAGAATCTCAGTTTCATTTACTAAACAACAGTGATTCACACAGAGTAACATAGCCACAGAAGCAAAGTTAATTGAAATCTAGATCCCCTAACAGTTCTTCCTTCCTTCAGCAGTTTCTCAGTAGTGCAAGCTAAAATATTAAGTGGGATTGTCAAAGGCTTATGGGAAATGGAAACAAAGGTGGTTAGCATGGAATTAAAAGTGGACATGTATTTTCCATTTATTTTGGCCTCAGCTCTTTTAGCAGAGCAAGAAAACAAAGCAGCTTATGTAACCCCATATCAATACTGTATCTCTCCTCAGCATTAAATTAGCACTAGGAGTTCAATATGGCTCTCACCCAAGTCCAGAGAAAGTCGGAAAAATAAAATGATGGAGGAGGAGAAAAAAATAGATGTGGATGCAGGTAAATTCTGTTCAGACTGTTGCAAAAAGCAAGATAAATCCCTTTAATTTAACTCATTATGTTCTATTCAGAAGCAAATAGTGTTTTATAATATGCAAACCATGTATCCAGACATGAGGCAAGTTATATTTCCCTGAACTTATCAGAAAACTGGGGCTCACATGAGACTTTACCACTATTTTACCAGGCAGCACTTCAAAGCAAACAAGCATATTCTAACATTATCCCATGGCCTTTCTGTGTAATCATATTTGCTACTTAAGGTTTAGACTAATGCTGTTCATGACGATAGTCAGATATTTTCAAATGCTAAAGGATAAAAACAGCACCAGATTTCATGAACAATGAAGGAATCATTTTGGAAGATCAGTTATAACATAAGAAAATATTCATTTATTAATGCCCTTATTCCATTTTGGATAAATGTATAGTGCAGAAAATATACTATGTAGGCAAAAAAATAAAAATATTTTGATGAGAAAACATACTTTATGGAAAGTGTAGCTTCAAGATCTGACCAGAACTATATGAAATGAACCACAACAGACCCCTGGTGTTAACATTTATCAGATGAAAAAATTCTTAAGGTATTATAGACAATTGCTTTATTCCATGCTATTCTGTATCTTTGGATATTAATAAATTACTTTTAAATGACACTCAATTTTCAACACTCATGGTAATAATTTGAGCTATGAATCATTTGTAATTAATGATCATCACTAAATTTATGACAAGGTCTCTTCTGCTACCAAAAACTAGATAGAAAACAACCCTCTGTGAAAATGGTGGAACTTTTCTGAATGTGAATGTATTATTTTAAGTAATAGTAACACATTTTCTTAAAAGGCAAATGTAACAGAAAAAATGAATTTTGTTTTGAACTAAAGACTTACAAGCTCTGTAGTCATTATTAATATCTACATCTAGGAGGAAGTTGCATCTCTAGATAGTAATTTATCTCTACATCACCTTCTCAATTGCTTAAGTTCCTTCAATATTTTATCTAGCCCATACCATTAAGATATCATGCAATTTCTTGTCTGAAGAAGCAATCCTAAAGGACTTCACCAATTCATCTTTGCTGGAATTACACTGGATGCAAGTATGGTAACTAACCTGACCAAGAGCAAGTCACAAGGAAGATAGCCATGAAGGTTACTACTAGTGTCTGTAAGAAGGGCTCACATTCTGGGCCTGTCTGCAGCCCCGCACTGAGCAGCTGGTGTGAGAGTCCCCTGAGGGTAGTCTGTACTGTCTACAATTCAGTGAAAGCATGCTTCCCTCTTGTACTGGCTACTAACAATCCAAATCTGGCTTTAGGCAGGAGCCAAGGGGACCTTCATGCCCAGATGAACCAAAGATGGGGGTGGGTGGGCCAAGTGGAGTTCATCTCCTCTACAGTCCTCAAAGGGCACACAGCTATTGCCATTCCAGATGCCAAATGGAGAACAGTGCCAACCTCAGAGCACAGCACTGGCTGCTCTTTGGCTTTGAATCTGGAGCAAGAAAAAGAAGGAACAATTGCCAGATGACAAGGAGACCCAGCCAAATCTCAGCCAATGAAACAGGGATCCCCAAAATAAATCAAGCACAAAATGCACTGTCCTAAATAGGGTGGGCTTTGTTGGTTATTTGAGTTTTATCTGCATTCAAAACACAACAGAACAAAACAAACAAAGCAGAAAACCAAAATAAGACAAAATGTCTCAGTTGAATTGTTTCTTTTTGTTTCCTTAAGATTACAGGTACATGTGAAGAAATCTGAACAATTTCAGATTTCTAGGATTTCCTTTGATGGTCTTAGACACTTTTCAAACTAGGTGTCATTAATATAATGCACATGGTTTTCAGAATATCAAGTAAAATGCAACAGGCTACTATGTTAGAAATTATCCCTTCCAATATCAGAAGGATGTTGGGTAGATAATGATTGTCAACTTTGTGAAAGTACCAGGGAATATTTAGAAAATCATGAGAAAAGCATGTTTTTAAAAATTTACTCATCTGTAAATATGTTTTGACAAACATATAAGTAACTCATTTCAAAATCGTTATAATGATCCTATCATGAGCAGTGTGAACCAGAATGTGGCTATTACTGAGACCTTAGCAATCTATGTCAGATCTGCCTATGGCTACAGAGTAATAACCTAACTTTGTAGGCTGTCTCCTGGGGCTAATCCAAATTAAGCAGTAAATATCCCTATACTTCAGAAACACATAGGGTAAGACATGCTCAACATTCTGAACAAATAGAATCTAATAGAAAACGCACACCAATAACAGCATTCATCTGTGAATCTGTGGAGGTAATCATAAGAAACAGCAGATGGAGCTGATTTAAAAGAGCCACACATTCTGACATCCTGCCTCTGTGTGTGTGCATGTGTGTGTGCTTGCATGTGTATTATGTACCTGTGTGTATGTGCATGTGTGTGTGCATAAAGATATGTGTATGTAAGTACATGAGTGTATATGTGTATGTTTGTGTGCATGCATGTAAGTGTGTGTGTGGTACACCTCCAATCACTCACACTGGGGTGAAGGCATAGGGCATTTCATTTGACAGCCTTTCTAGAATTTCTAAGGATATAGAAGAAAGATTGTGTATGAGAGTAATTGTTGTGAGCATCATTTTCTCATTCCCATCTGGCAGCATGACCTTCTTGCCCTATAGAGCCTATTATTCAAAGGTACAACTACCTGTTATTCACCACCCTTCAGGGGATTTTAGTGCTTGAGGACTGGGTCCGTTTTCCAGAAGTCAATGTGCTCTGTTTAATGACCCTTGGAAACTTCTTCTCTGGAAATGATATTCTCAGGAAAACAAAAACACTCACAAACATAAAACTACTTTGCACAGATAAAGCTACCATGCCTTAACAAATTCTCAGCATAGGCAGCAATGGTCTTACTGAAGAGGACTGCAGGGCTGGGTCCTTTGGGTGGGAAGCTCTTTTTGAATGTAAAGTTCTGGTCCCACATTCTATCTGACCCACCCCTATCCTTCATAAGTGCCATCTAACATCAGCTCAGCATTTTACTCTGTCCTTCACTCATGAAATTTTATGGCTGTGGGAAGAATATTCCATAGCTTTGTTCAAACTTAAGAGAAACATCAAGTGACTTACTACTTTATCTCGAGTGCTAAGTTTATAGCTAAACAGAAGAAAGAAAAAGATGACCCCCACAAACTGACATAATACCATTAGATTTTTGTTAACATCTCAGTATAAAAATAAATAAAAGGCTGAACTAGGGCATCAGAAATCACAGAGAAAGTACTGACAGCGTTGAGAGGGAAAGAAAAGGCAATAGGGTTCCAAAGATGGGTTGGATATTATTTTCCATGCGGGCATGTCTAGTCAGAGAACTATGTTCATAAGACCTAACAATTTTGAAAAGAAAGGGGTCAGTGAGTTCTAAGACCAAGTTTTATAGAAGCTGCAACTCCTAATTGTGCCATGGGTGAGTTCCAGCTGTCACTCTGTATGTATTTCAAAAAAGAACTTTGACATTGTATTTATTTACTTGTAATGCTTCAACAAGTAAACAGCCAGGAGTCTATTCTCATTTGCTTTGGCAAGAAGGCTGTATAGCTACCCAAAATATCCCCTAGCAATGAAAAATGAAACCAACAAATGTAACATTAGCAACCAGCTGTCAGAAGAAAATCAAGGGAAGATTTGCCAGTCTGGTCATTTCATGGTGAGGATTCATGAGTCTCTCTCTCTCTCTCTCTCTCTCTCTCTCTCTCTCTCTCTCTCTCTCTCTCTCTGTGTGTGTGTGTGTGTGTGTGTGTGTGTGTGTGTGTGTGTGTGTGTGAGAGAGAGAGAGAGAGAGAGAGAGAGAGAGAGAGAGAGAGAAGAGAGAGAGAGAGAGAGAGAGAGAGAGAGAGAGAGAATGCCTTGCATTTCAGTATTAAGGAACATGGAAGTGGTACAGGTCCTAACCATAGCAGGATGCCTGCACATGAAGGGAAAAGGATAGAGGAACTATCAACGACAGAGTGAAAAAACAGACTCTCAACAGATAATTGTATAAGGCTCCTCTGGCCGGTGGGAATGGTGAAAAGGGGGAAGCCAAAACACAACAATGAACTCTTATTTTGGAAAGATTTTTTATACTGTTGAATATATATGAAGGCTCTGGATTCTCAGCCTTGAGTCAGATGCAAAGAGTATGTATGTGTTTGCATTTATAACCTTTGTAAATTCACTTCACAACCCCCCGAACCCCAGCACAGAACGAAGACATTTTCAAAGTAAAAACCCAGTACTAGCTATTCAAACCCCCAAGTATGAAACATTCTGGCCATTCGGAGCCAGTAGTTATTAATCTACGAATAATTATCAAATGCAAATTCATTCTCTCTCTCTCTCTCTCTCTCTCTCTCTCTCTCTCTCTCTCTCTCTCTCTCTCTCTCTCTCTCTCTCTCTCTCAGACCGACATTTCCTTCTCTCCTCCACCCTCACCCTTCCCACATCTAGGGGCAGAATAATTTTGTAGGAGTTGTTCTGTCTGGAGATGCAAGTGTCAGGTGGAAAGCAGCTACCCAGCAGCCTCCTAAAGTTAATGCCAGTTTCCTCCTGGAAGAGCAGAAATGCAAAGGTATCAGCACCTTGGACGCGGGGACAGCAAATACCAAGGCAGCACTTGGAGTTTACAGAGGAGCAACCCCAGCGTTCCTGTCACTGCCTCCCACCAGCACCACCAGCTTCACCAGCAACACACACACACACACACACACACACACACACACACACACACACACACACTCACACACACAACACACACACACACACACACACACTAGCATCCAGACCCTCACACGCGCCTCTCTGCCCCCAGTCCGCACAGGCCAGCTCTGAATCCGCCGCTACCAGCATGGATATTGCAGCAAGTCTGCAGGCTCCCGCTCGCCTCGGGACTTAGCCTGGACTACAGCACCGCGGGTAGAAACGCATCAACGGACTTGTCAATAAGCCGGATTCTGTGTAAACCCAAAGCTCTGGTGACCCCATCGAACATCCCGGACCCAGCGGCGGCAGGAGGGGCCGCGCGGGGTCGCCACAGGCTCCCCCTACCTTGCAATGAGAAGAGGGACAGGAAGAACCCCAGCACCCAGACGCTGTGCAGCCAGTAGGTCCTCATGTCGCCAAGCGATCCAGTCGTCTCTCCTCACTCCTGCTCTCTCTAGTAAAACGCGCTCCTCGCTTCCCTTGGTTTCCCTCAGGGCTCTCCCAGCTCCAGCGACGCGGACGGAACAGTCTCTGGCGAATCCCAGCAGAGCCTCGTTCTCTTCTCCAAGAGCGCGAGCCCGGGTCCTGAAGGATGCTCACAGTCCGAGCCTGGTGTCAGCACAGAGAGCCCTCTTTTTTCCTAGAGCTCTCCCGCTCTCTTCTTTCCTACCCTCCTCTCCCTTACTCCCCTGCAGCTCCAACTAAATGAGACTGTACTTAAACAAGCAAGCGCCTTATAGGACCTGGAGCCCAGTCGAAAGGGCCCCGCTACTGCCATCTAGTGCGCACAGCCTGGCAGCGCCGCGGCCCTGGATTTGCTTGTGTGAGGGAGGTCGGTCCAATGCAGCCAATGTCCCCTTTCATCTCAGAAAACACAGGTGAAAAGCCCTTGTCTTCTTAAGACCTTGACTTGACCTTGTCGCCCCGTACATTTGACTTTTCCCTTCGCAGGAGAAACACCTTGGATCTCACGGTTCGTGCATCTTCTTATTCCATGGTTCCCTTTCTCTCTGCCCTCTCCTTTCTTAGCCCAAGGATTGTTTGAAAGCCTCCTCCAAAAGTCACAGTGACCTCCACCTTGAGATTCCAGTGGCCATTTAAAGCCTCATCCTATCCAATGTCATGCTATATTACACAGCATTTCCAATTCTCTGTATGTGATTTTGAAACACTAGGGTCAAAACAGTTCTGATGTGGCTGACCTTAGCTATCATAGCTCAGAGAACCTCGTCTTGATCTCTCTTGTTTATATCCTCTGTCTTCTTGCTCTAATCACCCTAATTTGAAGTTTGATTTTTTTTTTTTTTGAGAGAAAACTCCAACATGAAAACCTACCCAACTCTCCTTCTTCTAAATACTCAGAAAAAAAAAAAAAAATTCCCAGCAGGGTACCAAACATCTCCAATTCAATGAATGACTCAGGGACAAGAGCTAGTGAGAGCCAGGTAGAATTCTACTAAGTCACAAGAATGGGGCAAAGGCGGATTTTCCCATCTTTTCCCGAGGTTTCTGCTGGCTGAGAAACCTAAGGAAACCATTTCATTTTATTCACAGATAAAGTTTAATATTTGAATTATGTGATCATGGTGCCCGTTGTTCCTTTCAGTTCTTCAAGTAATGTCTCTGTCGTATTTCAGACCTTGTCATGGGGAGCACATTGTGCCAGTTGACTCTTTGCTTTGTGTGGCTGTCATGGGCGCTGGTTACTCAGTACCAGCCTTTGCACCAATTTAATAGTTCTGAAGACTGAAGAGTACCATCATCATAGACCACTGTAAAATACAAGTGTGAGGAGCAAAACTGCCCCTGTGGACAATATATGCTCTATACCCGCTGTTGTTTGCTTTGGGAACCATTTCCTGTCTTGGTTCCAAGACCAACAGTTTTCTTGGGGAGGAAAGCTTATGGTCCATCATCTAGGAAGTTAGAGAAAAAATTCAAGACAGGAAGCAGAGACAGGCGCATAGGACTTGGATGTCTGTTGCTTATTACCACACTTCCCAGGATCTAGCTGCTATTTTTTTTATAGGACCCAGAACCACATGTTCAGGGCTGAGGCAATTTAGAGTGATCCTGGCCCTCCCAACATCAGCCATGAATTAAGAAAATCAGCTACAGGAACGCTCACAGGCCAATCTGATTAAGGTTCCCTCCTTGAAAATGCCTCTAGCTTGTGTACAATTGACATAAAACTAGCCAGAACAGGTGAACCTTTTCAACTGGGCACTCAGAAACATCACTGTCCCACAACAGTTTTTCCTTTCTTTGCTTAACCCCAAGATCCCATGTCAATATCAATATCACCATGCAAAATATTAAAAATATAAAAGTTTCCACGGTGTTTAAAAAAACGCAAACACTTAATTCTTCCGTCTCAGAAACATAGAGACAGGTTCAAAGTAAAAGCTTCTCTAAAATAGCCACAGCCTCTCTGAAACATTCCAATTTTCTCTAAACTATCCAGTGTTTTCAAAAGTTCAAAGCACTTCTAAATTTCTAAAGGTTTTAACTGGAGTTTCCTGAAAAAATAGTTAAAATAAAATGTAATAAGTTTTAATCGCTTTGCCTCTTCCCCTTCCTCCCACCCTCCCTTCCCAGACTCCTCCTCCATGCCCCACCCCCCAAAAAAGCTGATATGTTCTTCATCCCTAAAGGGAAGAACCAGAACATAATCAGTCTCAGGCAGGCTCCACTTCACATCTGCTGATGCCCTGGGGGCCATCTCATGCTACCAGCATCTCCAAGACTCTGGGATCTGCTGTGTAATGAAGTTGCATCTCCACCAATAGCTTTTTCTTCACAAATTCTGACCCACCCACACAGTAACAAGTCTCAGCTTCTCTCCATGACACCCTTCAATCCTTCTGCTTCAACTGCAACTGAAGCTGCATCCTCATTTTTGGTCTCAGCTGTTCTCTCACAGTGCGGAGTCTCAGCTTTTCTTCAGGACTCAGCTTGTGCCTTCAAACAAGTACCATGTGGGTGACTATTATACATGTCCAAATTTGGCTGCCAGCACTGTGCAGAGTCATTGTCCCCTCTGGACCACAATGTCTGTCTGCTGACCCTGAGGAGACACTTCAAGAACGTTCAACCTCAAGGAGGCTGACTGCTCAGTCACTGCTAATGTCCCAGTGTCAGCTAACCAACATCAATTGTCTCAGTAAATCAAGAGTTTCACACTGGTGGGTCTGCAGCTTTTTTCATCACAGTCAACTCTTCATCCTCAGCTTCCCGGAAATAGTCTTAAAGTTCCAAATGTTGAATATCCCCAATACTCTTGATTTCTCCCTAAAACTCTGTAACCCAGATCTTCATTGCCTAAGCTGCTCTCAATGGCCTTATCTTCTAAGCAAGAGAATCACGGCTTATAAGCATAGATCAGAAAACACTCCACACACGCATATTGCGATTGTTCAGAAGTCCTTATGAAACGTTTTCTTAAATGTAATATATGCCTGGAAACTCTTTCCTAAATATTGTTTCCTAGGGGCAAGGATATGTCATATCATCTTTCTTCTCATGTCTTTCATTTTATTTCCGGGACACTGTTTGAAGCAGGGGAAACTTTTTTTGCAAACTGACCAGATAAAGCTGCATATTGAAATCCCATAAACAGACTTCATTGAGGCCACATGCCTGGAGGCTTTGCTTTGGCCGAGAATGGGCTGCAAATCACAGAGATTACTACTTGGAACCTTGGAGGGAGAGGGAGGGAGAGAGAGAGGTAGGGAAGGGGTAGGGGGAGGGTGGAGGGAGAGAGAGAGAGAGAGAGAGAGAGAGAGAGAGAGAGAGAGAGAGAGAGAGAGAGAGAGAGATCTATTAGACTTTTCTGATTGTGATGTTTTGCCTACAATTTGTATACTTTCTTTCATATAACATTAGGAATGGTATACTTAATATCATGGTGGAAGACATACCTATTAATGGCCATATTGTATAGTTAGGTAGAAATTGCTTTGTTCCCCATTATAAATATTAGAACTTCTTTATCTGCACCCACAGCTACATTCTGCACCATCAGTACAACTACAATCATAACTATTTTGGTTATAAAGATACCTATGGCATAAAAAATAAATCATAGACATAGATCACCTTCAGAACATTTTACCCAGAGGCATTTAATTCCCTTTCCTACAGCTGTCTTCCAATCCAGCTGAATCTCAAGGTTTATAAAGCCTGTCAACTTCCATTGCTAATGTGCAGTGATGGTATTGTAATTTGCTCTGGGAAGCTTTCTTACACCACAGTTAAGTCATTTACACTCTAACAAATGATGTTCTGTTGGGTTCAGGAATTCCTAGACATCTGCCCACTCCTCCCACTTACTTTAGATGGATTTTCTTCTGAATTGCAGAAGCCAAAAGGAATAAAAAGGAGAGACAACTTTCTTTCTAAGTACAATTAGGCTCACATCTATAAAATACCCTTTGACCAGAAACCCCTTCAGATGCTAGGCTGAATCACTGAGCCATAAAATAAAGATGACTCTTCTAGGTGAATGACTTGTCTATTTTCACCTTTTCTGCAATAGACTTCCCCTAGTCCTTTAGGTAGGTAACTATTTGCTGGAGTTACTCCCTGCCTGCATTATGGTCTAGATGCCTTATATTAACCAAGAGAAAGTGATATACACAATACCCACCATATTAGACTTTGTCATCTGCCCTATAAGTTCTTTTAACTCTTTCCAATGGTAGTTAGAACATATACAAAGATTCTATGAAAGGTTATATATATATAATTTATGTAAAATCAAAAATTATGAACATGAATAAAGATTTTCTATGTGTCTGAATTGAGACTGTTCTAACTCTGGAGCAATAACTCTAAAATGAGTAACAGTGTTCATTTAATATTAACTCCTGTGGTTAAAAAGTGGCTTCATGTGCAGGACCTCAGTACAGAAATGGAGAGAATTTTAGCGACTGAGAATTCATCTTCTTGCTTTAATTATTTTACTCTTGAACTCTACAGCAAAATGAATTTATAAAAGGAAATGCTGAAATTCCATGTTTCAAGAAATAAAGTGAACTTCCAGAAAAAAAAAATGGCTTGGTGGGACTTTAGAAGAAATGGGGATTTCTTCTAAATGTGACACCAGACAGATATGTCACCCTTCTCTGGAAGCTATCTCTTCCTAGATCTCCCTGGAAACATTAAGAGGATCAATTGAAACAATATGGACACAGACAGTTCCAGCCCCCATTAAGTAGTCTGTGAAATTTGGTCCAAACAGACTTGAAATCTCATCATTTTGTCCTTTGCATCTTCTAGTCTAATTCCCTGTCTAGTCTTACAAGAGAAATCAAGGCTTTCTAAACACAAGCACTGGGTCCATCGTCCCACAGCTCAGCAAAAATGCAAAGCCAATCTCTTCTAATATTCCTGGGGGGCTATGCTTTACTTCACCATTTTATTTTACATGTTATAATTTTGGGCCATTTGAGAATAAAAAAAACTAACATTTAGAAATGTAGAATGACTGGTTAACTTTAACATCATGTGTGGTCGTTTGAGGTGAGACATTGGACCCTGCCCAGTGAAATTTTTCACTGAAACCGGAGTTTTGACAGGTGTCAGAAATAAAGAGACATAATAATACCCCCTTTGATCCAAAATAACTTCTTTTCCCTTAAAATATCTCTATTTGCAACTGAAAAGAAAGCAAGCTCTTCTGGCTGAAGAAATTGCTTTTGCCATTAGGATGCAAATGGCCAAGCAAATTTGTTACCCAATAAATCTCTTTGGGCATTATATAGACATAGTCTTTGAATTTGTAAAGTCTGAGCTTTAAAAAAGAATAATAAAAAAGAAGCTATAAATTCAACATCTATATGACATTTTTGTTTGGAAAGCTTGCAAAGGCCAAACAGCCTTTTAAGAAGAAGAAATTAGACTACCTAAAAGCAGTTAGAAAGACTTCGTGATTCATCTAGTTACATTGTACTTTTTGGTAATTAATGGAGTACCTTAGCTAGAACTGAGATTTATGAAAATCCTGTTTCTTTATCCCCACAGATGATGGCAATTTTTGCCTAAGAAGAGAGCATTAAAACAACTCATTATTGGTTTTCTTACCAGAACTGGTGGGGGGAGGGGGCAAGACTCTACTGCAAAAACATCATGTCTCCATGGCAGGGCATAGAGAAACCTGCCTGGCACAGGTTCTTACTGATTAGCCTTCAAAATAATTAAAGGCACCCGGAAGACAGCTGGGGGGAGAATTGGCATCAACAACCTTATTCAGATGGAAACCATTTGCTTAACCAAAGAGCTCATTGCAGTCAATGTGCTATGGTACCTGTGTGCTCATCTGACAAGATGAACAGAAGAGTATCATAATGGTGAATCTCTTATTGAGGCAGCTAACTACTCCCTGGTTGCATTTGATGCCCAATATACAGAAGGGACTTTCACTTCTGGAACAATAAGCCCAGATAAAATTCTGTGATGGGTGTGATCACTGTCCCTACTGATGTCTTTGCTAAATGAACATGGGAGCACGTATAAACGTCCTCTACATAACTGTATGTTTATGCTCACAGAACATTGACACGGCTAGTTTTAGTCAGAGGAGAAAGCTTCTACTCCGATCAATGGTGAATGCATAAATTCATGAAATGAGTTTTTAACATCTAACAAACAGGAGAAAAAAAAGAGAAATAAGAGGAGGGGGAAGAAAAATGCTCATTGTGTTGAATGATATCATGATCAAATATATGGAAAAGATAATTGTTGTGTGCAAGGCCACAAATAAGACCTTTATATAACCCAATCTAAGGCCGATAAAACATAACGAAAGAAGGGATAGGGTAAAAGAGAGAAGAAAAAGCAGAAATCAGAGTATAATACTTGACTATTTTGCTCTCAATTCACAACAATCTTGGTTACACATACAAGATTGGAGATATCAGTATTTAATGGAGGATGGGGGGCTCATAGCACTTCATCCCTCCCTGGGAATTTATAGACAGTTATTTTTTTTTAATACAGTACACAGGAACTTTGTAAAAGTAGCATGGTCATTGGAAAGGTACCCCTGCTCCCATGAGAAGACTCTAACTCAGTGATTTATAAACAACCCTAACTTTAAAAAAAGATGAATAGCAAGGTGGAGGAGAAGTAAAAAGGGGAGGGGAAAGAATAGTAGGAAGAGAAGGAAGAAGAAAAGGAGGAAGAAAAGGAAAGTAGGGGAGAAGAAAGATGAGGAAGAGAAAGAAGAAGAAGAGACCAGGTGGGGGAGGAAGAGAATCATTGGTTTTAAATGGTAGAACCTAGAATCTTTAGGATCTGAGGACTAGTAAGAGAAAATTTATTCACAAAGGGAGAGACTCTTAAGTCTCTCTCTCTTTGCTTCCTTGATGCTATGAAGTAATAATTTTGTTTCACCTCATACTTCCTACAATTATATTCAGCCTTTCCACAGGTCTCAAAACACCTAACAGGTATTTCTAACTGCATCTGCTGAATGAGGAAGTAAACTTTCCATCTTCCCTCTGTAAGGCAGCAGCACCTGCTCTGATTCATACAATTCAAGTGCTTAGTCCTTGACTGTGGCTGCTGCTGTAGGTTACATACCTCTCAAACCTCTCATTCAATCTCACATTTCCTAAAGGGAAAGGCATGCCAGGAAACACCATCACTGCATCACCCAGTGTCATTCTAGGTCTGCAGTTTCGGTAAACCAAAGCAGGAATGCATGAGAAACAGAATAAATGGGAAAGTTTTAGTGGACCACCTAACTAGAAAAACCAGAAACAAGGGTTACCTTAACTTCAATCAGTTCAAATGCAAAGACAGGAATCTTTGTTTTGCCCATAAAAAGGTAAGTTAGTTAAAAAAATGCTATTAATAAGGATATTTATTTTCCAGAATTTACATACTGTAAACACTAACTCAAACCATATAAATGTATAATCAGTTACCACTATTGTCAGTAAACTCAGGTTTCTCTCTTTAAATAGACCCATTATCATTAATTTTTGCATAAATGTGTAAAAAAAAAGACTACTATAAAACTGAGTGTGACTTTTCTCCTCTACTTCTACCATTTCTCTCTTGGCCTTTTAGATTTATCTCACCCCATGTATCCCTTCATCATCGGTATCTGACTCAGAGCCTGACCCCAGTTAGAATAGAGCTCCTTTTTTTAAGCCACATTCTTGTTCTTGACAGCATCTTTTACACCTGGAGAATATACAATGTAGCAAGTACATACAGGGGAGCTCAGTTCTGCTCCATAGCTGGACTCAGCCAGAATCCAGTTAGTACAGTGATGGAAACTGGAGCAGAGCTCTCCTGAAATACAAATCAATACAAAGTTCTATCAATAATCTCAAATAGCCTATAGAGTGTTGGTATCTCAGGATAACTATAGCAATAGAAATAAATCAATGTGTGTGTCTCAATCATGTTCCTACATTTAGTGTTTTATTAACAAATAGGTATCATATTCACCCACCTTAAAAGCATAACTAAGCCCACCATTGTGAAATGTTGAAATTTTGACAACAGTGTATCACTGGGCATGAATATTTTATTATATGATTTCCAGAATGAAGGGCCTTTATAGGTAATATGTGGGGCAAGTGGTCATTGATTAAACATCATAGGCACGGAGAAGCATAGATTACAATAAAGGATATATGCAAATAAATAATAGAGACAGATAACAAGAAGTAAAAGCAGGTGTCACACAGCATATAGTTGACATTAAAGGGATTTGGAATTCGTTAGGAAGAAGAAACTAATTAGTCTTTTGCATCAAATTAAGAAGATGAAGAAGACATCATGGTGGTCATATGTTTATTTAGAATAAAGTGTAAATATATAAACACCATCTCAGCACATATCAAAACTCTATCTCACAGACTGTTATCTGGCTACCAGAGTTCTGCATATATTACAGTCACAACAACTTTAGGAGTTAGTTTTAATAAGTTATTAGTATGCCCTTTTTGGGCAAAGACTCCCTGGTGCACTTTTTTTTTTTTTCTGTCAGATAGCTAAGATTTCTATGGGAGTTTTCTGAGCATGGCTGACACAGGCATTGATGTCTGTAATTATGTTGAATGCATCAAGTGCCCCACTCTCATGTTTGACTGGCTGTTTGAGAGAATGTCACACATTCATGGGTCTTTCTTTGTATACACACATACAATTTTATGCTTTGTGAGGGTGTGCATGTTTCTCTATGTGTTTAGGGTCATAGGAAAGTGGGAGAATTGTATTTCTCTTCAAGAAATCACCATTTATCAAGTTAGACTGACTATCAGTCTGGAACTGCTTTCAAGGTCAAGGGCTGCTGAATGTCCAAAAATGAGATTTCTCATGGATGGGTGCAACAGTCTATCAAGGGCTTGATAAATGTTTGCACACCTGGCCAGACTCAGACAGAATGAGAAAACTGGATACAAATTCTGCATTCACTTCTTACCTGGTGATTGGCAAACCTCATCCTAATTTGGTTTCCAATCCTTGCATAACAGGCTTACAATTTTTACCTGGTGCATTTTTTTATATTACATCAGATTACTTATTGTCTAACAATTCTCCCTGGTTCTTGCTGGATTGCTTAGATATTTCTAGTGTTAATGGGCATATGCTAAGCATTACTTACTTTAATTAGATTTTAAGTTAAATTAATTACTAATTTAAACATATGCAACACAAAATAGCCCAATCATTTCCTTTGTTTCTTTTGGTAGGGTAAAATATAGAAATGATTACAGTCACAGCTATTCCTCCATTTTCTCTGAAATTTTTTACTCCCAAATTATTTACTTAATTTTCCATAAGTAAAAAAGAATACTACAGATACTACAAAATACTGCCTGATAATCATCACCTAATGCAAAATATATTTTCTCTATTTTTTTCTTCTTTCTTACTCTAGGTCAACCACTCACACACAATAACAAATTTATATGGCTTATTCCTTACTCCAAAGGCTATTTTCAGTGACATTCCTTTTGGGAGCCATTGCTTTCTGCATCACTTTATAGACCCACAGTCACACATACTGTTTTAGTATTCTTTTCTGTATAATAGACATCACATTTCTTTCATGTTCAGCCTTTGAGTAGGATCTCACAAGTCATAATAAGCTATTACTGCTGTGATCATGAGACATGAGAACAAACAGGACATGCTTTGCTCCCCTTCCTTTTTCAAAGCTTTTTATATAGATTATGTCTTATATCCAACTCAACTACAAACTTCAGGGTAAGCCAAATTTAATCATGGTGTGTAGTAATAGTGTAGACACTTGGCATGCTATTGCTCCTGATTCACTCACTAGAGCATTTATAGCATGAGAGAATGTTGAACTTCAGGCAACCTTTGCAAATTCATGCTTGGTTATGTGTCTACTCATGGACATTTGATGCCTGTGTACATACACGATTGTAGATACTAGATGTCTGACACTGGGTGTCTTCCTCAAACACCCTCTACTTATGTTCTGAAACAGGCTCTCCCAGTGGTAATGGAATTCATCATTTGGCTAAGCTGATTGACAATAACCCCCAAAATTTCCAGTCTCTATGCCCTCCTATCATCTTCCAAGGAACTGGAGTTGCAGAAGTAAGCTGTCCTACCCAGTATTTTTTGTTAGTGTTAGGGCTCGAAGTTAGCTCCTAATGTCCACACAGCAAGAAATTTCTCTGCAGAGCCATCTTTCTAGCCCCTTGGGAAAAGTTTTAAGTAAAAAAAAATTGTTTGAAACATGATTTTTACAGTTAGAGCTGCTTTTCAGTAATCAGTACATACCCAATCAATCCATTACAGAAGACTTGCTATACCATTTCATGATAACAGTGACTGAGGGGACAGCCACTTGCAGATTGAAGGTATTTAGTCCTGCTGTTTCTTAGACAAATTTTGACCAAAGAAAAGTAGTTGTTTAGAACAAGTGAACAAAAATTTATGAACTTTTTTCTCTGTCTTTTTTTTTTGCAGATCATTCCCCAATTTTGAACACTAGTGTCCTTGGTTGTCTAAATGTTGCAACCCAGCACACCAACATTCAGAAGAAATAACAGATATTGTGGACAGAGGTCCTCAGCAGAGAGTCAGCACTCGAACATGGAGTAAAGAAGTAAACTACTTGAGTGTAGCTAACTAAAATTAGCATTTCAAAACAGTAGTTTTGAGTTGGAAATCGTGCCCTGGAGAGTGTCACTACAGCATCTGGAAGATGCCACATGTTAGAGACAATATCTACATATGTTAATGCCACATCTCTTCTCCCAGGATGTGTTTACAGTAGTATCACAATGAAGGTCAAAAATTATCTGTGTGTGAGCATAACAAGTGACTATTAAACATGTCTCATCCCAGGAATCAAAATGGTAGAGTTGGAATTCAAGGATAGTTTTGGAGAGAGAAGGAAGATTATTTGACAGGATCATTCTGAGGTTTGAAGTAGACTACTTAGCCATCTGAGCTTATCTAAAGGTATCAGGCTTAAGTTAACATGAGTGGCTGAAATTGTTGCTATGAGTGCACTAGAGAGGCATGCTACCATGGAAACAATATCCCCAAGTTTGCATTACACCTTGTAGAGGTCTTGGCACCAAGACTGATTGCTGCCAGCTAGAAAGCAAGGCAAGGATTTGCAGAATGCCATTCAATAACATGTAGCCTCTTCAAAAGGAAATCACTAATGGCTAGAAGGGCTTTTTGGCATATACTCTATTGTAAAATTGAAGTCATTGTGTAAGTAAATGTATCCAAGCTAGGATTTAAGATTCTGCTGCTGCCTTGTGAAAGATATTTTGAAACCACCGTGTTTCTCCAGGAAATAAACTGATCAGTTCAAAAGCAATGTCTCTCCATTATCATATCATTTTTGCAAATTCTTCTAGGATCGACCAATTCTATAAAAATTCAAGATTGTATTCCAACACACTGGAGGCAACAAAGTGCAACGTGAATGCCACTGAGCTTGAGGTTACGTGCATAAAAGACACTGAACTTTCACAATAAGTTTCTTGACCTCTAAATGTGAGAACTGTGTTGTAGAAAATCATTCAATTATTATTCAAGGAGGAGTGGAACTGAGACAAAGAGACAGTATCTATCAGTAATATTTATTACTTGTGGTAACTTTAATCAAAATAGTCTTTTAGAAGTTGAAAATTACATATTGTGAATCTAGACAATCTGTAAAATATAGAAAAGATAAATAGAGCAGACATATTTCAGATGTAAGATTCATGTGTTTTGTATTTTTTTATACTGATACCTGAAACATAGTTATATAATGATGTCTTGTGTTACTAAGATTTGATTCATAATCTAATCTAAATAAATTGTCCTCAAGCTAGAATATTGAGTCTAGGTAACGTAATACTAAAGCCATCTTAGCCTTTATGGACTATATATTACCAGATTTCATTTACAACTACAGAGGTTGCCTGTATACACACACACACACACACACACACACACACACACACACACACACACACACACACACACACACACACTGGAAAGTGATGCATGAGATCTGGCTGATGAGGGTGGTAGGAAGCACTGGCTAAGGGTGTCTCAAAAGCCCTGGGCTCCATATTCTCTATCATGGATAGAATAACAGAGAGTTTCAATTTTACCAATTATAATTCAACTAATAAATGGGAAAAATTTTGTCCAAAGAAGTCATGCTGTTTGCTAAAGTCATACAATTAATGAGTGATTAATCTAGGATCATCAGCATTCTCAAAGTAGGTAAATGCCGTGGTTACTGATAATTTTAGAATATGTTCAAACAACCTCCAGATTGTTTGTTAACTAGCACAATCATTTTGAACCAGTTCTTTTCATTTACTATCATGTTCAGTAGTTTCCATCATCTTGTCCAAAAGAAAGGCCCTATGAGGACCACTGTCTCCACTGTCCTCTTACCAAATAAAAGCCCCCAGCTCAGAGGCAGTATTCTAACATATCAGAAGGACCATGCTTTTCTTCATACCCTAAAATCTATAGAAAAGCCTCTAACAAGAGGCAAAAATTACATGTATTCAAAGCTTATAAACACAGGGTCAATGAGCTAATAGAGAGAACAGGATCACATGCTGTATGATACTGATATTTTAAAGAAGACTTCACAATACACTTTATAGTCTGATACATAAAAGTTTCCTCTTTTCCCATCTGAACCTTGTCAGTATTAATTTTTCTCTTGTATACTACGTATCTTTTTTATTCTCTTCCCTTTCACCCAACCTCATGTTTATTCCATGTGTCAGAGAAGAAACTTCAGACCTGGAAACTTCTAAACATGTGCATGTTTTGTATATTTTTCTTCAAATTCTAGACAATAAAATATAAAAATGAGGTATTGGAGAAACAGCAAAGGGTGAAGGGGTCACAGGACATAGGATGAGGAGGATGGTACTAAAGGATGATGTTAAACCAAGGGTACAGTATTGAGGAAAAATACAAAAAAATGGATTTGTATGTTATTTCTTCTACAAAGACACAGAAAAAATTGTGTGTGTATGTGTGTATGTACAGGTACACATGTGACTAAGCCCACATGCTTACATGTATTTTATTTGCATTCAGGGTCACCAGGAGTAAGGAGCTGGAATTCACAAGAAGAATCATCTTGTCTGTGTATTTCATGGTATACTTCTTTCCATCTAGTTCCAAGTCCCTGACTACTTTGCTAGCATGGAATTGTCAGTACATCCTCTTTAAAGGAAGAGGTGATTTCAAAATTCTAGCTACATTTCCTATGTTCTTATCCTTCTGAAAGTCCCACAGCCATGTGAGAGCTGAAAATATGGAATAGCATCATTTCCTCAGGATATGTGACTTTTCTTTGCAAAGATTTGGGAAACGCTCCCACTTCTCAGTCTTCCAATCTATCCATTGTTCACGTGTCTGCTTTCAGCATTAACAGCTCCAATAGTGCTATAACAATGAGCTCGGCTAAATTATCAGAGAAATAGATAGACAGATGATAAATAGATAGATAGATAGATAGATAGATAGGTAGATAGATCGATAGATGATATATGATAGATAGATAGATCGATAGATGATAGATAGATGATAGATAGATAGATAGATAGATAGATGATAGATGATAGATAGATGATAGATAGATAGATAGATAGATAGACAGACAGACAGACAGACAGACAGACAGACAGACAGATAGATAGATAGATAGACAGATAGATAGTTAAAAGAAAGGGGCAAATTAAAGTTAAACAAGAAAATATGTCAAAAGTGCACAGAAGAAGTACAGAAACTGAGACACAAGTGGTCTTTGTCTGCAAAATTGATCATATGGGGATATTTATTCTGTATTCTTCTCCACAATACCTACTGACTTCCTACATTGAAGTTGGACATGTAATAGTAAAGTTATTCAGAACCCTAAATTCATGACAGTGGAAAACACCTTGAGGAATCACAGTTACATGCTACTGCCTTCATTTTCAAAAGACTTTTTTTGCTGTTACTCTAATATCTGAGAGGCACATTCTCACTCTATTTCCCCCATCACTTAAGTAGAACCCTTCTTCTACAGAATAAGATGTTGTTATTACTGTTCACAGTAAATCTTAGAACATATTTTTGAACCCTTTGGTTTTTGTTTATAGATTATTTTTATGCAGTATTCTTGATTATAGTTTTCCCTCCTTCTATATCTCAAGGTTCCTGTCCACCTCCCACACACTCTAGATCAACTCCTTTTTCCATTTATCATTATAAAAGAACAGGCTTATAGAAGATAGCAACAAAACACATAAAAATAAAATGTAAGATAAAAACCAAAGCCACTACCTCGAAGCTGGACAAAGAAACCCAACAGAAAAAAAAATAGCACCAAGAGAAGACACAATAATTAGAGCCTCACTAATTTATATGCTCAAGAGCCCCCTAAAAACACTAAGGTAAATCAGAGGACCTCATGCAGTCCCATTTAGGATTTGTTCTTATTGATTCAGTTTTTATGAATTTATGTGAGGCTTGTGCAGTTGATTCAAAGGGCCTTGTTTTTCTGTCTTCCATCCTATCTGGACCTTACACACTTTCTGTTTCCCCCTTTCCTCCTGTGGGAGGTCTCTAAGCTCTCAGGGAATGGATTTGTTGGAATCATCCCATTTATAACTCTATATTTTGAGCTCTCTCTGTGTAATAATTGGTTGCGGGTCTTTGTATTCATTCCCATCAGTTTCAGAAGGAAGCCTCTCTGAGGAAGACTGAAGAAGGCACCAATCTATGGGTATAACAGCATATTATTAGGAGTCATATTTTTGTTTTCAATTTTTAGTCTATTTCGTATTGGTTTTACCCTAGATCTCTGAACTATCCAGTTTCTGGTTGTTGGTAAAACAGTGTTGGATATGGGTTTCATCTCACAAAGTGGGTCTTAAGTCAAATTAGAAATTGATTGATTGTCTACTACCACAAACTCTGTTTCACTATTTCCCTAGAATATCTGGTGAGAATGACACATTGTAGTTCAAAGGTTTTGAAGATAGGTTGGTGTTTCTTTTTTTTCCTGTTGCAAGTATGCAGAATAAGTTCCTGAGTCAAAATTACTAGAACTAAAGACTGAAGGCTGCATATAGGTTTCAAATTGACTTCTCTGCATTCAATTTGTTGTGTGAGTTCTATCCTTGGGAATGGAGTCCCACAGCCACTTTCAATAGAGTAAGCCATTTTCTTAGCATAAGCTTGTGTTGTTTGAGGATTTCCATGAGACCCCCTTGGAAAACATGGGAACCTTATTAAAATCACCATTATATTTGGCAGGATTTTGCACTGCACTAGGTTTCCTTGTTAACTCTTAAATGCTTCTGAAACCACAGGTCTTTTCCCATATTTCCTCACTCAATCCGATGCCCCCTTCCTCCCCAGTGGATCCTTCAAGTCTCTTCCCAGCTAATCTCCACCCACAAGAATCTATTCTAATTCTCCCTTCTAGAGTTATCATGTGTTCTCTCTAGTCCCTTCTTCAATACCTAACAGCTCTAAGTCAATGGATTATAGTTTGGTTATCATTTATGTAATGGCTAATATCTACATCTGAGTGAATACATAGCATATTTATCTTTCTTTTTTTTAATTTTTTTTTATTTTTTAAACGACTTTATTTTGCAAAACAAAGATAAATGCAAAGATTTTAAACATTTTTTGCTTAAAATTATACATTTTTGTCAGTACTGTTTTTTCAGACATTAAAATAAATTTTACATAAAACCATGTGAATATGTTTTTTAGTCAGTACTTGATTTTTTTCAAGGGCTTGACAGTATGCATTGAAAACCTACTAGTTGGAATAAGCGTAAAGTACATGCAAAACAAAACGCAACATGGAAATAGTCAAAGTCTTCTTGTTTTGTGAATATATGCATATTTTTTGTTTTCTATATTTCTAGGACTTCATACAGTCTGTGAGTTGTTTCTGGGGGAGTGCAAGCCTCTGGGGTTAGCATCCCACTATCAGTGACTGCATATTATGTCTGTTCTTTTGTGACTGGGTTATCTCACTCAAGATGATCTTCTCTAGATGCAGCCATTTTCTTAAGAATTTGGTTAAGTCATTGTTTCTGGTGGCTGAGTAGTATTCCATTGTGTATATGTACCACAATTTTTGTATCCATTCGTCTTCTGAAGGACATCTGGGTTCCTTCCAGCTTCTGGCTATTATAAATAGAGCCGCAATGAACATTGTGGTGCATATATCTTTGTTGTGTATTAAAGTGTCTCTGGGGTATATGCCCAGAAGTGGAATAGCTGGGTCTTCAGGTAGTATTATATTCAATTTTCTGAGGTATCACCAGACAGATTTCCAGAGTGGTTGTATTAGCTTGCAACCCCACCAACAGTGGAGAAGTGTTCCTCTTTCTCCGCAGCCTCGCCAGCATCTGCTGTCATCTGAGTTTTGGATCTTGGCCAATCTGACTGGTGTGAGGTGGAATCTTAGGGTTGTTTTGATTTGCATTTCCCTGATGGCTAAGGATGTCGAGCACTTCCTCAGATGTTTCTCGGCCATTCGGTGTTCCTCAACTGAAAATGATTTGTTTAGCTCTGTACCCCATTTTTTAATAGGGTTATTTGATTCTCTGGTGTCTAGCTTTTTGACTTCCTTGTACACCTTGGATATTAGGCCTCTATCTGATGTGGTGTTGGTAAAGATCTTTTCCCATTCTGTTGGTTGCCGTTTTGTTTTCTTGACGATGTCCTAAGCCTTACAGAAACTTTGCAGTCTCATTAAGTCCCATTTGTTAATCTTTGACCTTAGAGCTTGAGCCATTGGTGTTTTGTTCAGGAAATTTTCTCCTGTGCCTATGTGTTCTAAGGTTTTCCCTACTTCCTCATCTAATAGTTTCAGTGTATCTGGTTTAATGTGGAGATCTTTAATCCACTTAAACTTGAGCTTTGTACAAGGAGATAAGAACGGGTCTATTTTCATTCTTTTGCATGTTGAGTGCCAGTTGGACCAGCACCATTTGTTGAATAGGCTGTCCTTTTTCCATTGAATGTTTACTGCTCCTTTGTCAAAAATCAGGTGACCATATACATGAGGGCTCATTTCTGGATCTTCTATTCTATTCCATTGATTCACTTGCTTATTTCTGTACCAGTACCATGCAGTTTTCAGCACAATTGCCTTGTAATATAGCTTGAGGTCAGGGATAGTGATTCCCGCAGATGTTTTTTTGTTGTTGAGGATGGATTTCGCTATTCTAGGTCTTTTGTTATTCCATATGAAATTGCACATTGATCTTTCCAATTCCATGAAGAACTGGGTTGGAATTTTGATGGTTATTGCATTGAATCTGTAGATTGCTTTTGGTAGGATGGCCATTTTTAAGATGTTGATCTTTACAATCCATGAGCATGGCAGATCTTTTCATTTTCTCAGATCCTCCTCAATTTCTTTCTTTAGAGGTTTGAAGTTCTTGTCATACAGGTCCTTCACTTCCTTAGTTACAGTCACACCAAGGTATTTCATAGTTTTTGTAACGATTCTGAAGGGTACCTTTTCCCTAATTTCTTTCTCCACATGTTTGTCCTTTGAGTATAGGAAGGCTACTGATTTGTTTGAGTTAATTTTGTATCCGGCCACTTTGCTGAACTTGTTTATCAGCTGTAGGAGTTCTCTGGTGGAATTTTTGGGGTCACTCAAGTACACTATCATGTCATCGGCAAAGAGTGATGTTTTTATCTCTTCCTTTACGATTTGTATCCCCTTGATCTCCTTTTGCTGTCTAATTGTTCCAGCCAGGACTTCCAGTACTATGTTGAATAGGTAGGGAGAGAGTGAGCAGCCTTGTCGAGTCCCTGATTTTAGTGGGATTGCTTCAAGTTTCTCGCCATTAAGTTTGATGTTGGCTGTTGGTTTGCTGTATATTGCTTTTATTATGTTTAAATATGGGCCTTGGATTCCTGTTCTTTCCAGGACTTTTAACATGAAGGGGTGTTGGATTTTGTCGAATGCTTTCTCAGCCTCTAGTGAGATGACCATGTGATTTTGGTCTTTAAGTTTGTTTATATGGTGGATTACATTGATGGATTTCCTTATGTTAAACCATCCCTGCATCCCAGGGATGAAGCCTACTTGGTCATGATGAATGATGGTTTTGATGTGTTCTTGGATTCAGTTTGCAAGGATTTTGTTGAGTATTTTTGCATCAATGTTCATAAGTGAGATTGGTCTGAAGTTCTCTTTCCTTGTAGGGTCTTTGTGTGGCTTAGGTATGAGGGTTATTGTAGCCTCAAAAAATGAGTTGGGTAATATTCCATCTGATTCTATCTTTTGGAATAGTTTGGCGAATATTGGTGTTATATCCCCAATAAATGTCTGATAAAATTCTGCACTGAACCCGTCTGGACCTGGGCTTTTTTTGGTTGGGAGGCTTTTGATGATTGCTTCTATTTCTTTAGGTGTTATAGGGTTATTTAGATGGTTTACTTGGTCCTGGTTAAACTTTGGGACCTTGTATCTGTCTAGGAATTCGTCCATTTCCTCCAGATTTTCCAATTTTGTGGAGGATAAGTTTTTGTAGTAGGATCTGATGATTTCTTGAATTTCCTTAGTTTCAGTTGTTATGTCACCACTTTCCTTTCTGATTTTGTTAATTTGGATACTCTCTCTTTGCCCTTTAGTTACTCTGGCTAGGGGTTTATCAATCTTGTTGATTTTCTCAAAGAAACAACTCTTTGTTTTGTTGATTTTTTCAATGGTTTTTTTTTGTTTCTATTTGGTCTATTTCTGCCCTAATTTTGATTATTTCTTGCCGTCTACTCTTTTTGGGTATACCTGCTTCCTTTTGTTCTAGGGCTTTTAGCTGTGCTGTCAGGTTGCTGATGTGAGCTCTCTCCAGTTTCTTCTTGGAAGCACTTAGGGCTATGAGTTTTCCTCTCAATACTGCTTTCATCGCATCCCATAGGTTTGGGTATGTTGTGTTATAATTTTTGTTGAATTCTAGAAAGTCCTTAATTTCTTTCTTTATTTCTTCTTTGACCCTGCTATCCTTTAACAGAGCATTGTTTAGTTTCCAGGTATATGTGGGCATTTTGTTGTCTTTGTTGTTGTTAAAGACCAGCCGTAGACCATGGTGATCTGAGAGGATGCATGGGAGTATTTCAATCTTTTTATATCGATGAAGGCTCGTTCTGTGTCCAATTATGTGGTCAATTTTCGAGAAGGTGCCATGGGGTGGTGAGAAGAAGGTGTATTCTTTTACTTTAGGATAGTATGTTCTGTATATATCTATTAATTCTAGTTGGTTCATAGTCTCTGCTAGTTTTGCAGTGTCCTTGTTCAGTTTCTGTTTCCCTGATCTGTCCATTGGTGAGAGTGGGGTATTAAAGTCTCCCACTATTATTGTGTGGGGAGAAATGTATTTTTTGAGCTTTAGTAGAGTTTCTTTTATGAATGTGGGTGATTTTTTATTTGGAGCATATATGTTAAGGATTGAGAGTTCCTCCTGACAGATTTCCCCGGTAATGAGTAAAAAGTGTCCTTCTTTATCTTTTTTCATAACTTTTGGTTGGAAATTTACTTTATTCGATATTAGAATAGCCACTCCAGCTTGCTTCTTGGAGCTGTTTGCTTGGAAGTTTTTTTTCCCACCCTTTTACTCTGAGATAGTGTCTGTCTCTGTCTCTGAGATGAGTTTCCTGTATGCAGCAAAAGGCTGGATTTTGTTTATGTATCCAGTCTGATAGTCTATGTCTCTTTATTGGAGAGTTGAGACCATTTATGTTAATAGATATCAAGGAATAATTCTTTCTGTTTCCTGCCATTTTTGCTTTTTTGGGTAGAGTTGTGTCTGTGTTTTTTTCTTCCTTTAGTTTTCTTGTTTAGGTGTTTTCTTGTTTTAACTAGGCTGTATTTTCCCTCCTTGATTTGGGTTTTCCACCTATAATTCGTTGTAGTGCTGGGTTTGTGGTCAGATATTGTGTGAATTTTGATTTGTCTTGAAATATCTTTGTCTTTACATCGATGGTGATTGATAGTTTTGCTGGGTATAGCAGCTTGGGCTGGCACTTGTGCTCTCTTAAGGAGTGCATGATGTCTGTCCAGGCTCTTCAAGCTTTCATAGTCTCTGTTGAGAAATCGGGTGTGAGTCTGATTGGTCTGCCTTTATATGTTACCTGACCTTTTTCCCTTACTGTTTTTAGTATTCTTTCTTTACTTTGGGCACTTTATGTTTTTACTATTATGTGTCGGGAGGTATTTCTTTTCTGGTCCAACCTATTTGGAGTTCTGAAGGCTTCTTTTATGCTTGTGGTCATCTCATTCTTGAGGGTAGGGAAGTTTTCTTCTATGATTTTGTTGAAGATATTTACTGTGCCTCTTAGTTGATACTCTTCTCCCTCTTCTATTCCTATTATCCTTAGGTTCGGTCTTCTCATTGTGTCTTGTATTTCCTGGACATTTTGGGTTAGGAGCTTTTTGTTTTTTGCATCTTCTCTGGCTGTTTTGTCTATGTTTGCAATGTTGTCTTCTGCCCCCGAGATTCTCTCCTCGATCTCTTGTAATCTGTTGGAAATGCTTGCTTTTGTGACTCCTGATTTCTTTTTTTGGTGTTCTGACTCTAGGGTTATCTCTTTTAGCGCTTTCTTTATTGTGTCAATTTCTGTTTTAATTTCCCTCTTCCATTCCTTTATTTCTTTGGTTCTGTTTTCATCTCGTTCTTTGAGTTCTTTGAGTGTTTTTCTTGTTTCTTCTTTAAAAGCTTCTGAATCTTTTTGCTTATCCTCCCTTTCTTGTTTAAGTAACTCTATCAGTGTCTTGAGGCATGATTTCAGTTCTGTGTCTTCTTTCTCTGGAGTGTTTGGAATTCCGATATTTGCTACTATGGGAGAGCTAGGTTCTGGTGTTGCTAGATTGTCTTGGTTTCCTTGGGATATACTCTTTCTCTTTCCTCTTGCCATTTTGTTGTCAGTGATATGTTCTTGCCTTTCCCTTGTATCTGGTCTGTGTCCCTGTTACACTTTCCGTGTGCACTCCGCAGAGATCTCTCTACTCCCCGGCAGCCCAGGTTCCGGGTGGCAGCTGGGCCAGGCTCCGCTCTGCGTCCTGAAGTCGTCTCCGGGTAGGAACAGAAGTTCCTAAGATCTGTTCCCGGTCCCTGTTGCTCAGCCTGTACGAGCCGCCATTCCGGCTGGCAGTTGGGCCAGGCTCCGCTCTGTGTCCTGAAGTCGTCTTCGGGTGGGAACAGAAGTTCCTAAGATCTGTTCCAGGTCACAGTTGCTCAGCCTGTCCATATTTATCTTTCTAAGACTGATTGCTTAACTCAAGATAATATTTTTGCAGTTCTATCTATTGTTTGAAAATTTCATGATATCATTTTAACAGCCAATACTCCATTGTGAAATATATGACTTTTTAAAAAACCAATTCTTCTGTTGAGGCACATCTAAAGTGTTTCCAATTTCTGTCTATTGTGAATTAAGTAGCAGTGAACATTGTTGAACAAGTGTCTTTGTGGTAGCATGAAATGTCCTTAGGGTATGTGTCCAAAAGCTGGATCTTGAGGTAGATTATTTCGCAGTTTTCTGAGGAACCACCATATTGATTTCCAAAGTGGATGTCCAAGTTTTTTCTCCCACCAGTAGTGGATAAGTTTTCTTCTTATTCCAATGTTATGCTAAAAATTAATTTGGGGTTTCTATCCCGCCATTGATTCTTTAGTTCTCAAATAAAAGACACAATACCTTTATATTTGTAATTAGCCTTAAATGCATTAGAGCTGAGAAGATATCTATACTCTTGGGTATTTTGTCTTCTTCCTTATAAATAATCCTGTGTTTTACTTTGCCACATTTCATCTGTGTTGCTCTTATACCAAATGGCCAACCATCATGGTCATGTTTTCATGGTAGCATCTTCTCCTCCCTTCACCTCTCCTCTCTTCCTTGTGATTTTAGCCTCAGACTTTAATGTTTGAAACTGAAGATCTGCCTATCTTTCTTCTGCCTAGCTATAGGCTATGGGCATCTTAATTCAACCAATATTTTTAAATTAAGAAGAAATGTTACATGGTATCACACGGTCTATGTGAGGATTTCTTTATCCCTGAAGCAATCAGTGCCAGTATTTGGCCTTGCAATACATACCAACAGACCAAACCTCAATATCTCACCTCTTTACAACATAAGCAGCCATTTGTGTTAGTGATTTTAACTATTCTGATAGGTGTAAGATGAAATTTCAAAGTATTTTTGATTTGCATTTCCCTGATGGCTAAGGATGTTCAAATTTTCCTTTAAGTGTTCACCAGCCATTGCTCTTTCATTTATTCCTAATTTAATGTGCACACCCCTTTTAATTGGATTCTTTGGTATTTTGATATCTAGTTTCTTTCTTTCTTTCTTTCTTTCTTTCTTTCTTTCTCTCTTTCTAGATAAACTAAATGTTTAATTGGTAAGTCTGATATACTGGGGTTGTTCTGCTAGTAGAATAAAGACAACCCCGATGTTTTTTTTTTTTGTTGTTGTTGTTATTGTTGTTTGTTTTTTAAATTTTATTGGATATTCTCTGTATTTACCTGCAATTGCTTTCCTGACACATCTCTATATGCTTTAGTGAAAGACAAAACAACAGTAGGGTTCAGAAGTAAACTACACAGCCAACTTCATCCAGTCTTCACACTTGTTAAACTCAGTGCCTCTGAGAGATGCACATCTACCCAAAAGTGTATTTTGATGACTATATTTGAAGTGGAAGTTTAATAATCCATCCTTTAAACTGATGAATTACTCACTGTCATGAGTGGCACAATTTCTTAACCTAATTGCCTACTTAAAATGTCTGTTCATAAACATAGAGAACCTGAAAGTTTGATTTCAGCATTAAAATATCCATTAAGTTGCCCAGTTTAAAAAAAAAAAATGTCACCTATGACTTTCGTTATTCCTCATACAGCTAGCTAGTTTGAACAAAACCATTTGGTTAAGTAGCTGTCATTTCTCGAATGTGCATTGCAAACCTCTCTAAAAGAAAAAACAAACAAACAAACAAAAAACAAAAACAAAACAAAACAAAAAAACCCAAAAAACAAACCCTAGGTGAAAATTCTTGGACTTTCAAGGCACATTAATGAGCACTTGGTATGTTATGACCACTGGTGCATTAATGGCATAAAGGCAATGATAGTTACCAACAATTTCTAGGTTGGATTTAAGGCCCACACAGCATATTGAAACTCATGCCTGATGCCATTATAAAAAACAAAAATCTGTGACTATAGAGGTAACATTCCCTAGGGAAGAAGCTACTATTACTCAGCCAAATGGGATTAGTACTAATTAATCTAACTTCTATTTATCCTCACACCCATAGGCTGGTGCATCAATCAATCTTTACTATAAACTTTTCCTTTTTCAGTAAATGTTTATCATAAAGGCCCACAACTGGCCAAGATGGAAAGAAGAGATTGTGGAATTGTTAACTTTAATTTGGACATCTATATCACATTTCTCCTCCCTAGATTCAAGGAATATTGTGAAAAATAAGACTGACAGATCATAAAAAGCCATTGAAGGTAGATGACCATGAGAAGACTGTGTCTTATGGACCTATCATGACAATTGCCAGCTTGAATTATGAGCAATTGAAACAGCAAGCAATAGATTTAAGTAAACTCAAGTCAGAGGGTAGGTGAGCATGAATTTCTTCCCTGGGTTATGGAGTAATTAGTAATTGTGAGTTCCTGGGAAAGGGAGAGGCTATCTTCTTTAAGAATGCATCCCATAGTAAGTTAATTACAAAACGGTGAACCGCACATTTAAGAGTAAAAGGACAGCACAAATTGTATTTAGTGACTTACAGAAAGATGGCATAAATCTGGATATGAAATGGGGTGCATCTGAGAGGAGCAGGGTTAGTTATGATCAAAATTTATCTTACTAAATTAAAAAAAAATAATGCAGATAAGAGAAGAGGAAAAGTCACCTACTATGTTTATTAACACATAGTGTGTATTTTTAAACTATTTCTCCTCTACTCATTTTTGCTTTTGCTTTTATTAGCTTTGAGAGGAACAAAAGTGTTGTCAGTAACTGATACATTTCTGTCATTGTTTCCTGGTATCTTTCTTAAGTTAAACAGGATATTTATTTATTAAGAAAAACAAAACAGTGAACCAAGAGGGAAACAATTAGCAAAAAGACTTATTTGGAATAAGAAAGCTGGAGGGAATGAGTGGTACCCAAATATGGATAGGGGTTCCATTAAAAGAAAAATCTACTCAGGTAGGAGATGAATTTGGGGAGCAACTGAAAGAGGGCAGCTTCTAAATGATTAAAATAGGTAACAACGCACTAAATGAATATCTTTCTAAAAGGATCACAATTATTATAAGCATAACACCCTTTTGAAGATTTTGAGAATAATGATTCAAACTTCCCATAACTAACTTCTGTTTTTAAGTTGTATCTACCTGTATTTCCTATAATTCTTTCCTGAGGCTAACTTTAAAATAAGCACAAACCATTCTATCCTTATGAGATTCTGCCCACTCTCTTGAAAAAAAAAAAATCATGTTTTTTTCAAGCTCCTAAAATTTTTGCATTGGAACCTCCATGGGCAGTACAAAGCTAAATTTAGTAGGATTCCTTCATAAATCCCATTCAAACAAGAAAGAGAATTAAAGAGATGACTTTATGCAGCCACTAATAATTGGATACTAACCCCAGAAAGCTCTGAACACCCCAGAAACAACTCACAGACTTCGTGAAGTTCAAGAAAAAAAAAAAAAAAAAAGAAAAAAAAAAAACTATTATGCTCAATCCTTACACACCAAGAAAACTTTGACTAATTCTGGGTTACATCCTGTTTTTACATGTACTTTTTTCTCATTGTAACTGCAATACCTTAATGCACACTATCAAACTTTGGGAGAAAAAAAAAAAAAGCCAAGCACTGACAAAAATGTATTCATATACTTTTATGCAAAGATGCTTAAAATTTGTTCTTTTATCTTTGTTTTTTAAAATAAAGTTGTTCAAAAAAAAGAAATTCTTAAGAAAATGGATGCATCTAGAGAATATCATCCTGTGCGAGATAACCCAGTCACAAAAGAACAGACATAATATTCAGTCACTGATAATTGGATACTAACCCCAGAAAGCTCTGAACACCCCAGAAACAACTCACAGACTATATGAAGTTCAAGAAAAAAAAAAAAAAAAAGAAAAAAAATGAAAAACCATTATGCTTAATCTTTACACACCAAGACAACTTTGACTAATTCCAGGTTACATCTTGTTTTACATGTACTTTATGCTCATTGTAATTAGTAAGATCTTAATGCACACTATCAAACCTTTAAACAAACCAAGTACTGACAAAAATGTATTCGTATACTTTTATGAAAAATGATTAAAATCTGTACACTTATCTTTATTTTTTTAAAATAAAGTTGTTCAATTTAAAAAAAAAAAAACAAAAAAGAATTTGGTTTGTAAAGAGGAAACGGTATTAGAACAACATATCTGATTCTCATGTGGAGGCCTATAGAATGCTGAAAAAGAGTGCAATAACTCATAATTCAATGTACCACTCAATAGACAAAGCAGCTGGGGTAACTTAAATGATAAACAGAGTAAGGAACCAAGGTAGTAAGGAACAGAAAAAAATGTTCATAGTGTCCTTATAGAGGATTTGAAGATGTTTCTCTTGAAGAATTTATAAAAGGAAACAACATTTACATGAAAAATAGAACAAGAATTCCAAGCAAAATAAATTTTAGAAATTGTTGGCTGTGTTAAAACTGAGATTTGTTAAATTTAATTTATTTTTCTTAATTTTTATTGGATATTTTCTTTACTTACATTTCAGATTTTATCCAATTTTCTAGTTTCCCCTCTGGAATCCACCTATCCAATCCCCTTCACCCATCCACTCACCCACTCCTTCCCATCTCCCTAACCTAGCATTCCCTAAAACTAGGGTATTGAGCCATCACAGGTCTAAGAGTCTCTCCTCTCCTTGATGCCTGATGAGGTTATCCTCTGCTACAAATGTTTCTGGAGCCATGGGTCAGAAAAACCAAGACCCCGTTCTTTGAAAAAAATCAATAAAATAGATAAAACTCTAGCCAGACTAACCAGGATGCATAGGGGAAGTATCCAATTAACAAAATTAGAATTGAAAAAGAATATATAACAACAGAAA
The DNA here is from genome assembly GCF_963924665.1 of Micromys minutus. Taxonomy (NCBI): domain Eukaryota; kingdom Metazoa; phylum Chordata; class Mammalia; order Rodentia; family Muridae; genus Micromys; species Micromys minutus. The sequence continues at coordinate 53,709,214 of NC_137976.1, forward strand.
CAGAGGTAATTAGAAAAATCACCAGATCCTACTACAAAAGCCTATACTCAACAAAACTGGAAGATTATGGAGGAAATGAACAATTTTCTAGATAGATACCTGGTATCAAAGTTAAGTCAGGATCAGATAAATCATCTAAACTGCCTCATGACCCCTAAAGAAATAGAGTCTGTCATTAAAAGTCTCCCAACCAAAAAAATCCCAGGAGAATAGATGGGTTTAATGCAGAATTCTATCAGATCTTCAAAGCAGACCCAATACCAACACTCTTCAAACTATTCCATAAAATAGAAACAAAAGCAGCACTACCCACTTATCTCTATGAAGCTTCAATTATGCTATAACTGACCAACAAATGTCCCTACAAATAAAGGGAACTTCAGACCACTCTCCCTTATGAACATTGATGCAAAAATGCACAATTAAATTCTTGCAAAGGAAATCCAAGAACACATCAAAATAATCATCCATCATGATCAAGTAGGCTTCATGCCAGGGATTCAGGGATGATTCAATGTAGGGAAATCATCAAAGTAATCTACTATATAAACAAACTCAAAAAAAAAAAAAAAAAAAAAAAAAAAAAAAAAAAAACCATGATCATCACATTAGATGCTGAGAAAGCATTTTACAAAACTCAATACCACTTCATGTTAAAATTCTTGGAAAGATCAGGAATTCAAGACCCATATCTAAACATAAAAGAAACATACAGCGAACCAGTAGCCAACAACAAACTAAATCGTGATAAATTTGAAGCATTCCCACTAAGATCAGGAACTAGTCAAGGCTGCTCATTTTCCCCTTCAAGTACTATTAAATTTAGTACCTGAAATCCTAGCCAGAGGAATTAGACAGGAACAACAAAAAAATATCAAAGGATACAAATTGAAAAGGAAGAAGTCAAAATATCACTATTTGCAGATGATATTAGAGTATAGTTAAGTGCCCCCAAAAATTCTGCCCAGGAACTCCTAAATCTGGCAAACAACTTCAGTAAAGTGGCTGGATATAAAATTAACTCAAACAAATCAGTAGCCTTCCTCTACTCAAAAGGCAAACAGTCTAAGAAAGAAATTAGGGAATTGAGACCCTTCACAATAGCCACACACAATATAAAATACCTTGGTTTGACTGTAACCAATGAAGTGAAAGATCTGTATGACAAGAACTCCAAATCTCTGAAGAAATCGAACAAGATCCCAGAAGATGGAAAGATCTCCCATGCTCTTAATTGGCAGAATTAATATAGTAAAAATGGCCATTTTGCCAAAAGCAATGTTAACTTTATTTTAAAAGTTGTGTTAAGTACCCAAGTTATATTTAATTACATATCAGCATATATCTGACTAGTCTGAGTTCAATCAAGTTCCAAGTAGCTCAGCATTATACATATTAGTAAGAAATGATCATAACATACTTTATTGTGACCTTTGGAGTAAATTGCTAACTGGTAATTCTCAGGAAGGCTGAGTTGCATTTGCTATCCATGTGTCCCATGACAATACATAGCACTAAAGACAATATTTAATGGATTAACTAATGGATGATTAAGTTAAAATTTCATTTCTCAATCATTGACTGTTGTCTTTATTGACAGAACTCATTTATTTTGGACTCTTAGGATGAGAGACAGAATGCAGTTTTATTTTAGGCTTCTAAAAGAGGCACACACTGAAAAAAAGATTCAGAAACTATGAATGATGTCCATGTCAAAGAGTGGTCAGCCGAATAGCTATTCACATATTCATTAGAAATTTGGTTTCTTGCCACTTTATTTCCAGCCAGCCACCAGTGGAAGTGATACTGATAAATATTTTATTGAATAGCTTTCATTTTAACATCAGTGACAAGTAGGAGAACAGATGCTTCTGGTTGCACAGGGCTGTGTTTGTGATGAAGCCAAATACTAAGGCTACTGTGGCAAGAACTTTAACACTAGTTCAGCATTGGGATCAACTGTCCTCATCAGTTCTTTCATTATTACATTTCGAGATTTTAACACTTAAATATTTTATTAGTCATTATGCCCAAAACATATGTCCTTCAAATTATTAACAAAAAACAGAGGGACTGGGGGACAATTGCTTAATTATTGTGCAGCTTCTATGCTGTTTGGAACTATCCCACATGCCATCACTTCAGCTTTACTCTTAAGATGCTGTCTTCTCATCAGCCTGCCTCATACCACAAACTCTTGCCTTTAATGAGTGCTCATCGTTGCTATGGGAAACTGTTGTCCAAGTTTAACTCCACAGCACCTTTCCTCCTTCTTTGGGGTCTATGAGGTTGGACATTCCATCTTCCTTTCATTTGCATTGATCAGTCAAGTCTGTGATTCACAACCTTTATTCACTAAGGATATGATATACCTCTGATTATTTGTGCTGTATTTGAATATTGAAGTTGCTGAGGCAGGTGAAACAAGAGCAGTCCAGGTGAAGTAAGTTGGAAAGTTGTAAACATTTAATGTTAGGCTGTTACCTAAGATTTCTGCTTTGGTAAGTTGGAGCATGTCATAAAACACATAGAGTGGTTTCAACAAAAGAATATGAGCTCACATGTGGATATCTGCAGTGTTCATTTAATAATACAACAGTCATAAATGACTTTTCCCAGCCTTTCTTCATGATTATATGGTGGGTCTACAGTGAACTGATTGTATCTGGCTATCGCTTGGATGATATCAGGCTAATAAAGATGAGAAATTAGAAATATCATTAGTATCCACTAGCTGGAATCTGTCACACCAATGTTTCTGAAATCGTCTGCTTCTTAAGTCATCCTTTCATTTTTCTACCCTCCTAGAAAACAAAGATGAGCAGATACCCAAACTGCTACTTTACTTCTATCTCCAGGATTGAAATAAAAATTTATCTTCATTTTTTCCGTCCAGTTACCAAAGGAAGAACTCAATGAAAAATGAAAATTTTTAAGTACTTTAATCTACCACTATGAAGCCTTAAAGCCTATTTTATCCTTGACCCTGCATTAGTGACTTCTGCTGCTATGAAAAAACATCCTGACAAAGGCAACTTACAGAAAAAATGCATTTATTCCAGAAAAATAAGACCCTATTATTTGAAAAAAAATGGTAGGAAGTAGGTAGGGTAGGAAGTAGGTGTGATGGGTAACAAGAGCTGGATGCTCAGAAATCACTTTATTTTTTATTGGATATTTTATTTATTTACATTTCAAATGTTATCCTCTTTTCTGGTTTCTCCTCTAGAAACTCCTTAACCCATCCTTCATCTCCAGGCTTCTATAAGGGGGATCCTTCACACACTCCCTCACTTCCACCTCCCACTGGAATTTGACTACCCTGGGGCATTGAGCCTTCTCAGGACTGACGGTTTCTCCTCCAATCAGTTCCCATCCTCTGCTACATGTGACTAGAGCAAAGGATCTCTCCATATGTACTCTTAGGTTGGTGGTTTAGTCCTTGAGAGATCTAGGGGGGTCTGTGGGTTGGTATTTGTTGTTTTCCCTATGGGTTGCAAATCCCTTCAGCTCCTTCAGTCCTTTCTCTAACTTGTCCACTGGGAATGTGCGGTTATTACAATGCTTGGCTGTGAGCATTTATCTCTGTATTTCTATGACTCTGGGAGAATCTCTCAGGAGAGAGCTCTATCAGGCCCTGATTATCAAGCACTTCTTGGCATCCACAATAGTGTCTAGGTATGCTGTCTGTATATGGAATGGATGCCCAGATGGAGCAGTCTATGGATGGTCTTTCAGTACAGTATCTGCTCCACTGATTGTAATTTCAGTAATTGTCTCCATATTACCTACCTTAAGTTTCCCCTTCTAAGAAGGACTGAAGTATGCATATGTTGGTCATTTCTTCATCTTGAGCTTCTTGTGGTCTGTGAGCTGGATCATGAGTATTTTGAATTTTTGAGCTAATATCTATTTATCAGTCAGTGCATACCATTTGAGTCTTTTTGTGACTGGGTAACTTTACTCAGCATGGTATTTTTTAGTTACATCTTTCTGCCTAATGATTTTATGAAGTCATTGCTTTTAATAGCTGACTAGTACTCTATTATGTAAATTCACCATATTTTCTGTATCCATTTGTCTGTGAAAGTCATCTGGGTTCTTTCAAGATTCTGGCTATTATAAATAAGGCTGCTATGAACATAGTGGAGGATGCGTCCTTGTATGTTGGAGCATCTTTTGGGTATGTACTCAAATTAGTATAGCTAGGTCTTCAGGTAATAATATGTGCAATTTTCTGAGTAACTGCTAGAAAGATTTCGAGAGTGGTTTTACCAGCATGAAATCCCACCCACAATGCAGGAGTATTCCTCTTTCTCCACATCCTTGTCAGCATCCGCTCTTACCTAAGATTTTGATCTTAACCATTCTGATTGGTATGAGGTGGAATCTCAAGGTTGTTTGGATTTACACTTCCCTGATGACTAAGGATGTTGAACATTTCTTTAGGTGCTACTCAGCCATTCTTTATTTAGCTCTGTTCCCCATTATTTAATAGGGTTATTTGGTTCTTTAAAGCATAATTTTTTGAGTTCTTTGTAAACATTGACATTATCCCTCTATCAGATGTAGAATTGGTAAAGATCTTTTCCCAATCTGTTGGTTGCCATTTTGACCTATTTCAATATCGTTTGTTTTACAGAAGCTTTGCAATTTTGGGGTGTCCAGTTTCCTGATTGTTGGTCTTAGAACATAAGCCATTGGTGTTCTGTCAGGGAATTTTCCACTTTCTGTTCAAGGCTCTTTCCCACTTTCTCTTCTTTTAATTTCAGTGCATTGGATATTATGTGGAGGTCTTTGATCCTCTTGGACTTCAGCTTTGTCCCAGATATAAAGATGGATAAATTTGTATTCTTGTACATGCTGTCCTCTTGTTGAACCAGCACCATTTGTTGAAAATGGAGTCTTTTTTCCACTGGATTGTTTTAGCTTCTTTTTCAAAGATCAAGTGACCATAGGTGTGTGGGTTCATTTCTTGGCCTTCAATTCTATTCTATTGATCTACTTGCCTGTCTCTGTATCATGCAGTTTTTATTACTATTTCTGTGTAATACAGCTTGAGTTCAGGGACGGTGATTCCCCCCAGAAGTTCTTTTATTATGGAGAATACTTATGGTTTTTTGTGATTCTCAATGATTTTGCAAAATGTTCTTTCTAATTCTATCAAGAATTGGGTTGGAATTTTGTTTGGGATTACACTGAAATCACACTTTTGAACTTAAGCGTAAAGCAGAGAAAGTGAACAGAAAAATCTTAAGTCCCAATCCCAGTGGCATTAAGCCATTAAGTCCATATCTCATAAATTTCTCAGAACAAGAGACTACAGACCAAATAGTAAAATTCCAGTGAATCAAACAACCTTATTAAATAATGGAGTACAGAGCTAAACAAAAAGTTCTCAATTGAGGAATATCGAATGCCTGAGGAGCCTCTAAGGAAGTGCTCGACATCATTAGCCATCAGGGAAATGCAAATCAAAACAACCCTGAGATTCCACCTCACACCAGTCAGATTGGCCAAGATCAAAAATTCAGATGACATTAGATGCTGGTGCAGATGTCGAGAAAGAGGAACACTTCTCCACTGTTGGTGGGGTTGTAAACTGGCACAACCACTCTAGAAATCAGTCTGGAGATTTCTCAGAAAATTGGACATAGTACTACCCGAAGTCTCAGTTATTCCACTTCTGGCCATATACCCCAGAGAAGCTCCAACATACAACAAAGACACATGCACCACAATGTTCATAACAGCCCTATTTATAATAGCCAGTAGCTGGAAAGAACCTTAATGTCCTTGAGTAGATGAATGGACACAAAAATTGTGGTACAATTACACAATTGAATACTACTCAGTTACCAGAAACAATGACTTTATAAAATTCTTAAGAAAATGGATGCATATAAAGAATATCAACCTGAGTGAGATACATCAGTCACAAAAGAACAGACATAATATGCAGTCACTGATAATTGGATACTAACCCCAGAAAGCTCTGAACACCCCAGAAACAACTCACAGACTATATGAAGTTCAAGAAAAAAAAAAAGAAAATGAAAAACCATAATGCTTAATCTTTACACACCAAGAAAACTTTGACTATTTCCAGGTTACATCCTATTTTACATTTACTTTATGCTCATTGTAACTAGTAAGATCTTTATGCACACTATCAAACCTTTAAACAAACCAAGTACTGACAAAAATGTATTTATATGCTTTTATGCAAAACTGCTTAAAATATGTACATTTATCTTTGTTTTTTTTAATAAAGTTTTTCAATTAAAAAAAATCCAGAGCCTGTGTGGGGCATTCTAATTTAAACCACTACATTGCTCTTCTAATTTATTTCATGATGTACTTTTTTCTTCCTCTTCTAAGGAAGGGAATTTGGTGTAAGGAGCAGGGGATGCTTACATCTCAAGTCTATTGAATGTATGCTATAAACTTAAAATATGGTAATTCCAAATGGCAACCCATTATTTAATTATATTCATAAAAATTCATCAAATAAAATAATTTTTTATTTTTTTAAGCTTTATTTTAAAAAACAAAGATAAAAGAAAAAATTTAAACATTTTAGCATAAATATATACAAATACAATTGTGTCAGTGCTTGGCTTTTTTTTTTCTTTCTTTTTTTTAAGGTTTGATACTCTGCATTAATGTCTTACTAGTTACAATGAGCAAAAAGTACATGTAAAACAGGGTGTAACCTGGAATTAGTCAACATTTTCTTGGTGTGTAAAAATTGAGCCTGACTTTTTTTTTTTCTGTTTGTTTGGTCTTTTTTTTGTTTTGTTTTCTTTTTTTCTAGAACTTCTCACAGTCTGGGAGTTGTTTCTGGGGCAGTCCGAGGCTCTGGGATAAGCATCCCACTATCAGTGACTGCATATTATGTCTGTTCTTTTGTGACTGGGTTATCTCACTCAGAATGATATTCTCTAGATGCAACCATTTTCTTAAGAATTTGGTTAAGTCATTGTTTCTGATGGCTGAGTAGTACTCAATTTTGTAAATGTACCACAATTTTTGTATCCATTCATCTACTAAAGGAAATCTGGGTTTTTTCCAGCTTCTGGCTATTATAAAAAGAGCTGCTATGAACATTGTGCTGCATGTATCTTTGTTTTATATTGGAGAGTCTCTAGGGTATATGCCCAGAAGTGGAATAGCTGGATCTTCAGCTATGTCCAATTTTCTGAGGAATCGCCAGACTGATTTCCACAGTGGTTGTATAAGTTTACAACCCCACCAACAGTGGAGAAGTGTTCCTGTTTCTTAAAAACCTCCCCAGCATCTGCTGTCATCTGAGTTTTGGATCTTGGCCAATCTGACTGGTGTGAGGTGGAATCTCAGGGTTGTTTTGATTTGCATTTCCCTGATGGCTAAGGATGTCAAGCACTTTCACAGATGTTTCTCAGCCATTTGATATTCCTCAATTGAGAACTTTTTGTTTAGCTCTGTACCCTATTTTTTAATAGGGTTGTTTGATTCTCTGGTGTCTAGCTTTTTGAGTTCTTTGTATACCTTGGATATTAGGTCTCTATCTGATGTGCAGTTGGTAAAGATCTTTTCCTATTCTGTTGGCTGCCGTTTTGTTTTCTTGACTATGTCCTTAGCCTTACAGAAACTTTGCAATCTCATTAAGTACCATTTGTTAATCTTTGACCTTAGAGCTTGAGCCATTGGTGTTTTGTTAAGAAAATTTTCTCCTGTGCCAAAATGTTCTAAGGTTTTCTCTACTTTCTCTTCTAATAGTTTCAGTGTATCTGGTTTAATGTGGAGATCTTTAATCCACTTACACTTGAGCTTTGTACAAGGAGATAAGAAAGTGTCTATTTTCATTCTTCTGCATGCTGAGTGACAGTGGACCAACACCATTGTTGAATAGGCTGTCCTTGTTCAATTGAATGTTTAAGGCTCCTTTGTCAAAAACCAGGTGACCATATACTTGAGGGCTGATTTCTGGATCTTCTATTCTATTCCATTGATCCAGGTGCCTATTTCAGTACCAGTACCATGCAGTTTTCAGCACAATTGCCTTGTAATATATTTTGAAATCAGCGATAGTGATTCCTGCAGATGTTTTCTTGTTGTTGAGGATAGATTTCGCTATTCTAGGTCTTTTATTATTCCAGATAAAATTTCACATTGATCTTTCCAACTCAATGAAGAACTGGGTTGGAATTTTGAAGGGGATTGCATTGAATCTATAGATTGCTTTTGGTAGGATGGGCATTTTTAAAATATTGATCCTTCCAATCCATGAGAATGGGAGATCTATCCATTTTCTGAAATCTTCCTCGATTTCCCTCTTTAGAGGAGTGAAGTTCTTGTCATACAGGTTTTTAACTTGCTTAGTTATTGTCACACCAAGGTATTTCATAGTTTTTGTGACTATTGTGAAGGGTATCTTTTTTTCTAATTTATTTCTCCACATGATTTTCCTTTGAATATAGGAAGGCTACTGATTTGTTTGAGTTAATTTTGTATACAGCCAATTTGTTAAACTTGTTTACCAGCTGTAGGAGTTCTCTGGTGGAATTTGTGGGGTCACTCAAGTACACTATCATGTCATCTGCAAAGAGGGATGTTTTTACCCCTTCCTTTCCGATTTGTATCCCCTTGATCTCCTTTTGTTGTCTAAGTGCTCCAGCTAGGACTTCCAGTACTATGTTGAATAGGTGGGGGGGGGGAGTGGGCAACCTTGTCGAGTCCCTGATTTTAGTGGGATTGTTTCAAGTTTCCCAACATTAAGTTTGATGTTGGCTGTTGGTTTGCTGTATATTGCTTTTATTATGTTTAGGTATGGACCTTGGATTCGGGTTCTTCCCAGGACTTTTAACATGAAGGGGTGTTGAATTTTGTCAAATGCTTTCTCAGCATCTAGTGAGATGACCATGTGATTTTGATCTTTGAGTTTGTTTATATGGTGGATTACCTTGATGGATATCCTTATATTAAACCATTCCTGCATCCCAGGGATGAAGCCTACTTGGTCATGGTGAATGATCGTTTTGATGTGTTCTTGGATTCGGTTTGCAAGGATTTTGTTGAGGATTTTTGCATCAATGTTCATAAGTGAGATTGGTCTGAAGTTTTCTTTCCTTGTAGGGTCTTTGTGTGGTTTAGGAACTAGGGTTATTGTATCCTCAAAAAATGTGTTAGGTATTATCCCATCTGATTCTCTATTATGGAATAGTTTGCAGATTATTGGTGTTATGTCCACAATAAATATCTGATAAAATTCTGCACTGAACCCGTCTGGACCTGGGCTTTTTTTGGTTGGGAGGCTTTTGATGACTTCTTCTATTTCTTTAGGTGTTATTGGATTATTTAGATGGTTTACCTGGTCCTGGTTTAACTTTAGGATCTGGTATCTGCCTAGGAATTCATCCTCTTCCTCCAGATTTTCCAACTTTGTGGAGTATAGGCTTTTGTAGTAGGAAATGATGATTTCTTGAATTTCCTCAGTTTCAGTTGTTATGTGTCCATTTTCCTTTCTGATTTTGTTAATTTGTATACTCTCTCTTTGCCCTCTGTTTAGTCTGGCTAGGGGATTATCAGTCTTGTTGATTTTCTCAAAGAACCAGCTCTTGGTTTTGTTGATTCTCTCAATGGTTTTTTTTTATTTGATCTATTTCTGCCCTAATTTTGATTATTTATTGCTGTCTACTCTTCTTGGGTGTATCTTCTTCCTTTTTTTCTAGAGCTTTTACCTGTGCTGTCAAGTTGCTGATTTATGCTCTCTTCAGTTTCTTTTTAAAAGCGCTCAGGGCTATGAGTTTTCCTCTCAGTACTGCTTTCATTGCATCCCATAGGTTTGGGTATGTTGTGTTTTCGTTTTCATTGAATTCTAGAAAATCCTTAAGTTCTTTATTTTTTCTTTTACCCTGCTATCATTTAACAGAGTGTTGTTTAGCTTCCATGTGTATGTGGGCTTTTTGTTTTCTTTGTTGTTGTTAAAGACCAGCCTTAGACCATGGTGATCTGAGAAGATGCATGGGAGTATTTCAATCTTCTTATATTGATTGAAGATCATTCTGTGTCCAATTATGTGGTCAATTTTCGAGAAGGTGCCATAGGGTGCTGAGACAAAGGTGTATTCTTTTACTTTAGGACAATATGTTCTGTAGATATCTATGAATTCCATTTGGTTCATAGTCTCTGCTAGTTTTACAGTGTCCTTGTTCAGTTTCTGATTCCATGTTCTGTCCATTGGTGAGAGTGGGGTATTAAAGTCTCCCACTATTATTGTGTGGGGTGAAATGTATTTTATGAGCTTTAGTAGGGTTTCTTTTATGAATGTGGGTGATTTTGTATTTGGAGCATATATGTTAAGTATTGAGAGTTCCTTCTGACAGATTTCCCGGGTAATGAGTAAAAAGTGTCTTTCCTTATCTTTTTTGATAACTTTTGTTTGGAAATTTACTTTATTCAATATTAGAATAGCCATTCCAGCTTGCTTTTTGGGGCTGTTTGCTTGGAAGTTTTTTTCCCACCCTTTTAATCTGAGATAGTATCTGTCTTTGTCTCTGAGATGAGTTTCCTGTATGCAGCAAAAGGCTGGATTTTGTTTATGTATCCAGTCTGATAGCCTATGTCTCCTTATTGGGAGTTGAATCCATTTATGTTAATATATATCAAGGAATAGTGGTTTCTGTTTCCTGCTAAAATTGTTTTGTAGGTTGAGTTGTATCTGTGTCTTTTTATTCTTTTGGTTTTCTTTCTTAGGAGTTTTTTGTTTTTACTAGGATGTAGTTTTCCTCATTGTATTGGGTTTTCCACCTATAATTCGCTGTAGTGCTGGGTTTGTGGTCAGATATTGTGTAAATTTAGATTTGTCCTGAAATATCTTCATCTCTCCATCTATGGTGATTGATAGTTTTGCTGGGGGTAGCAGCTTGGGCTGGCACTTGTGCTCTCTTAGGGTCTTCATGATGTCTGTCCAGGCTCTTCTAGCTTTCATAGTCTCTGTTGAGAAATCAGGTTTGATTCTGATTGGTCTGACTTTATATGTTACCTGACCTTTTCCCTTTACTGCTTTTAGTATTTTTTCTTTTCTTTGGGCACTTGGTGTTTTGACTATTATGTGTTGGGAGGAATTTCTTTTCTGGTCCAACCTATTTGGAGTTCTGAAGGCTTCTTTTATGCTCATGGTCATCTCATTCTTAAGGGTAGGGAAGTTTTCTTCTACAATTTTGTTGAAGACATTTACTGTGCTTCTTAGTTGATATTCTTTGCCCTCTTCTATTCCTATTATCCTTAGGTTTTGTCTTCTCATTGTGTCCTGGATCTCATGGACATTTTGGTTTTTGCCTCTTTTCTGGCTGTCTTGTCTATATTTACAATGTTGTCTTCGGCCCCCGAGATTCTCTTCCATCTCTTGTAGTCTATTGGAAATGCTTGCTTCTGTGACTTCTGATTTCTTTTTTAGGTGTTCTACCTCTAGTGTTATCTCTTATAGTGTTTTCTTTATTGTGTCAATTTCCATTTTAAATTCTTTCTTCCATTCCTTCATCTCTTTGGTTCTGTTTTCCTCTAGTTCTTTGAGTTTTTTGAGTGATTTTCTTTTTCCCTCTTTAAAAGCTTCTGATTCTTTTTGCTTTTCCTCTCGTTCTTGTTTAAGGATCTCTATCATTGTCTTGAGGTATGATTTTAGGTCTGCATCTTATTTTTCTGGAGTGTTTGGCATTCCAATATTTGCTGTGATGGAAGAGCTGGGTACTGGTGCTCCAAAGCCGCCGCCGGGTGGGGACAGAGGTCCCAATGCTGGGTTCCTGGTCCCTGGATCAGGCAGGGCAGGGACGCACTTTCTGTGTGTACTCGGTAGAGATCTCTCTGCTCCCTGGCTGCCCAGATCTCCTTCTCACCAGTCTTTAAGCCTTTGGAAACTGCTGGTCCAGGTGGCAGATGGGCTGAGCCCTGTTCTGTGCCCCCCAATAAAATATTTTTATTAAATTAAATTTTTTTTCACTGTTACTTAAATCCACATTATTATACATATTAGTGGGGGCATGAGATTCTTTGAAACATATTTATTACATAATGTTCAAATTAGGTTGACCCTATCTTCTCAAGGACTTAGCATTCGTTTTATATTGAAATTAGTCAAACATTTTATTCAATCTTTTCTCTCATGAAGAATTAGTAATCGAATCAAAGGCATGAAGGTAGGAAAGGACTATACATCTAAGCCACATCCCCAGTGAACATGTGTATTTCATTGGCTTATCCTTATCTTTATCTGATCAATTTAATTTGCAATTCTATGTCTGTAGTTCTTGCCCCTCTGCAACTTACTTCCTGTTACCTAACTCCTCCTCATTGTTTCATACCTCCCCACTCTACTGCTGAATGCCTGGCAAACTCTAGTTCTCCCTGTATTAAAGACTGCCCATGTGAATGAGGTCATTGGGCACTTGCAATTTATCAATCAGCTTCTTCCACATGGCATAATAATCTCAGGTCCATTTGTCCTGTTGCAAATGCCAAGATGTTGTTAATTAATTAATTTGTTTATTTATATTTATATAGGTTTCTGTTTTGACATGCTTGTTTCAGTGTTATGCACGTGCACAATGCATGTGCATGTCCCAGGAAATCCAGAAAACGGTAGAAAAATTCATGGAACTGAGTTACAGACTACTGTGTTCAACTGTGTGGCCTCAGGAAACCCAGGCCAAGTCTTTTACAAGGTCAGAAATTAACTTTAAATGTTGTGCTATCTCTCCAGCCATTAGAGTACTTTCTTTCTCATGGCTGAATGATGTTTCACAGCATAAATACAGCATGCTTCCTTAACCCATTTATTACCTAATGGATATTTTGTTTATTTGCACACATGTCTTCCAGTGAGTTCTGCTTCCATGAATATGGCTAAACGGACATTTTTTTTTTTTTTTTTTTTGTCATTTAGATCTATATTGTCAGTGTGGGCTGCTGGATAATATGGTAGTTGTTTATAATTTTTGAGGAAAAATTATTTCAGTTTCCATAATAAATATATAATATGTTTCTACCAACAATGTACAAGGAGATACCTTATTTCAAATCCTCACCTTTATTTATAGGTGTTCATCCTGAGGTGAGATCACATGCACTAGTGATTTGAATTTCCCCAGTGACTAATGAATGTTGAAGATCATTTTTCATTATTATTGCTATTTTTACTTCTTTAAGCAGCAATTATTTAGGGCTACTCTCCATTTGTAATTGGTTTTCTTCTTTGTTTTGATTTGTTTCATTGCTGTTGAGAAGTTTAGATTCCTTGTGCAGTTGTGCATCTTGAGCTTTATTTGGATTATTACTTGCAAGTGTCCTGTTCTGTTCTCTGAACAGTCTCTTTCCTGTGTTCACTGTCTTTGCTGCTGTAAAGCAGCATCATGGTTTGTTGTGATCCCACTTGTTTATGTTTTGTTTTGCCTTCGCTTCCTGCACTTGTCGGGTTTCAGTCTGCTTTTACCTCTACCTTGGCTCTCAGTTACACTGAGATGTGGGAATGACACAGGCTAACAATTAATTCCCTTTGGGAAATGTGAAGGGAAATATGATATTATGTCTGAATTTGGAACCAAAAGCCTTGTCTAGGAATCTCCCTACCTTTGATTGAGCTCTTCTTCTCTAACCATTTGAGAAAAGTTGCATAAATGAGCAATGGTCTTCTTACACTATTCAAGTAATAATACCTACCAATTTCTCACTCAGACCACATCTGTAATCATCTCCTGAGAATGGAAATAAGCTCTTGAAAGAATTTAATTTGCATGTTATTTCTCCTATACATTATCCACCTTCCTAATCCCCACACTACATGTCCTCACTTCCAACCTTCAACTCCAAATTCATAAATTCATGTACTTACCTAATTGGCATCATTCTGTACATGACTTTAATTTTTTTTTGAAATGGGTTCACAATCTATATTTTTCTTTTTTCATTCTGACACTGATATTTTTGGAATAAAGCAATTTTTCTTTGCTATCTAGCCTCTGATTTGGAATTGTTTGTTTCCCCGTGCTTAGATTCAGGTTAAACATTTTTTTTAAAATGCTAAGGAGATGATTTTGCATCATTCTTTAGTTCATCACAGCAGGAGATGCATGATGCTAGTTACTAAGCAATTGGTGATGCTAAATTTGAATGTTTGGTAAAAGTGATTACTGAAATTCCACCTTTGTAATATGATCGTTTCTATTCTGTGAGTCATAACTAATCTGGATGGTCATAAATTGACCTCATCTTCCCCTGCGTTTTTCACCAGTAGTGTTAACATCCACTAATGAGTCATGCTTTACTTTAGTCATAAAAGCAACGTATGCCAAATGATGGTTTTTCTCAATAGTTCTGAACTTACTACATAGCACTTTTCTGTTCCCCCATTGCCCTTTGAAAATGAGTCAGTAATGCTATGTTTCAGGGGATGGTTTCTTATTCTATGTATCCTAAATCATTTTAACCATTATTTTGACACTTAAATATAGCCAGTGGAAGATCTCTCCAAATAGGCTTGCTTTGTCTTTACAGCATGCCTCTGATGACTGTCAAGAACGTCTTTCTTAGCATAGCAGCATGTGGCTAACTCACTGATTCCCTGTTCAGGACAGGATTCTGCCTTTGTGAAGAAGTTCCAACTCTTGTTAGTGAAAAAGCATATTCAGAACACAAAGCTACTTGAGCAGGCAGGCTTCTTATTGGTACATCATCACTATGGCCTCGTCAAATAATAGAGCATGACAATATAAAGTATAATGCAATTTATATTTTCACTCTACTTCAAATGCAACACTGAAGATTTTGTTTTCTTTTTCTGTTTTACATTTATGATTCTTTTCCTCAACATCTAGAAATTGATATCGTTTCTTCAGCAATAGTTTTTCTTTGCATAATCATGTGAACCATTCAATATCTTTTCAAACATATAAAATTTGAAGTATCTTAAGGAAAACTTTTAATTACAGGTCAAAATTACATTCTTTCTAATGTTATCCCACTAAGAATATAATGGGGGCTCTTTAGAACACAGCTGCTTATACTAGTTCCTTTTGTCTGTTGTCATACTTGCCACCACCTATTAACCTGCATATGTACTCCATGTCAGTGCATTTGTGATTCTTTGTTGAATCTGTTTTCTTGAATTCAAATGATCATGTCACTCAAAGAGCAAGTCTAGGTAGTAATCAAGTCAAGACAAATCAAATCACTCATTCAACACACACATTTTAATGTTTTCCCACAAACTATATACAGTACATTCTCTTTTTCTTTTTATCATTCTCTTCCACTCTTACTGTACATTATTTAGTTTTCCTAACACAAAATTGTTTGAAGGCGTATTTGTCCCAATTATTGCTTTGGTAATTTTGTCCAAAATCAAGAGACTGAAGATTCCTGGGTTAATGAATGAGCTTCTGTTATGTTGTATTCACATATATGTTGGTTTTGTTCCAGTACAATAGTGATTTTTGTTACTTATGACCTTATAATGTGCATAGAAATCAAGTACAGTAACAATTTATGTTTGTTTTATTATTATTTTTAGTCATGAGTGCTCTCTCTGTTTTATCATGTGTATATCATCTATCCATTTAGCTGTTAATCTCAAGATCACCTTACTATTTAAATTTCTTCAAGGTTTTAGACATCAAGATACATTTTCTTTTAACAATTTTTCCTTTGTGTGAAGTGTGTCAAGTTGCAGTAAAAGGAACAAATCATATAATGAGGTATGACAAATGAATACATGTACTGATATCTATCAAATTTATAAAAATATTTGTGCATCAACAATAACTTTAAATTATTTCTTTGAGGAATGGAATAGGAATCTTGATGCAACTATATCGAATCTGCAAATTGTTTTTGGTAGAATAGTAATTTTAACAATATTGATTTTTTTCTCCTTTTCTCTTTTTTTGTGAGATTGAAAAAGAAATTATCTTCCAATTTTATGCTGTCACTAATTTAGTATTTATAATTTCTAAAATTTTGTAGGAATCTGTCACTTATTGATATGTAAGTATTTTACATTTATTTTTCTTTTTTGTTTGTTATTTTCACAGTTTAAAATTTTTATTTTTAATCTTATACTAACTCCGTTGAATAATAAAATCTTTCTCTTAGCACTTTTTTTCATTTTACAAATAAAAGGTACTGTACATATGTGAAGTAAATAACATGATGTTATAAGATGCATACATGTTAAAATGTTTATGATAGTAGAATAAAATAGCATATCTATTATTTAACATGTTTTCCCATGCACAGACTCCTTGAAACAAGTTAACACTTACTCAATCAATAACACTTCTTTTTATTTTTATTGGATGTCTTATGTATTTACATTTCAAATATTATCCCGTTTCCCGGCTTCCCCTTGGGAAACCCCTTCTCTCATACACCCACACTCTACTTCTATGAAGGCTGAAGGCGACTCCTCTCCCACTCACATACTCCCACTTCACCTCCCTGCCAGTCCCCTACACTGAGGAATCAAGCCTACACAGAACCAAAGGCCTCTTCTCTTATTGATTCCAGATAATGCCATCCACTGTTACATATACAGCTGGAGCTATGGGTCCCTCCATGTGTACTCTTTGGTTGGTGGTTTAGTCCATTGGAGCTCTAGGTGTCTGGTTGGTGATATTGTTGTTCTCCCCTTGGTGGTGCAAATCCCTTCTGCTCCTTCAGTCCTTCCTCTAACTCCTCCATTGGGAACCCGGTGCTCCAACCAGTGGATGTCTATGAGCATCTGCCTCTGCATCAGTCAAGATTTGGCAGAGCGTCTCAGGGGACAGCTATAACTGGTTTCTATCAGCAAGCACTTCTTGGTATCTTCAATATTGGCTGGGTTTGGTGTCTTTATGTGGGGTGGATCCCCAGATGGGGCAGTCTATGGGTGGCCTTTCCTTTATTGCCTACTCCACATTTTTTCAGAATATTTTCTTTTGATAGGAGCCATTCTGGGTTAAAAATTTGGAGATGAGTGGATGGCCGTATTCTCCAACCAGGGGCCTTGCTTAACCTCTGGTTCTCCCTCCCCTTTATTAGGTATTTCAACTAATCTCATCCCTGTTGTGTCCTGGGAGCATCTTGCTTTCCTGGCTTCTGGGACTTGCTGGTGGTTATCCCAGTTCATCACCCCTCCCCATTGCTACACACATTTGTTCAAATTCCTGACCCTCTGTATATCATCTCTGTCTCTTCCCATAACTTATTCTGCCCACTTCCAATCCCCCCTTCTCCACTACTTCCAAGTCCCTCCCACCCTCTACTTTCTGTATTTTGTTTCCCCTTCTAAGTAGGACTGAAACATCCTTATTTTAGATTTTCTTCTTCTTGAGCTTCAAATGGTCTGTGAATTAATTATAACTTGAGTATCCAAGATTTTGAGAAAATGTTCATTATCAGTGAGAGCATACCAAGTGTGTTCTTTTGTGACTTGGTTATCTCACTCAGAATCATATGTCTAGTTTCATCTTTTTATCTAAAAATTTTAGGAAGTCATTGATAATAGCTGAGTAGTACTCCTTTGTGTAACTATATCATATTTTCTTTTTCATTCCTCTATTGAAGGGCATCTGGGCTCTTTCCAGCTTTTGGTGATTATAAATAAGGCTGTTATGAATATAGTGGAGTATATGTCCTTTTTATGTTTCTTCTTTTACCTTTGATCTAGAATCCTGGATTGAAGCAATTTTCTTCTTAGTTTGCTATTGTGTTGTTCCTATCATCTCATTAAAATTGTTGAGTGAGCACCACACTTGGAAAACCTCTAAAGCAAACATTTATAACATCTTCTTGAGTTCTACTGCCCTCAGGGATTGGCCTGTATCTAATAACCTATAAATTCATCTAGGAATCTCATAATATATCTTACATTTTAAGAGTCATCAAAGTTTCAGATATAAAGTCAAATCTACTCTCATTCATTTTTTTTTCAGGTACTGTTAGTTGACTTGTTGTCAAATTAATAAACCAGTCATAGATTTACAGCAAATGAACAAATATGATGCTTCCTATAAAGATGCAAAATTATGTTTACCTTGACACATTACTCATATTTTATCTCCAACATCCCATATATAAATACATTTTAAGCTATCTATAAGGTTTTACCTGATATAGATTTGAAATAAAATAATATGGGGCTATACTTGATGGTATAAGACTTCATTTTCAACACAATTTTGATTTATTTTTCTTTCTTTTGGCACAAGATAATTTGAAAATTCATCCACAATTATAGTTCTGCTGTTATGTTATTTTAATGGCATTATGTACTCCATTATATGTAGGTACCATACATTTCCTGATCTCCTGCACTTATAAAAGGAGGTTCTAAATATTGGCTATAGTAAAAAAAAATCATTTGATGATACTTATTTTGTACAATTGATGTTGTTTTAATAACTAGTAATGTTCCATGTCTCACATATATGGTAGCTATGCATATTGTTTTACAAATTATTTTTAGGACACAAAAATAAATTATAGTAAATTAGACAAGTTAAACCTGCTCTAATTTACAGAGGTTGAATTTCAAATATTTCCATTAAGAAAATAGTCAATGCATATGTGAAAAGAGAATATTTTCAAAATTTGTACACAACAATGAGTGGGTTCCTAGTACATACATGCTGTTCACATTCAAGTAAAGTATGTTTAGGTCAATTTTTAAAAGATGAACATCAATATACATTTTACATATTAATAAGATAAATGATTAATAAGCATAGGGCAAAGTCTTCAACATAGTGAGTATCTAATGGAATGGAAACAAAATCCCTATTGTAATATCAATACTCAAGGAGTAACTGTTGGGATTCTGTAAACCCCACCCTTCAGTTCCCTAGCAACAGCCAGGTCTACCCCACCCCTCAATTACCTGGCAGTAGCCAGGTGTGCTCCAGTGATCTGACATTATAAAAGGGGCTGCTTGACCCTCCTCTCTCTCTTGACCCCGGGCTCTCTTGCTTCTCTAGGACTCTTGGCCTCTTGCAGCAGTGTTCCCACTCCTACCCCTCTTCTTCCCCTTCACCTTCCCCCATCTGTCTCCATGTGCTCATAGCCAGGCTCTACTCCTTTATCCGTCCCCCCCTTATCTATCTATCTTTATCTACTACCCTCTTAACTCTCTCATGTCCTGAATAAACTCTATTCTGTACTATACTGTTGTGTGGCTGGTTCCTCAGGGGGCAGAAATTCCCAACTTGGGCCCCCCAGAGGCATTTCCCTCGGCCCAGGCATCAATGGGCCACATGCCCCCACTCTCTTCATCCTTCCCATAACATTGGTGCTGAAACCAGGGACTTGGGACTTCATCTTCTAACAACATTGGTGCCCCTTGACTTTTACTTTCTTTGGTGTCCTATTAAGCACCAAATGATATAAATTTTAAAGAAACAGAAAGTTCCTACATTTTCTCATTCAATTGTATATTAGTAATTAGATACATACAAAATATTATATTCCTAATACTGTAAAATATCTACTTTGGGTTATTGGTTTTTTTTTTTAATCTTGTGATACTTTTCATGGTAAGTGACATATTTCACCTGTATAACGATTTTCTTGTCTCAACAGGTTACTTATCTTTAAATTGAATTTAGCATTTTTGTTTTTGAAGTTAGCAGTAATATTTGTATGATACATTCACTTTGTATTTACTTTTGTCAGGTGAAATTCTTTACTTTTTCTTTAATGATTAGTATTTTAACCACTGCCAATATTCATAATTTGTGCTTTTAAATTCCTAGCTTTTGTCAGTTATGACAATGTAATTGTCATTGTGGCTGACCATTTTTTTTTTTTTTTTTTGTTAGATCCACCTGCTTTTGTTCCTTTGTTTTTGTATCTTTTCTTATTTTATCCTTTATGAATTGTTATGTAATTTTATTTTAAAATCTTTGGTTTGGAGCTATATCTTTTATATGTTTTTTAGATGTTACTATATATGTCAAAATTATATTTATATATTTTATATATTGTGTAAGAATTTATATTAACTGTGTCTTTTTTCTCATTTTAAGATAAGTTATATTGATATACATATTGCATAAATTATGTCACATTTTAGCATAAAGTTGTCTTTAAACGGTGAATTTCTGTGTATCTTGCAAAAATTCCAAATATTTCAGAGCGGAAAGCAGTAAAGGGACAAATTTGAAATGTAAATAAACAGACTAACAAAAAATTCCAACTATTTGTTTAAGAGCCAAAACAATTAACATAGAAAACTATGTTTTATAAAGAATGAGAATTTCTCCCCACAGTAAGAACCATATATTTCAGGTGTATTTGTTGATTCAACTTAGTTTTGACCCTATATACTGAAATACCAGATTTTAAGGTTCAGGGCTTGATGAATCAGACTGTCCTATCCAAGTCTAGATACTGGTCTGAATCCCTGGGTTCTGTTTAAAAAAATATTAGGTATTCTTTGTATTTATATTTTAGAGTTATTCTCTTTCTCCCCAATCCCATTCCCTCTTCTCCCCCCATTGCCCCCATGAAGGAGCTTCCTCTCCCAACCACCCTCTCCCAAGGGTATTTGACCATTTTGTTCTTCCTATGGTGTTGCAGATTCTTTCAGTTCTTTCACTCCTTTTTCTAGATCCTTCATTGGGGTCCTCATGTTCAGTTCGATGGTTAGCTACAAATGTCCTCCTCTGTATCAGTATGGCTCTGAAAGAGCCTCCAAGGAGGCATCCAGATTAGATTCCTGCCAGTAAGCACTATTTGGCATCAGCAACAGTGTGTGGGTTTAGTGGCTGCATATGAGATGGATCCCCAGGTGAGGCAGTTTCTGGATGATCTTTTATTTAATCCCTGTTTCTCTGTTTCTTTATTTCCTCCTATGAGTGTTTTGTTCTCTCATTTAAGAAGGACTGAGGCATCCACCTTCTGGCCTTCTTTCTCTTTGAGCTTCATAAGTTCTGTGAATAGATTTTTGAGTATTCCTAGCCTTACCACTCCTGGGTATATATCCAAAAGAAGCTCCAATATCGAACAAGAGCACATATTCCACCTTGTTCATAAAAGCCTTATTTGTAACAGCCAAAGGCTGGAAAGAATCCAGATGTAACAGAGGAATGGTTACAGAAATTGTGGTACATTTACAAAATGGAGTACTACTCAGCTACAAAAAAAAAAAAAAAAAAAAAAAAAAAAACAAAAACTTCATGAAATTCCTAGGTAAATGGATGAATCTAGATGCTGCCATTCTGAGTAAGGTAACCCAGTTATACACACACACAAAATAAAAACCACAATAACAACAAAAAGCAATTTAAAACAACAACAAAAATACACTAGTGGTATGTACTCACTGATAAGCAAATACTAGCCTTGAAAGTTCTGGATATCCCTGGGCCTGATAATGCATGTTTCTGGCCTTTCTTCTATCTTAATTAATTGCTTAATTTGTTCATAGAATTTAGGAAAGTTTTTGTTTCTATATTCTAGTATACTATATAGAAAATTACAAAAGATACAGATGAAAAGACTCAACTCAAGAAAGATAGACCCATCACTTCTCTGAGTGAATTTTCTTCCCAGAGCTTTCTATCTTTAGCTGGCTGAAAGCTCCTGTAGATCTACAATAGGATATTATAGAGGCCCTTTTTCATATCTACCATTGATGAAATGTATGGTCATTGATGATCAACATAAACTTCAAACATTTTGCCTTATTTATAGGTTATACTCAAGGCTCTAAACCTTTCTTTTTGTTCCCAGTTACTGGATCTGATCCTAAAGAAAATGGTGGAAGCTACTTGGAAGAAAAATGTATAGTCTTCTCATTGATTTCATTTATCAATTTTCATACTTTACAGTCAAGATGTTTTAGGGTCAGGGAACAAATTAATGAAAATATGAATATACATATGTATAAACATTAAAATTGGGGATTTATTCAATCAGCCTACAGAGTACAGCCTGTGTCATCCAACAACCTTTTTTCACTCTATATATTCTGAGAAGACTGTAGTTGAATGATTCTCATGGCTAGATGCCTCAGTCTAAGACTGAATGGCTGCAGAATTTCTGGGGAGACAGTGGTCTTCAGTCCGACTTGGAAGGCTGAAGAAAGAGTGATCTGATGTCAGAAAAGAATGGCAAGAAAGATAAAATAGAAATTATTCCAACTATTATTGCTGTTGTTCTTTAATCCTAATGATGAGATTGTGATGCCTTTGGAATTGTGGTGAGTGTGATATATATGTGGCCATTTAGAATATTTCATTTAATAATGCTTTCATGTTGTAAAAAGAACATATTGAATAGTCTGTTCTGATGTAACCTTAAAAAACAGAAATGATGAATGAAACATTGGCAGTAAGGACAATGCTGGGGAGAGACAGTGGAGATTAAGAACTAACTTAGAAACTGGGCCTTTGTGTGCTATTTGGCATCAGAACCTAACAGGATTTTCTTTCTATCCTAGAAACTTGAGTGAATATAAATGTAAAAATCCTAGGATAATTTGCTTGGAGAAAGCTGTCAGAACACGCGAGCACTCATGTTCATGCTGGTAAAAGAACTGTAACTGAACTAGATAAACACTTGTATTTTAATGAGGAATAAGGCGGGTTTAGTGAAACCAAAGCCCAGATGACCAAAGACTTTATCTTATTTATATCTAAAGTCATTTAGAGGAAGAAAGTCTAAACTGGAGGTATACTTGCTGTTTAAAAGTAACTGTTACTCCTGTGTTTAAGCACCCCACAGTATTGGTAATAGTGTCAGGTCTTGGTGTCTCCCCTTGAGATGGATCTCAAGTTGAGCCAGTCACTAGACTGCCTTTCTCTCAGTCTCTTCTTCATTTTTTGTCCCTGCAGTTCTTTTATAAAGGAACAATTCTGGATCAGAATTTTTAATTGTGGTCTATTGGAGATTGGACATCCTCTTGGAGACTTTCTGATTCTAACAATCATTTCATTCCCATTTCTCAATGTTTCCTGATCCTTAGGTACAAGAATTTTGCTGTAGATACATCAACTGAAACTTGGATCCTCATCATCCTTTGATATCTCCATTATGGCCAGTGGTGGCTTGTGTGTGATGGTCTCTATTTGCTGTAAAACATAGATTCTTTACAAGCTATAAGAGCTCCATTCATTTGTGCCTGTGATTACAAGATTTAGACTGCAGCTAGGGTTTATGCAGGTTTTGTAATGTAACAAGAGTAGATTATCTGCTAAGATTCATAACCTCAATAGATTTTGTTGTTGCTTATGATTTTAGTAGTAGGCATGGATTCTCTCCTATTGAGTGATCCTTAAGTCCAATTACCCAGCTAATGATTACTGTCAAATATGAGTATTACGATTGCACTTTTAGGGATATCTTGTCTTGTTGTTTATTATTATAGTTCATTGACTTCAAAGCTGGAGATAACTATTGATTACTTCCACCAATTGGCTACTTACACAGTAATTTATAATATTATAAAAGCTATTGCATAGGACAGGTTAGATCCAGCTTGAATTTTCTAAGTGCAATATCTGTTTTCCACAATATATATTTCATTTCAACAATAGATTTAAATTCAAACTTTGAGAGGCAGCCAAAGACAACATCAATAGACTATATTGTTTTGGGGGTCACTTGCATTACCATGACCAACAACTAAGAAAATAAATTTTACATACTGCCATTAGATCATCTATAGTTCTTGTGGGGACCATTCTCTTTCCAAGTGCCATGTGCATTGAATAAAATTTTAGATAACATTTTAATTGTATAGGAATTAACAAACATTGGACTTTTATAGCACTGGAACTGTTGATGACCATGGGTACTATTAATATTAGGCAGAGTATATATATATTAGATTACATTATATTATATTATAATATATTATAAAATGGTCTTAAGCTGGTAAAGTCAGTAGTTGGAAGATTATCCTCTAAAATTATGTGTTTAGTTTTCAGTATAACAAAGGGTGAAAATATTACAGTTAATTTTATCAAGCAAGAATTACCTGCAAGATGGGTATGTGAGCATGCTTGTGGCAAATTACCTTGATCATGTTAATCAAGTCAAGAAATTCAGTCCATGGTGAGCTACAAAATTTCTTAGGTAGGTGATCTCAGATTCCCTAAAGTAGAGAAAGTCAGCAGAGTCCACTCATAGGTGCCTGCGTTGCTCTATTGCTCTCCTCTTCTGACTGTGGAGGTAATGTGCTCAGGAGCTTCGGGATTTTCCTGTCTTGATATACACAGCATGGGGGACTGTGTTGCGAGAAAAATTAGTCTTTCTTCCTTAAGTTGTTTAGGTCAGAGAATTTTTCTCATAGCAACAGGAAAAGAAACAAAAAGCCAGGTTTTTTTTTCCTTTCCTTTTTTTTCTTTCTTTTTCCGTTGTTTAATTTTTATTGCTTCTCCGTGAGTTTCACATCATCCAGCCCAGTCCTGCTCATCTCTCTGTTACATCACATCTGTCCTTCACCCTTGCAACCTCTCCCCTCACAAAGAAAAAAAAAAGCACAGACATAAAGACAGACAAAACCTAGAGAACATCTCACTGTGGAAGCTGTAGCATGTCAGTTGTCCCACACTTTTTCACATGTAAACGTCCATTGCAATGAGTCAATCGTCTGGTGAGAGATCTTTGGCTTCCATGACACCATCACTGTTGAATTCTCACCAGGCTCCTCCCAGTTATCCTATTGTTTCCCTGTGTTATGGAGCTCCTGCAGCCTTGGGTCAGCAGGACTGACCCTTTCACATGTCCCATGTATGCACATGATATGGATTTCAGGGTGGGCCAACTCAGAGCCCTGGATCTGGGCCTGGATGTTAGCCAAGCAAGCAGTGCACTGCTCTTCTTCATCTGCACCACTAGGGTGAACTCCAGCCCTGCTCCAGCCAGACCACCCAACATCTTCCTCAGCTGGAGGCAGGGCCAGCGCTCCTACTCTTAGGTCCTCAGGCCAGCTCACTCTTCCCCAGGCCTCCAGAGCCAGCTCTGCAGTGCTACCTAGTTAATGTATGGGGCCTACTTTCCCAATTGCTGCGGACTGCAAATGGCTGGGCCAGCTCTTCTGTTCTCACACTCTTGGATCTGGGTCACCTGTGTCATTGTCACCAGCTCCATTGTATTGCCCTGGTGAGTGCAGGGCCCACGCTCCTGAGTGCTGCAACCAGCAAGGGGTAGGGCTAGCTCTTCTGCTCTTTTGACTTCTAGGTTAGCTCTCGTCACTACTGAAGGTGGAGAAAGGCAGAGTGGGAGATGATATCACTCCCCACATCCATGTTATGCCACAGCAGATGAGTAGGAGGGTCATCTGTCCCACGCTATTAACTTCAGGGCTTGCTTACCTACTGTTGTGCTTTCCTGGCAAGGTGCTACAGCTGGTGAGAGGCAGGCCTAGCTCTCCAGAGCTCATGGCCCTATGTACCTTTCCTGATGCTGTGTTGGTAGTGAGTGGGTTAATCACCTCTGCAAGCACACTACCTCACAGAGCAGTAGAGGTGTGATCAGCTCTCTCACACTCATACTCCGAGAACCAGCTCACCCATACCTGTCACCAAGGCCAGCTGTAATCTGATGCCTGAGCAAGATGCAGAGCTACTCAGCTGCCAGAGAAGGGGCCAGCTCTACAGAGCTCCTCAGGCAGTGAGGGGCTGGGCCAGTTCAGCACAGCTCCTGGACATTCACATGGTGTCCAGCCAGGAGCATCCCCATGTTCTCTAGTGGTGATGTGAGACCTGGACATTAATCCCAGTTGCTGCTGCTGTTGCTTTTACATAGACACAGCCCTCAGTGGAAGCTCAGGCTGGACCTCACCATGGTCCCAGGGGGCAGAGCTCCTCATTCAAAATAGATTAATCTTATCTGCCCTTGTGTCTCCAGTTTCTTCTCTTCATGATGCCTGAGCTCTTTTATTGTACTCTCCCTCTCATCTGATCACTACATAGCTACCCACTGTGGGGTCTCCTATTGAAAGCTGACCCCCGTGTGATATCCTTCATCCATGCTGCAAGCTATATTTATGGCCTACCTGTGACATGTGTTGGTTTTTATGTCTGTGGGTGTCTGTCTTCTTCTTCTCACTCTGTTCTGCCTAGATTTGATTTGATGAGATTTTCTGTGAGTCCTAGGCATATGCCAGCTTTGGCCACCAAGCTAAGCATCAAGCTAGGATGAAGAAAGAACCATCGTCTGCTCTGTCCCTGATATCCACGGCCAACAACAAGGTGTCTCTTTGCCCATTGCTAGGGGACAAGACACATGCCTTTCAATCTTTGTCCCAACTCTGATTCTATATTATTAATTCTCTTCGATGTGGAATGGATTTGTCATTTCCTCCACTGACATAGTTTGGTGTTTTGCTTATCTAAATATACTTTTATTTTTACCATTATCAGATTGTGAAATTCAGGCTGACTCTTCCATCTTCTAGCATTTTAAGATTTTCTCACTTTCTCCAGTCTCTCCTGGGAATACATGCCAATCAGTCTGGATGCTGTACTTTCCTAGTAAAAATTTGTTTCTTTATTTTTGTTGTTGTTTCTGAAGTTTGGCTGAAATTGGGAAATGAGTCAGTGGATGGATGATATACTGAAATGATGGGTTGAAGCCAAATCTTTAAATAAGGACAAGGACAGAAGTTAGGAGACAGCAGGAAGTAAGGGGAACATTAGGAAAATTAAGTACATACAGAGCAACCTTATGGAAATCCACCAGTTTGTGAGTTTATTAAAATATTTTAATGGGACTATGAAGATGGTTCATTGATTAAGACCACTTGCTGCTCTACTAAAGGATCCAAATTTCTTTATCAGCACTGAAATCAAGCTAATGTTCTCTTCCAGCCCCCAAGGCCACCAGCACTGACCTGAAATAGACACAGACTCCCAGAGATTTACTGTCTTTGTCTCTTTCTCTCTGTCTCTATCTCTCTCTGTGTCTCTGTCTCTCTCTTTCACACACACACACACACACACACACACACACATACACATACACACACTTAAATTGAAATAATAGGATTTAGTCTTTAAAACATCCTTTTAGAGATAGTTTGATCAGAGCTCAATACTGCTATCAGAATACATGTGTAATTTAAAGAAAAATTATTACTAACCAGGCACAGGATATCTCCCTGAGAAATTAATTAAGAAGACCACAAAAGACACCCCAAGAGCAAAGTCTATTACCATATATACGGTTGTGTGTGTGTGTGTGTGTGATACCTTAGTGCTGGTAAACCCTGCTGTTAAGATAGCAGTCCACATTAGCTGGATACACTTCTGGGCATGGTATAAAATGGAGCACTTCCTTTCTCAGTGGGGTCTCCCTTTCTCTGCCCAACACTTCTTAACAAGTACCTCTGAGCACAGATGTCTGATTTTATCTTTAAAATGACCCTGTGAACAGTTCTCTGACTCAGCACACATGTCCTGTTCTAGCTTCCAATGTATATAATAATTAGGTGCTGTGTTATAGGCAATCAGCTCTTTCTACCATACTTGCAAGAGTCTTCATAAACCCTACCCCTGGAACAAAAGTCTGTCTCGGTGAAGCTGTCTTTGGAAGACCTTCCTTGGTACTCTTAGTTGTCTCTCTGAATGCTGCTAGCCACTTCTGCTACCTCTGGGCTCATGAGCCTATGAACAACAACTCCCAAGAGAAGGGAGACCCACAGCTCACACCTGAACACATTGAGTTTGTGAGTACCATCCTTTGTCCCTTCCAAAGTATAGAAGCATTTACACAATTCCATGTCAATTAAGGATCAGTCTTTTTTTTTTTTCTTTTTTTCTTTTTCATGTTGTGCCAGGAAATGATTTGTGGAACAACTGAAGTCTCTCAGTCAGGGAAACTACCCACAATTGGCCAAAGGTCCCCTGACTATCTTTATGGACCTCAACAGGCCAACTAAGTATTGGCAATAAACTCCTTACCTCTCATGAAAACCTTGTTCCACAGCAACTATCTAAAAGTCACTAGAATGGTGGTAAGTCTCTTAAATCTGTGAATAGGCTTGGCCTCTTGGAGAATATTCAATTCCTGTGGGAGAATGTGTCTTGGGAACATTGGCCACCACAAACCATTCTTTCTCTCTTTTCTACAATGAGAAATTCAACATCAAATCAAAGAAATTTTCAAATTTGTTTCCTCAGGGCCTTTCTTACCTCAAGAGGACTTAAAATCTCCCAAAAGTAGGGTCTAGAATTCTGGAATGAGGTGCTTCCATTCCCACTGGACCATGGGTCCACTCAGCAGATATTTTTGACCCTAATATCTAGACCAGTGTCGTCTACCTGGCTCAATCACAGAAAATCTGGGAAAGCTACCTTTTGTCCCTTTCTTTTCTCCCTGTGATAGCTGCCATCATGAAATGCATAGGAAGAACACCCACGCTTAAGAATAAACTGTTAGAGGGAAAAACACAGAATATAAAGGAAGACACAAATTAGAAAGAAGACCTTGACAATTATCGCGTAGCTGATTTAGCCACTAAAGAAAAGACAATTTACTTAATAGACAGAAGTTAAACCCTAACAACCCACACACCTCTGCCTCTTTTAGCCCACCCCCATCTGTATTTGAAGCTTTCATTGGCTACAAAGGAAAATGACACTGAAGTTAAAACCAAGCTTTCTAAAAACTCCCTAGTGAGCCCTATCTACCATCTGTGCCAGTAGCTGCGAGTACCAATCTCCGTGGCCACTGAGCATCTCTGTATTTTAGAGATCCTGAAAACAATTATACTCAGCAACAATAGTCCAGGAATCAAGAACCTCCACCTGAAGGCATCTTTCCCTTTAATCTTTGTGTACTAAGACATTATCCACTGGCCTGGTATTCCTTCCTGTCAACAGACTTATAGGAGCTGCACCAACCTGTCCATGAGGACAGAATTTATGATCCACAGACCGAATCTACACTACAAGGTTTCAACAGCAACCTTTTAACTTCCCAGGATTGGAGAAATATTTGCAGGTCTACTCTTCTTAGTCCCTGTTTATACTATGAGAAGCCTTGTTTAGAGATAAATGCCAGATGAAGGCTAGAAACATAAAATACATAATCAACAAATAGAACCACAGCAAGTACACACTCCTGCAATTACTAAATTGTTCAGCTAGGGTAATTTCTCCATAGGGATTCAGCAGGCTTTACCCCCTAATACCTGCTTTGAGCAGGTTTGCTTATGTACACTTCAGGCCTGGGACAATTTAATCCCCTGGTTTAGAGGGACTGGAAAGACTTCTTCACTGACTTTACTAAAACAAAAACAACAAAAACCATCCAAGACTCTCCTGGATTTTACACTAAGGGTACAAGCTAGTTTAGAATGAAAAACATAACAAACCCTACAGCCAAATTAATGCTTATAAACAATATTTTTTGGGAAGGAATAAACCCAGAACACAAACAGGAATGCCAAGGACTAAATAATGTATATTAGATCAAATGGATTGGGGCTAACCATGGCATTGCAACTACCTCATACCAAGTTTTCTCTCTTGCCCAAACCTTTGCAGCCACAATACCATGTAATTCAAATGCTTTAAAAATGGAGTGAAGAAATATTGAAAAGCCTCCCAAGTCCCCAAACCGTCTTTCTATGCTGCAGAAAAGGCTTTCTTTGGAAAAATGGCTACAAATTCTAATATGTCAAAGATGGCAAGACCTTGTCATTTTTAAACTCTTTGTAGGACAACCCTCATCCCAACTAATAATAGGGAAGTAACCATAAGTACACTGGGTCATTAACATACATGTAAAAATTTTAGCCTAAACTTTCAGTAAAAATTACAATAAAAGTTTTTAAATGCCTTTCAAATGAAAGTTTCAAAATAAAAGTTGCCTAACAGACAAAGGGGCAGATATGTCCTTCCTAAGCAGAGCCAAGTTTCCGCTTCATTGGACATTTCTACCAGGGCTTCAACTGGTAGAAGTAGGTGGTCTTTCTGAAACATTTATTACTTGAAATTTTTATAAATGGTAGGACCCAGATGGAGGGCAAGGAGTAACTAGAAACTGTGATTTTGAGTCATGGATAGCAGTTGCATTAATGGCTGACTGTCCCTTTGGTTATATGTGTATGACCTGCACAAAATACTCCGGTCAACAAACCATATTGATGGTACTTTGAAGTGCCTTGGTGAAACAAATATTCATGGAGCAGGCAGAGATTTTAGAAGAAATTATAGAGAGACTTTGCCCTTTGTTTCAAGATTAATCTTGTCATCTTTGCATGTAGAGGAGAAACTGTCATGCCTTATCTACTCTTAAGGATCTGTTTGCAGCAGAAAGCTAATGGTGGAAGGGTAATTATTTTTCTTCAGAGACTCTGGTTGGTTACCCATGCACCAACCAACGTGTTGTGGTGAACTTTTTGAACACTGTATAAAGGTTGTCTTTGAATTATACAAGTGCTGATTTCTGTATTGGCAGAGATCTGATTACAGGTCAGACTTTGGTATTGTGATTTGTATGGCTAAATTCTATTTTGTAAAGGCACCATCTCTCACCTTCTGATTATTTTAATAAGAACCAGATAGCCTTCAGCAAAGGAGAAGAGAATAATTGGCAGACCTTTGAGCAGAGAAAGGAACACTGGGAAAGAGTTGAGTCAGGAACAGGAGAACTCACCAGCCAGACAAGGAGGAGAAAGCAGGCCAAAACTAAAAGAAAAGCAGCTACTAGCATGCCATGTAGCATATATATGGGTTAACTTAAATTATAAGATCTAATTGGGAGCAAAAATAATCTAAGGCCTAAAGCTATAATTAATAATTACAAGTCTCTGCTTCTTTATTCAGAATGAGGAGGGCATAGAATCTCCTTAGGGTTACCTGAAGATCAGTCCAGACCAACACATGTACAAACAGCATTAATTAGACACAGAGGATTGTAAAAAAATTGAAGGAGACGTAATTGTGAAAGGATGTGTGTTGGGAGATTGTCTGGAAGTTGTTGGGAATGAAGGAAGGGGTATGGTGAATATGATCAAGAAGCATTGCATGTGTGTATAACATCCTCAAAGAATAAATAAAATTACTATTGTTTGAGGAAAACCCAGATGTAGGTGTATGTTAAGGTGGCACATGATTGGACAGTTGAGAAGTAGGTGGGGAAAGAGGCTGGAGGAGCAGAAGAAAGGGAGAGGAGGCAGAGATTGATGGAGGAAGAAGATGAAACCTGATGTACATGTTTCTCTCTGCAACTCTCTAGCTATGATAAGGTGATTATTGTTTCTAAGTGTTTCTATGGGTCTAATTTATCTCATACAAACGGGCAGTTTATATCTTTGTCCATTGTAAGCTTATTGTGTAGAGGGTATATGAATTGAGAATTTGTCATATAAACCTGTTTGATAAGTCAACGTATCTAGAATCATGTTTGTACCTGGGGGTGGAGGAAAATGATTAGGAACAACATGCTGGAGTGGGTGTACTACCCAGAATAGATCCAACAGGGGTGGTGGAGTGAACTGCACCTGAGTTCTTAGAGGCAGCATTGAACACCATATTAGAGATCCCGACAGAACCATATGGCTCCACAGGTGCTGGCATTAGCCTTGGATAAAATGTTTTCACTTTTTAATATTTACACAACATCTCAACATTATTTTCCAAATGCATTTATAAGTATTTCCCTATATATTCATCTTCCTTCTGGTATTTCAATCACATATATGTTAAGCTTTAGATGATCCAGTTGGAAGTCACTGACATATTCTTCATGTTGTCTTGGGAATCTTTTATTTATCATCCTCGGATCAGAGCATTTTTTTGTGATTTCAAATCTTTACTCTTCTCTCTTCCCCAATGTTCTATAAAGTCAGTTCAACGAACCTTATTTTAATTTTTGTTTCAAGTCCTTGGAATCACAGTTCATTTTGTGTTCTCACTGTAAACCTTGTGCTGAGATCCCATGTCTGTTTGTGATTATAAGCATAGAATACTTTATATCATTAAACTGTCATATTTGGCAGTTTTAATATCTGTGTCTGCTGGTTCTAATATGTTGTCATCTCAGACCTAGTTTACATTGATTTCCTTTTCTCTTAACTGTGACTCATATTTTCTGCATTTCATTTTGAAAGATATATGTCATCAGTTATTGTGAATGAGCCATTGCAGAAACCACATACTCTGTTACCTTGTATAAATGATGGCTTCAGTTTGTTAATATGCCTGTGTGACTATATTCTAGCTCTAAATTTTGGTTTTTATATTGGGTTGTAGCTGCCATTCTTGTTTAGGTCTTTTAAAGATGTTTCACTCCTTGGAGGTAACCTCAAAAGGCTGAAATTCAAGGATTGTCAAGAACTTTTTTGTAGATTTTGCAATAGGTTATGCTTTTACTTACTGAGGACTCCCCTCCTCTTTTCAGATTTAGCAGTAACTCAGTGCATTTTCTGAGGTGTTTCATGCCAATAAATACTAGTCAACTTGTACAACCTAATGTGGTTACAATATTATTCATTTCTGCTGCTGGACATAAAATCACAAAGTGTAGACAATTCAGTAAGCATTTTATTTTTCCAAATATTGACTCACTCCAGTTCTTGCCTCCTGTTCCACAGTTAAAGTGCTTTCCTTTAGATGTGTTCCTTCACAGTACAGAGGTTCAGCATTGCATTTTATTTTTGAAAAATTACATTTAGTGCACTTGTATAATTTTTGTAATTCAACTTTTTTATAAAGTTATTTGTATAACTGGTTTGTTCTGCTTCAATCCTATAATAGTATTTCAAATATGTTTATTTGGCATGATAATCTATATTGATAGTGTAGTTTTGGATGTTTTTTGTGGTTTTATTTTTTCTTTGCTTTTTAAAAAGACTAACAGTTTTATCTTTACAATCAAACAGTTTATGTTGTTATTTCATAGTGTCCCTCAAATAATTTCTGAAAAGTCAGTCATCTGCCTGAATTTTAATTTTCTTTTAAAACTGTACTTGCACATGCATGGGGCATTTGAATCAAATCGTTCCCACTTCCCTTCCTTTCCGTGTTCCAGTCCCACTCACTAATCGTGCTACCACAACTCTACAGAACTGACTGCATCTAGTCCTGTCTGTATGTATACATCTGTGAGACCATTTGCTGGAACACTGGGTAGCCCCTGGAGAACTATGTCCCTGGGAATGGTGGTGAATATAACTCTTCCCATGTAGCCATCAATTCCCAATTTTTTCTCAGCTAGGAGTAGGAATTCATGAGCCCCTCCCCTATCCATGCTAGGATTTTAGTTGTTTCACTCTTGTGCAAACTTTGAGCAGGCAGTCTTGGTTGTTGAGTTAAATTCAAAATGTCCTCTATTATGTCAAACAGATGGTTCATTTCACAATGTTTCTCTCTACTATGATGATTATTGACCCCTAAAAGGGAGCTATGATATAGATATCTTACTCTGAGCATTCTGTAGTCTTTTATTCTTGGCACATTGAACAGTTGTGAATATCTACGTTAAACCTCTACATAAAAATTTGGGGTGTAGGTTGAATGATGCACTGATCTATAGGTATAAAAATAAAAACTTGGGAGCTATGTATTTTTAGTAGAATGATAGGAACAGTTTTCCAGTCTATATGACTTATAACCTAGCCTATGGCAGTTGTCCTTCGGGGTTTGTGTTACATCACCTAGAATAATTATTCCAAATTCCATTTATTTCCCTGATAATTTTTATTATTTACTATTTTCTTTATATGTGAATAATATTCATCTTTGTATATGTATCATATTTTCATTATCCACTATTTTAAATGGTCACATGGACTGCTTCCATTCTTTGGATGTTATGTATAGAGCACCAATCACCATGGGCAAGCAATATTTCTGCAGGTATGACATAAAGAAACTTAATTGACAGGAAACTGAAGATCATAGCATAGTTTGAAGTCCCCTTCTTTACAGATTTCCTGACCAATAATGCCATCTTGAAAAAGAACAAAATCATCTGATACTCATGTGCACCTGAATGGAAGATCAGAGTAGGCTGTGATTGAGTGACGGTATTCCTAAGAACGGCCAGGAAACTACTTATAAGGTCCTGCTACCACATGACAGAGCCCCAAGAGCCAGTTGAGATCCAGACCTCTAAAGCCTGAGATTTGAGAGGTTCTTCTTTCAACCCAGGGAAGGTGGGTCATTAAATCATTCCATAAGAATCAATTTGTTATTTCTGTTATTTAAATTCAACCATTGCATCCTTGTCTCGTACTCATTTGCTTTTGTTTGTATATTGCTCAGTTAAGTTTCTTCCCGGTTGTTTCTCTTTATAAGACTTTTTTAAATTATATTTCTTCATAACGTATAGTATTATATAAAAGGAAACACATTGGAATTTTTATGCCTGTGACATTTTCCCTCTCTTCCTTATCTCCTTTTACTTGTATATCTAGGTTAGAAACTTCCATAATGTAAACAATCTCTACAATCTGTGGCCCCTAGGAGTACCCCTGCTTTACTCTTCTAACTATGTCAATATTTAGTCTTTTCAATGTATTATTTCTTGTCCTTACCCACCTACGTCCATCTGATTTCAAATCGTATTAACCACACTCTGAGTATAGTTCACACTATCCTTTAGTGTTTATACTCTGATAGTTATTGCAGTTAAAGGGGCCAGTGTTATATTTGGCTAGAACACCATTTTCCTAGTAGTAAAATCAAGCAGCTGTGGTCGATTGCTTGTTTTATTAGTTAATACCCTACGTGGAGAATAATATAGAGTTTACACTAAACACTTCAAGATTCTGGAATATAAAGTATTTTCTGAACTGCTGACTAAACTACACACGTCAAAATCACAGATAAATACTGTTTTACTTCAATTAAAATAATACAGATGATAAAAAGCAATCAGCCAAGGAAATAGATGAGTACATACCAATGTTAGGTTCCCCAAATCAGTAAATACAAGACAACATAACAAAATTATTTATCCAGTAATGTCATTGGGCAGGAGTAACATATAGAAAATTCCAGGCAAAGAGTTCAAATAATGATTTAATATATTGAAAATAATCAAATATTTTGATCAATAACACAAATAGATAAATGAAATAAGGAAAAATTAGTGATATTAGAATGGGTTATATAAAAAATAATGAAAAACAAATATTAAATTTTAAAATTAAAAATATAGTAAGTCAAAGGAAAATGTGGAAAGTCTCACCAATAGAATGGTACAAGTAGAAGACATGATTTGAGCCTGAAGACAAGATGGGAGAGCTGAAGTTATCCAATAAGATAAAAAATTAAGAAGATGCATCTGGCATTGCAACATAAACAGGTCACTCCAAACTGGTTGAATCTACATATAATAATTAATAATTAAATCTACATCAAAATTATGGAAAATAAATTTTTAAAGGAATTGTATCCAAAATGTCCCATTGCTATGGAAACAAATGCTAATCCAGATGTAAGAAAAATTTATTGAACTAAATAAACAAAACTAGAAAAAACTGCATTTCATCCTAATGTGAATGAAATATTAAATATAAAAATAATATTGAAAATGGCAAAAAAGAAACATCAAGTTAAATATAAATGCAGGCCCCTAGAATCCTAACAGATGTTTCAAATTACATTCTGAAAGTCAACAGTGTCTGGAAAAATCTATTTTATGTTCTGAAAGACAATATCTATGAATATAAACTTATATACCCAATTGCCTATCTGTTATATTGAAGCAAAAGTAAAGTTATTCTGATTAGAGAGAAGGCTCAGTGGCTTAATATTGTTGCTCTTGCAGAGGATCAGAATTCAGTTCCTAGAATGTCCAATCAAAGGGCCTCACAGCTATAGGTAACTCTAGTTCCAGGTGATCTAATTTCCTCTTCTGGCCTCCATTGGTGTCTTCATACATGTAGTGCACTTACAGACAAGTAGTCACATACATACATACATACATATAAATTAAACTACTTTAATTGCAAAGTAACAAAACCTGTCTATGATTAAACACAGACTAAAGAAAATTGTGGTTGAAATATAAACCCAGACCTTTGTAGTTCCCCAGACCTTAGCACAACTGACTCCATGGTGGCTATACCATTTAGGCTCGAAAATTTAGAGCATAGACAACAACACCTTCCAAAACTAAAACAAAAACCTAATTCATCAAAGTCCATAGGTCTGGAAAAAATACCTCGAAATGTACTAACCTTGGTTTTTTACTTCTTTAATTTTGTTTTTGTTATTGTTCATGTTAAATGAAGTATATCAACAAAGGGCATGGTTTTTGTGCTTAAACGTTTACCCTGAGAGTGGCTCAGGGAGGTTCTTGAATCTTGAACACATGTGTAGTTGCTGTCTGGAAACTAAAGCCCTTCTATTTCTTAAATTCATGTCCATATCATCTCTGGTGCATACACCATAAAATGGTAACTAAATAAAGACTACAGCAGATACCTGTAGGAATCCATCAAGGTGCAATGAAAAAAATATCTATCCATGCAACAGGAAGAAAAATAAAATATACTACTAAGAGGTTTATAGTAAAGAAAAAGATACTATAGAACCAACAAAAGACATAAATCAATACAAATCTTTCACTAATAATTCATAATTTCAATGATCTGCATTCCCCAGTCAGAAGACATGCACTAGTGGATTCAAGCCAACATGAAGAAGGATCTATTTTGTTGCCTTCAAGAAATATGCATCACCATAATCTACAGCTCAAAATTAATTAAATTAAATTTATTTATTTATTCCCTTTATAACACAGTATTGGACCTTTGACTCTTTCCAGTATATCCTCATGTAAGTCCTCCCACTACTCCCCTTACCAGACTTCCTCTTGATATCAAAATCACCAGTGACTGCAAACAAGTCTCTGTAGGACTAGCCATATCCTCTCCAACTGAGGAAAGGCAAGGCTGTCTATATAGGGATGCAGGATCCACAGACACAGGCTGACAGTCATTCAACAGGCTCAGGGA
The DNA here is from genome assembly GCF_963924665.1 of Micromys minutus. NCBI lineage: Eukaryota > Metazoa > Chordata > Mammalia > Rodentia > Muridae > Micromys > Micromys minutus. The sequence goes on from NC_137976.1 coordinate 53,746,145, forward strand.
CATTTCTTTCTCCATATGTTTGGGGAGCCTGCATGAAAGCCAAGCCATCTATCTGCTACATACTGTAGAAGACCTAGATCCAGCCTGTGCACACTATCTGGTTGGTTATTCAATCTCTATAAGTTCCCAAGGGTCCAGATTAATTGACTCTGTTTATCTTCTTATAGAGTCCCTGTTCTCTTCTGGTCCTTCAATCTTTATGTCAACTCCTCCATAAGACTCCCTGAGATTCACTTCATGTTTGGGTGTGAGCTTTTGCACCTCATCTATTGGCTTCTGGGTAGATCCTCTCGGAGAACAATTATTTTAGGTTTCTATCTGAAAGCATAATGGGATATCATTAATAGTGTCTGAGCTTGATGTTTACTCCCCACGGAACAGGTCTCAATTTTGAGGTGCCATTGGTTGGTCAGTCATTCATTGTCTGTTCTACCTTTGCCCCTGCACATCTTGTTTTTGGGGAGGAGCATTGTGGATGGGTTGCTGTCCTTATCCTTCCCCTAGGAGTCCTCCATAGCTACAAGTAGTGGCCACTTAAATATCCATATTCTCCACTACTAAGAATCTCAGCTAGGGTCACTGTCTTAGACCCTCTGACCAAGTCTCTGGCACCTCATAGAGATTGCTGCTTCTCCAAACTAAACTCAAAATACACCAAAGACATCAACATAAAACCAGGCCCACTTAATCTATAAGAACAGAAAATGGACAATAGCCTTGAACAAATTGGTACAAGAGACAATGTCCTGAGCAGAACCATCATTGGCTTTGGCACTAAGGTCAAGAATTAATAAATGAGATCTCATGAAACCAAAAAGATTCTGTAAAGCAAAGGACACTGTCATCTGGATAAAATAATGCCTAGATGTTTGGAAAAGATCTTTTTAATCTTATATCTGACAGAAGACTAATAAGCAAAATCTGTAAAAAAAATTCAAAAAGCTAGACACAAACAACATAAATGACAATTAAAGAGTACAGAGATATAGAAATCTCAACAGAGAAATTCTGAACCACTAAGAAGCACCTAAAAAAATGTCTCGAGTCCTTAGTCATCAGGAAAGTGCAATACCAAAAGACACTGATATTCCACCTTATTTCAATCAAAATGCCTAATATCAAAAACTTAAAAACAACACATGCAGGTGAGGATGTAGAGAAAGGGAAACACTCCTCCACTTCTCAGGGGATTGCAAACTGGTGTAACTACTGTGAAACTCAATTTAGCAGTGGCTTGTCAGAAAATTGGTAATAGCTGTATTTCAAGAGCCATCTATAGCACTAACTCCTAGACATATAGCCAAAAGATGCTCTACCATTCTGCAAGAATGTGTGTTCAACTATGTTCATTGTTTTTTTTTTAATAATAGCCAGAAACTGAAAACAATCTAGATGTTCCTCAGCTGAAGAATGGATAAAGAAAATGTGGTATATCTATACAATGGGATGCTTCTCAGTCATTAAAAACGAGTATATCAAGAATTTCACAGGCAAATAGATGGCACTAGAAAATATCCTGAGTGAGATAACCATGACCTCAAAGGACATGCATGGTATATACTTGTTTATAAGTAGCTATTAGCCATAAAGTACAGGATAACCATGTTATAATCAACAGACACAAAGATTCCAAAAGACAAATATGGCACAAGGGAAGATGTTTGAAATTCTGAGAAGGGGAAAAATAGATAACAGAGATCTGTGGATGTATAGTGAAGTTTGGTGGAGTAGGAGGTGAAGAGGGGCATGGGTGGGCATGAGGTAATCATATGTGGGAAGATCAGCAGAGAGTGACCACAATATGACATTGAAGAATAGAAAGGATATATTTAAAGTAAAGGAGCTTAGGTAACAAGTAGGTATTGCTTTTCTAATATCTAACAACATAGCCTTAGAACTAACTGTTGAAAATAAACATAATGAAGTCCACTTTAATCTGATTACTGGTACAATCTATCAAGAGAACATGAGATTATAATCATATGTGCCCTGAACATAGGTCAACTCAATTATATAAAACAAGCACTATTACGTGTAAAGGAACAGATTAAATCTAGTGGAATAGCAGTGAGTGACTTTAATTTCACACTCCAGCTAATTGATAGATTTTCCCAAGAAAATATACATGTAGAAGTATACAAATTAAATGAGATTGCAAATCTACTAAAATTAATGGCATATAACAAACATACCACCCAAACCCTGCCAAATATATTCTTCTTAGAAGCTCATGGACCATTTCTGGTACAACATACATTTGGACATGAAGTAAGATTCAAAAGCTACAGGAAACCTCGAATAAACCCTTGTACCCTAATAACAATAGGAGTACGCAAGCTAGCAAAAACCTGAGAGCACATACAAACTCACGGAGACTATACAACAAACAATTAAGGAGTCCTTTGAAGAAATCTGGAATAAAATGAAGGCATTTTGTCAACTGAAAATGAAAAAAAAATATCCCAAACTTATGGACTAAAATAAAATCTATCCTAAGAGGGAATCTAATAACTTATACCTAGAAAACATACGCATTTACTTTAGATTCTATAACTATTGAGAATAGAGCAGCAAAGAACATGGCCACGGAAGTATATGTATAGCAGGATTTCAAATGATTTGGCTATAGGAAAAGAAGTCATATGATATATCTACTTTTAGCCTGACGAGAATTTTACACACTGATGTCTTGGATGACTCTCTACCAATATGAATACCCAGTAACAGTGAACAAGGATTGATCTTACCCTGCATCCTCATCAGCATTCATTGCCAGGTTTGTTTTGATCTTAGATACTGTGAATGGGTTAGAATGAAATCTCAAAGTAATTTCAATTTGCATTCTTGATTTTCATGGTTAGTTAACACCATGTTTGCTATTTCTTGGCCCCTTCTATTTCTTTGCTTGATAACTGTTTTCAGATCCACAGTCAGTTATTGAATTTGGTCATTAATCATCTTGGTGCTGTCTTGAGTTCTTTGTTTATTTTTGATAGTAATCCTTTATGGATGTGTACTTGGCAAATATTCTCTCCTACTCAATGTGATTACTGATGTACTCCTTTCAAAATTTTGTGTATATTTAAATTGTGTAAAATTCTTTAGACTATCATCGCCATCCAAGACATATTAGAGACACGATAAATTCCTTTAGAATAGCATAATTATTTCTTGTTAAAAATAGAAATATTGGAATCAAGGATATATATCATAAAGATATTTGGAGAATATTAGTATGCAGAATTTCACTTGGCTTGCCATGGTCTCTAGTATTTAAATTATAATGGCTTCTGGTTTTGTGGTTTTTATAGCATTTCTGTGTGTATAAGAATGTGTGTATTGCATCCTTTTTTTGCTTTATCTTTTTGATTGTTTTTATTCTGTTGTTTGTTATATTTCAATTGATTTGATTTTGTATCTTATTTTATTTTATTTTATTATTATTGTTTAGATGCCTGTTTGTTATCTAACAAGAAACAAAACATGTATAGATTCCAATGACTGGAGAAAGGAGAAAGAATATCTGAAGGTTGGGGGTAGGAAAAGTATAATCAGAATATATTGTTTTAAAAATATATGTTTAATAAAATAAAAAATAAAATATTAATAAAATGTTATTTGTGAAAAGTATGCTTTTAGAAAAAAATCACTGAATATTTCTTTAAAAATTTTACTTGTTTACATTGATTTATAACTCTAAATTATTAATATTCCACAACTATAGATATAGCTCATATAATTGTCATAGCTTTATGGTGAGCACAGTGTAATTATCTCTTTTGTTGAGCTGGGATAATTGATTTGCTTTGGCAGTGACAAATTTCAAGCATGGACATAAGAAAAACTTAAAGGATGTTTACATATTTCAGTTTGCCATCTAGAAAGTTTGCCTTTAACCCCAGAAAAATATTAGGACAGGCATTTCTCAGTCTGTGGAGAATGGGCATTTCTTCAGTTAATTTTATCATTACTGGCACACAGTATTTGACAATACATCCTAGGAGGGAAAGGCTAATGTTGTCTCATTGTTGGAGGAGGAGAGGCCAGGAGGAAGTATCAGGTGACAAGCACTGTTTAATCAGTGGGGATTAGATCTTCTAGGTACAGCTTCGCAGGTTGTATCCTTGCAGTTAGATAGAACTAGACCAGAAGCAGAAGTGAGTATAACTCCATAAAACCCAGTTCTAATTGCCTCCATCCTACTGAGGTTCCATAGCCCAAAGACTCTGCTGAAGCCGCTCAAGACAGCACCTCTCTGAGTAGTGGTGAATCATAATATGGGGTCCTTTATTCAGCTTAAATCTTACAGCAATATCTAACTCATTATAGCCAAGCCATTCATGTTACAGAGGAGTAGAACCACACTTATTTTCAGAAAGCAATTAGACTTTGAGAGAGTTCAGTTAGGCAGTGCCATGTGACAACTGCCACTACCTTCAAAAATTGCTGTAACAAAGCTGGGACTCCTGGTAGTGGTTTCATGACAGGGTGGTAGGCAGTAGGCAGCAAGGAAACTGATGCAGGTTTTGAGAAAATGTGTAATGGAACAGGTGGTAGATGCCCCTATACGGTGTGCTGTTGCTCCCTAATGGATAAAACCATCACCCAGGGTAACAGGGAGGGCCTACATACTAAATAACCCTCCAAAGTTGATTGAGGAGATGAGAAGTTATCTGCTCAGCTACTGAGATGGCTGTTACCTGTCTTAAACCTGAGTTGATAAACTTCACTAAGATAAGAACAAACATAACAGAGTGAAAAAAGAACTGAAAAGCTGAATTTGCAAAAGCTTAAAGTTAAACTTATTATATTCGTATATGACTGCTAGTACTTAGCAAGAGGAATGGATGATTCTGGAGCATATCGATAAGACATGGCTTCAGAATATTACAAAGCACTTGTAGTAGTACTGGAAAAAGAAAATAGAAAGGATTAATGATCACCTTATAGATCTTTCTGGCAGGAAAACTAAATGTAGCATGCACACCTGCTACATTAGGAAACCTGTGTTTGCAATTAAAATGGGAAGTATCTCTCAGAATTTATAGCTATACCCCTTGGAATACGGCCTTGCTTAGAGCCAAATACATAAAAAAAATGCATACCTTTGAGAGTGGAAAAATGGCACTTTTTGAAAGTTGTGTGATGTCAAATTCTTTTTGAAATAAAAAAAGTCTAAAATGTTCAAGATATATATAAAAAAAAAAACAGACCTTTATTTTTTTTGTAACAAAGAAAGGGCCAAAAGTCCTCTTCTGTCTGTAAAACATCAAAGAACATTATTCTGTATGCTTTTCAATAGTGGATTTTTGGGAATGACTACATGATAGGAACATTTGATGGAGGATGAAGGTCCAAGATAACAATCTCATGGAAGAAACACAGAATGCAGCCAAGAAGCACTCCCTGCTCCCAAGTCATTTTTCTATTAAGGGGAAATAGAAAACTTCTCTAGACCATTGACTGAGCTATGCATCCCATTATTCTTATTCTTCTTATTATTTTGAAGAGTAATGTTTATATTTCCTCCACTGTAGGAGGTTTGGATTCAGATAAATCATAACTTTTCGATTGGTTTATATCAGAAGCAAGCATATATAAATATAGAATGGGTCTTCAATCCTTGGCTATGGTTCTATTACCATAGTTAGATGAGACCTTGGATAGCTCTAGATAAGAATGCTATATTATACATGAGAAATCACATCTAAAAAGCATAAGCTGTTAAAAGCAAATAATAAGCCTGAGTTTTTTACTGTCCCAAAGGTAGATTACACATTCACACTACTGTTGTGGTTGAAAGCTCATGCTCTTTCCTTGAGCTTGATCATTTGGTATGCTTTGATTATAAATTAGATGTTACCTACAAAGGATTATGATATTCTTTTGATACTGGTATTGATGCTTGCCTTTCTGCCTTTCACACATGAAGAACATGACTGATAGAGCCTTGTAGTCCAAAGCAAGCTATAAGAGCAGGGATATGGGCTCACCCCAGCACACAGCTAGACGGAAGCCCTAATTCACACAGCTGAGCACTACCAGTAGCAGTTAAGCCTTTATTTTGTAAGTATGATGTCATTACTGTGGCATTCAACCAGTTTTGAGTTTTATATTTTTGTCAATGTCTAATTTATTCTTCTCTTGAGAAAAAAGGCAGACGTTTTATGTTTCATTTGATGTTTTTAATTTCTAAAATTACCACACAAACTAACGAGTTTCATTGTGCCATTTCCTTATGTTGGTTTTTTGTGTACACATGTTAATGTGAGTTGTGTTTTGTTGTCCTCGCTGCTGACCTTCTTTTCTTCTATTGCCCTTTCTTGCTGATTTCTTTCTTCCTGCAAACAGAACCTTCCTTTTCATGTCACATGCACTTTATTGCTATCTCTTTTTTCTTGGCCTGTCATCTTCAAGATCTCTTTCTCCTATACTTCCCAGTTCCTTCATATTTCCATGACCTATAAATGCCCAAATGCATATGCAAGTTTATATTTAATTTTTTACTGAATATGAGAGAAATTATTTCACTAAATGTGATGATTTCGAATTCGGTCCATTTCCTGACACATATAAACATTTCATTCCTCTTTCTAGTTTCATAAGATATTTTATTATGTGACCACATTCATTTTAGACATTGATCTGTTGATGGTTTCTATACTGGCTCTATTTTCTAGCTATGGGGACTAGTGTCACGGTAATAATGGCATGCCCGTGGACTTTAACTTAGTAAGTAATCTAAAAGTTGTATATTACAGTTATATGGTAGCTCTATTTTCAGCATTTTGAGGAACTTTCAGACACATAGAGAATACACATTTAGAATCTCATAGTAGTAGATACTAGTTTTCTCTCTCCATCCATTGTCTGCATCATTTATTTTAATTTGTTCTCATGGTAATTGCTGTTTCGACTAGGGTGACATAGAATGTAAAAGCAGCTTTAATTTTCTTTACATCTGAGTAACATTCCATTATCCATTTGCCTGATGATGAACATCTAAATTGATTCCACTTCCTAGCTATTTCAAATAGTACAGCAATGAACATGAATGTACAGGGTTCTCTGTTTTAAAATTTAAAATTATTTGCTTATGTGTACATGAGTAGTGTACTTGAGCCATGGAGTAGATCTATTTCTACCTCTGCTTTTTTGAGAAACATCTGGGATCATTTCTCTGATGGCTACACTTGTTTATACTCCCACCAATTCTATAGAAGCTTTCTCTTTTCCTAATTCAGACTCACCTTTGATATTAGAAACTGAAATAAAAATTGAGAAATTTATATTTGCTTGGTAATTAAAATATCTTTATTATTAATCAAACAAATTAAAATATAAATAAAAGATTAACCTCAAGACAAATGAAAATACAAATAGAACTTTAAATATTTTTTAATGTAGCAAACTAGTTTGAAATACCTGTATCCATTCCATGATCAGGCACCAATCCCTGACACTATTCTCATGCTAAGTTGTGCTTTCAGACAGGATCCTAGCATGGCTGTCCTCTCAGAGGTTCTGCCAACAGCTGACTGAGACACATAACAGACACATGAAACAAACTGTTGAACTGAGGTAGGCTACCCCTATGAAAGAGTTAGGGGAAGGATTAAAGGAGACACAAGATTTTGCAACTTCATTGAAAGACCAACAGTGTCAATTAATCTGGAACTGTGGAAGTTCCTTTAGAGTAAGCCACCAACCGAAGGGCACACATAGATTTGTCCATGGTCCACAGCACACATGTAGCAGAGAAAAGTCTTGTTTGGTCTCAGTGAAAAAGGATAGGCCTAATCCTGTAGAGACTTGATGCCTCAGGGAAAGGAGATGCAGGATGGTGGAGAGGCACTCTCTTATAGGCAAAGTGGGAAAAATTAGGTGAAGAATTCTGGGACGATGGACAGGTAGTGTGCAAAAAATTTGTAATGGAAATAAATAAAATGATTCTTGTAATGGAAATACATAAAATAATTCATTAAACACCCTTTATAAAAGTGAATGCAGTAAACTTTATTGATGGTTTTCAAGAGAGTAGGGCTCCCAAGGCCCTTGTAATTATTATGGGATAGAAACTGTGAAGGAGATGATCACATTGGAACATGGACTCCTCAGCAACCAAAGACAACCAAGGACCTCTGTCTTGTTCTCAATGCTCTTGCTGGGGTGGGTGGTCTAGGGGTTCTTATTCCTTGGAGGCCATTTAGCCATGAGGTCCACCCCCTTGTTGCATTAGAAATATTTATTGCTTTAAAAGTAAATGGGCTTTACAGAGTTGTCATTGAGAGCAATGCCAGCTCTAGCACCAAAGTTGAAGGAGTGGGAGTTACTTTTGAAGTCACAGGAGACAACCTGGTTCTCATTTTTTCTATGAAGCCCAGGATGCCCTTTAGTGGACCCTCTGAGGCCTGCTTCACCACTTAACTATTGTCATCATACCTGGCAGGTTCCTCCAGGCAGTGTGTCAGGTCCATGATGGATATATTGGAACTGGGAACAGGGAAGGCCATACCAGTGAGCTTCCAGTTCAGCTCTGGGATCATCTTGCCCATAGCCTTGGCATTACAAGTGGATGCAGGGATGATGTCCTGAGAAGCACAATGACTATCACTGCACAGCTTTCCATGGAGCCACTCACAGTGTTTGAGAGGCAGTGATGGCATTAACCATGGTCATGAGTACTTTCATGATGCCAAAGTTGTCATGGATGACCTTGGTCAGAGGTATCTAAAAAGTTGGTGTTGTGGGATCCATTGCTGGCTATCTTGAGTGAGTTGTCATATTTCTCCTGCTTTACACTCATCATAAACATGGGGAGGTAAGCAAAATGAACAGAGAGGTATTTTGTCCCAACAGTTCAAATTAGGCCCATACTTCTTCTTCATGGTGGTGAAAATGCCAGAAGGCTCCAGAACATACTCAGCACCAGCATCCCCCTATTTCATATTAGAGGGATCCTGCTTCTGGAAGATGATGATGGGCTTCCCATTGATGACAAGTGTTACACTGTTTCATTCTCAGCCTTGATTGTTCTATTAAACTTACCATGTCTAGAGTCACCTAGAACATGTAGCCCATGTAGTTGAGGTCAATGAAGGGGTGATTGATAGCAATTTGATCTCCACTTTGCCAGATGTAGATGAGAAGGCAGCCCTGGTAACCAAGCTCCAAAGACTGAAAAATTGGTTCACTCTGTCCTTCACCATCGTGACTATTGGACAAGGCTGGGACTGGCCAAGAAGATGGGGCAATCTCTGGAACACATAGGAGAAGATAGCTGAAAAAACTCTTAAAATGTGTAATTTTATACTGCAAAGAACTAGAAAAGAAAAAGATTAATTTTCTAATAGAAAGAAGACAAGTAACTAACCAAGTAGATATAAACAAAGCAGAAATGACACAGATAATAAAAATTTCAACAAAGATAAAACACTTAAAGTGCAAGTTCACATTTAATATAACAGGGAAATAAAGATAAAGATTCACAAGCATTCAAAGAGAAAAAGAGGGAGAAACATTTCAACCAATTGCACAGAAATGAATTGCAATTAATTTCAGAACCACAAATTAGATATTGCAAAGGGAGATAGATTCCTAGAAACAGAGAACCTGCCAAGACTAAGTAAAAAAGGCATAGAAAACTTGGTAGGTATATAAGGTGATTAAATTGGTAATCAATTTCTAAGCAAACAGTCACACAGCAGATGAATGTGAGATAATTTTAAAAAAGACTTAAAGAACAAGGAATATTAAACTTTCTTTACCTCTTTAGAGAAAATCCACAACAAAAAACAAACAAACAAACAAACAAAAACATCAGTGATGTGTTGATAAGATTCATCAATATGACCAAGTTAGATTTAAACAAAAAGCAAAAAAAAAAAAAAAAAAAAAGAACAAAAATAAAAAAACAAACCCAAAAACAAAAACAAAAAAATCCATGATGTGGAGACAGGAATCTGCAATATGATTCAGTAAAATGTTATCTCTCAAAATATGTATATGAATAAATGTTATAGAATACATTATTAGAATCAAATGTAAAAAATTACAAAATAATCTCAACAATGGAGGAAACTATTTGTCAAAAGTTTCTTGTGATAGAAAAAAAAAATCCACAAATTATTCACAGAACAAAATATCCTGAATTTAACAAAAAATATACATTACACATCTGTGGTGAAAGTTTGGTTCTTATAAAATATGAAGGAAGGCCAAAACACCCACATTTGGAAAACATTGAAAGAGAATTGTCTGGCATCAATAGGAGGAGAAGCCCTTGGTTGTGGGAAGGCTCATTTTTCCACTGTAGGAGAATGCATGGTGTTGAGGTGGGAGTGGGTGGGTGGGAAAGGAAACATCCTCATAGAAACAGGGGAAGAGAATATGGAAGAGGGGGACATGGAAAGAGAATAACATTTGACATGTAAATACATAAACTATCAAATAAAACAAAAAGAGCAAGTAAGCAAAAAAAAAGAAAGGAAAGTCAACTAAATTTTAAAGGAAAACATACAATTACATACATAGATAATATGATCATCATTTCTTTTTGGATACCAAGTGTAATCCTGTTGTCCAGACCTCTAATTTATAGCAAACCCTGTTCATTCAGACTTTCAAATGGCAAAATTATAATTAGGAGCCACAATTCCTGCATTACAACATATCTGTTAATTAATTTTTATTTTAACATTATGCTAATATTTACTAACTAGAAAGCATGCATGCTACAGCATGCCTGTGTATGTCAGAGAACAAGGATGGGAAGATTGATTTCTCCCTCTAGTATGTGTATTCTTAAAATCCAACTTAGAGCATCAGGTTTTCTGGCAAGAATGCTAATACACTGAATATCTATATGGAATCTCTATCTTATGCATTCCCCCCCACTTTTTAGAAGACAGTTTAGCCATAGAAGTAAGAATGACCTTGATCTTGTAATTGCTACCCTTTAGCCTTCTGAAAACATTTGACATTTCAAGTCTTTATGGACAATAATGTGGACATTCATAATAATATTAAAAATAGAATGTTCATATGATCGAAAAACAGTGTAAAAAATTAAGGAATATCTTCAAGTTGCATCTCATTTATTTTGTAAATTATAACATTAATCTCAATAGCCGAGATATAAAATCAGATGAAGACTTCAGTTTATTAAAGAATAAAGAAATTGTGCTGAATAAATGCTCTCTCTCTCTCTCTCTCTCTCTCTCTTTCTCTCTCTCTCTCTCTGTCTGTCTGTCTCTTTCTCTCTCTCTCTCTCTCTCTCTCTCTCTCTCTCTCTCTCTCTCACACACACACACACACACACACACACACACACACACACACACACACACTCACACGCACACACTCATCTGCACATAATAAAATACTCTTAAACCTTAAAAAAAGAAAAATATCACATTATTTGTGGAAACAGGGAGGAGCACAGACCATGTGGCCCTCCATGAACTAAGGCACTCACATGGGAAGCTGAAGTATTCACAACCTCATTTCTTTGTAGACTAATGAGATTCAGCTTGTTGAAACTCATAGTAAAACTGAATGGTGGTATCCAGAAACCATGAGATGAAAGAGCTGAGAAAACATCTGGTACATTATTACAATGTAACAATTGGCAAATCAATCTATTAGTCAGTTTTCTGTTGCTGTGAGTAAATACTATGACCAAGGCAACTTATAGAAGATAGTGTCCATTTGAGGTTTATGGTCCCAGAAGGACAACAGTCCATCATCTTCATGACTGGGAAGCATGACAACAAGCACCTGTCTTGTCTCACAAGCAATTGAGAGCTCAGATCTTAAACCACAAGCAAGAAACCCAAAGAAAAATGGGGATGACTTGAGTCTTTAAAATATCAAAGCCAAGTCCCTTGATATATTTCTTCAGTAAGGAAAAACCTTGGATTCCTCTTTAATCAGCCATCAACTAAAGACAGAATAGCCAAATGCCTGAGTTCAACCAATCCTAACCACCATAATCATGTTAAACAAATTTTGGCAGTACATGAGATAATAAAAGCTAATTATAATACATTGCTGTCTTAAAAATTAAGAGAATTTTTGTTAAATGCTGTCTCTTCTAAAGCTGATAAATATATAAGTCCTATATAAGCTAATCAGCTTTATTTAAGCAGTTTATAATGTGTTCATATATCAAAGCAGAAAAGTGTATATTTTAAATATGTGTAATTCTATCAGTTAAACATTATTGAACCCGGGAGAATTTTTTACATTAAAATAACGTAGCCAGAAACAAAATAAAATAGAAAAATATTTCAACAAAATCTGCTTATAATATTTCATAATTATGATGAGTAAGGTGGATGGAAATGATATTTCAATCATTTTTTCTCCAATTCATTTTCTTTCCTTAGCCAACATTACTTTCAAGTAGCAACATCACATCAGAGTTTGGATTCGTGTTCCAGAACTATACCACTTAACTTCAATTTGTGACCTTAGCATTTGCTAATTATGTGGTCATGACAAATAGTTTAATTTCTCAGTTCTTAAGAGTGTCCATACATAAATGATAATAAATAATTATCATAAAGCAGGTATTATAGCTTTGAAGTACATTAAAAGTTCACAGCACAGTGAGAAAATACATGAAAATAAAATGTGTACTCTGTCTATACTGTTATCTTTATCATAATCTACTTTAAAATTTGTTGCATGATGTTTATATAAATTAAAACATTTAGACTCCCATGTATCATTTCTAATGAGTTTTATATATGATATTCTACTACTCAAATCAAAATTTAGATACTTCTTTCATCTAAATAAACTAGGAGTCCCTGCCCTTTATAGGTAGGTAGTATTCAAATCTATCAGCAAGAATTGCCTTTGTCTAGTCATGGATTTTTCTACGTAGAGTGCACATGAAACCATGTCCTTGACTGAAAACATTTCAGATCTATTCACAATCCTGTACCCAGATGTGGCAACACTTGGTTGTTCATAGTATCCATCATGTGTAGTACCCCATTATCTCCTATGAATGAACATCTGTGTGGTTTTCATTCTGAAGTTTATGAGGGAGGATCCTTGACTGTGTTATACTTGTTTAGATTTTCAAGAGACACTTATGTGCTATTGTTTCTTCTTTCTTGTTTAGGAGTGAACTGAGATTGCTGGCTATTGAATAGGTGCATTACAATTGAATGTATGCATTACAAAAGCATTCATCCTTTCACACCAGTGAGTGAGGATCCTAGTTCTTCCCTTACCAAGTTTGGAATTATCTGCTTCATTTTATTATAATTATCAGCTGGTTTGTTCCTAGAAATTTTACTCTGTGTAGAATTTCATCTCCCCTGGTTTTACTGGATATCACATCTGTATTGATCAGGCTGAAAACAATGCCAATATTTTTATGATTGTAAAACAGTCCCTTTTGCGATTTTTGTGGAAATCATTCGGGTCTTCCGTTGTACATTTGTCTTTTGATATTCATAAGCTATTTTAGTGTTTTAGATATGTTTATACAGACTAGTTGTATATGAACTTGACACAAACTGGGCCATTTGGGAAGAAGGAGCTTTGTTAAAGAAAACATTCTCATCAGACTGACCTGAAGCCAAGTTAGGAACTCTCTTTCATGATGACTGCTGTAGTGCAGCACAGCTAACTGTGGGCTGTTTTAGTCCTTGGTGCTATAAGAAAGCAGAATGAGCAAACTATAACAAGACAGCCAGTAATCCGTACTCCCCTATGGCTTCTACATCATCTCCTATATCCAAGTTCTTGCTTGTTGTGTTCTTGCCATGAATGTCCTCTGAGATGGTTTATATTTTGGAGCTAGAAACTGAAACTTTACATGTTGTTTTTGGTCATGACATTTTGTCACTGAAATCAAGACCAACTAAGACAGAAATTGGAACCAGGTCATGGGGTATGTCTGTTACAGACCTGGCCATGTGTTTTCGAGAGGACTGTGGAAGGACACTTACTGGAACTTTAGCCTAGAGACTCTCACCAGATTTAAAAGACGGCTGTCAGAACATGGAAGATGATCCTGAAGCACAGAAGGTAGAGGCCTTAACTGTGTGAGTTTTCGGAGGGAAGTTTGAGTGTCCCTTGAAGATTAGCTAGGGGCCGATCCAGTGATACTTTGAATTCAGAATATGATGTTTTGAGAAGATAGATATCAAGATTTGGTTGTGAATGACAAGCAGTTAGAAACACTAAGATGAGAACTTGTTTTTCTGAGACTGGTATTTTACATTCTTACCAGCTGGAGGTAACATTCTGGGTGTTCTACATCTTTGACAATACTTGATATAGTTGAGCACTTTGGATGTAACCTTGGGAGTGTATATTATGTATATTGTTGTTGCTTAAAATTGCATTTTTAGAGTGTGTATAGATTTGGATGCCTTTTCATACAATTAACAAACATGTCTATGTCCTCTGATAAAAATATTTTTGTTAGTTTTAAATGGTACTATTTATCTTCTTATTGATTTCTAGATGTTTATTCTATTATTCTTGAAGTGCTTTGCCAGATACTACTTCATGTTTTCTCTGTTCTAAACATATATTTTGATATTTTTGCTGTCCCTTAGAAAATCAAAAATAACAGCACAGGAAGAACAGTATCAATTAACCAGATTCCCCCCCCCCCCAAAAAAAACCCTGCTAACTGAACCACCAACCAAAGAGTATACATAGGTGGACCCATGACACCAGCTGGGATGTAGCAGAGGATTGCCTTATCAGGCATCACTGGGAGGGGATCCCTTAGTCTTGTGGAGGCTCAATGACCCAGGGTTGGGGAATTCTAGTACACTGAGGCAGGGGTGGAAGGGTGCAGTAGCACCATCATAGCAGAAGTGGGAGGGGGAGGGAATAGGGCACCTGTGGAAGGGAAACTTGGAAGGGTGATAACATTTGAAATGTAAATGAATAAAATAATAAATAATGAAAAAAGGAAATAAAAAGCATTTTATTTTGTTCATTAATTTACTTTTACTAGTGAATGCCTTCTGTGTACTGTTTTATAATTCATTCTATTTTATTTGTATTTGTCAAGTTCTAACATCACCAATGCATAGGTCATAAGAAGAATTTTCCCATTATTATTCGTTTATTTCTATGCTATTATAAAGTTGATGTGTAATCAATCTTTCATTAATATTCAGAGAAAGTACAGAAAATGTAATTGATGTAACTATACTTTATACTTATTACTTTGACATATTTTTTTCTTTTTTTATTAGATACTCTGTATTTACATTTGAGATGTCATTCCTTTACCTAGCCCTGCTTCATCCCCTCCCCCTCCAGTTGCCTTCACAAAGGTGCACTCCCTTCTGATCCCCCTCTCCACCCCATTGTCTTGGCATTTCCCTACATTGGGAAAAATGTGCCCTTTCAGGAACAAAAGTCTCTTCTCATATTGATGACAGACATTGCTATCTTCAGCTACATATGCATCTGGGTCAATAGGTCCCTCAAAATGCACACAAAAATGGAACAAGAGACTATCATCCTGAGCGAAGTAACCAAGTCACAAAAGAACACACATCGTATGCACTCACTGATACACAGATACTAGCCCCAGAAAGCTCTGAATACGCAATACGCAAGAAACAATTCACAGACATTATGAAGCTCAAAAAGAAGGAAGGCCAAAATGGGGATGTCTCAGTCCTTCTTAGAAAAGAGAACAAAACTCTCATGGGAGGAAGTTTAAGGTCAAATAGAGGAACAGGAATTGAAGAAAAGATCACTCAGAAGCCGCCTTACCTGGGGATCCACCACATATGCAGTCACCTAATCCAAGCACTGTAGCTGATCCAAAAAAGTATTTACTGGCAGAAACCAGACAGAGATGCCCCCTCAGGGACTATGCTAGAGTCATATAGATACAGTTGAGCATGCTTGCAGCTAACCATTGGTCTGAACTGGGGATCCCAATGAGGTTGCTAAAAAAATGCTTTGCTAATATGGTTGTAGTTGTTCTATATTGTAACAGTGTCAACAATAAAAATAAAGTTGGGGGAAAAAAGTCCTAAGGAGCTGAAAGAAGCCACAACCTCATGGGACGATAACAACATTAACAACCAACCAAACCTTCCAAAACTCCCATAAAGTAAGACATATTTCTTTATATCTGTTAGCATTCAAATATGGTCAAAGTTTATTAAATAGAACTACTAATACCTACAGGATCAAAGAAAACCCTGGTTCTGGATCTTGGCTGTCACTGACTTTCATGGTTAAATTATTCACTATAAGATTTTTAACCATAATCAGCATTAAGTAATTGTGTGCACTGTTAAACATTTTCTTTTTGCCATTTATGGTGAATCCACACTATATTGCCAAAACTCGAAACACTGAGGCAAGAGGCTTCTTGTTATTTAAGGACAACCTAGGCCATACAACAAGTTCTAGTGCTGAGTAGACTACAGAGTCCTAAAATGCTGTCTCAAATCTGTTCAGCAAAATAAGAAAGATACAAAAATTCAAAAATAGTAGTCTACTTACATACTAACAATAAGCATGGCAAAAAGATATTTGGATGTCTGGGAGAACAATACATAATAATATCAAATACAATATTAGACCAATTAACAAAAGAAGAGGTCTATGCAATTGACACCCCTTAAGACAATGAAGGGAGAAAGTGTAGACACCTAAGAATGTGAAAAGGCCATCTGTAAATTTCTAGAATTAATATTGTAGAAATTGCCATCCTATTGGAAACAAACTGCAAATTGTGTGTGACCCACCAAAAATTTACAGTGATTTTTTTTTCACAGATTGAAAATCAATTTAAAAATTTAATGTGGAGACATAAATAACACAGGATGGTAAAAACTATTAAAGAGTATTTTTGAAATACTGTTGTTGGTAGCATCCTTCCTGATTTAAAGTTACACTACAAAATCACAGTATTTAAAAGAGCATAGAAGAGAAAAACAATCTTACACATTGATAAACAGAATAAGAGCGACTCAGATATATGTACATGGCCCTACTGCATCATGAGTGAGACAAGCCAAAATACATTTGAGAAAGGTAAAATCTTTAACAAACGTGCTGGGCAATCTGGCCAGCTCCATGTAAACCAGTAAAACTAGGTACATTTCTCACCTTACATAAAACTCAACTTCAAATGGATCAAGTACTTCAACATAAGACCTGATACTCTGTAACTTTAAAAGGAGAAAGAAGAAACTGCCTAGAATATACTTAGACACAAAACATATAAGCACCAAATAAATGACCAATTAAAGGTGGAACACAGACCTACCCTATCTTCATAAAAGATGGATAAAGAGGTTAAGTAAGTTTTTTCATTGTTCAGCATCCCAGGTCATGAGCAAGCCATCTTACATTAGACAGAATGTGGAGAGATGGGAACACTTAACTTTTGTAGTAATGCAAACTTGAGTATCCATTGTGTGAATGAATGTGAGAGTCCCTCTGACAGCTAGAAATGAATGGAAAATATAATCCAGCTATATCTCTCTTTGGCATATTGTCAAAATACTCGATTTCACTACTCTACATACTTGTTCATCCATGTTCGTGGCTATCTTACTCACAATTGCCAGAAATGCAAACAGCCCAGCTGTCTACCAGATAATGACTGGATAATGGAAATATGCTGCACATGCTCCATGGAGTTGTATCTGGCTGTAATTAAAAATGGATTTTTAAATGCATGGATAGATAGATCTGAAAATAGTTACCCTGAGTGAGATAAACCAAACCAAGACAGAAAAACATGTGTTCTATTTCATATGTGGAGGCCAGTTTTGAATATATGTATTTAGAAGGAACGTCCCATAGAAGTCAAACGACTAGTATAAAGCCACACTGAGAAAATACTTTTTTTTCTGGTATAACACTTTTAGCTGTTACTTACTTTCTGGGCTTATCTTTTTTTGCTTTTTTGGCCTTTAAAGATGCCAGTGAATGACCTGACAGTCTCTCCTTTCCTGCATTGTATCTAAGCTGAGCTCACTCCTTACTGCTCCTTCAATTGCACTATTGACCTCTTAACTATGATGTCTTACAAGGGATCTTTTTCTGTGTGTGACTGGGGTTCTAAATAAATCTGGTTTTAGAAATTATTTATTTCTTCATGTTTTGGAAACTTCCTGCCATCTTTTCATGAAATAGTCCATTTATTTATTTTTATTTTTTTAATTTTCTTTGGTAAAATGACCATTCTTTTAATATTTAATTTAATTTTAAAATTTTACTTATTCATGTTTCATCAGACTCACTCACTCCTTCCCTGTAACTCCTCCCATATTCCTTCCCCCTGACCTTCTCCTCTGGGTGGGAGGCCCCTGAATAATCCACTCCCAACCTGACATTTCTTGTCTCCTTGAGGCTAGCGCTTCCTCTTCCACTGAGGCCAGACAAGGCAGCCCAGCTAGTTGGACACAGACCTGAACATGTACATGTACAGGCAACAGCTTTTGGGATCGACCCCAGTCCAGTTATTCATGATCCACATGAAGGTCAAACTGCACATCTGCTACATATGAGTCAAGGGATTAGGTCCAGATTTTAGCTCCTAATTGTAGCCATGAATTCTTATGTTTGGTATCTTGAGTGAATATGAGACACTGTGGAGGTCCTACCACTGTTCCTTTATTTCTTTTTTTTTTTTTTTTATTTTTTATGTCTGAGTGTATCTTGTGCACGTCTTGTGTCAGCAACTACAGCAGCTATGAGTTCCTTAGGTCTTATCTTTATCTATACCACCATCCCCTGCATAAAGAATCTTCTGTGATGAGGGTTTGTAGTCATTATGATCTGTGACTACTAAAATAAATATTTTGAAATTAGACTAATATTTTCCTTTGGCAAAATAAGCAGTAATAGGTCATATAACTTCTGTAGGCATCGGTTCTTGACTAAGTTTACAGTAACACTTAAGATCTCTTTAATAGATTAAGTCTTAAGTCCATTTTTAAGGCTCTTGTTTACTCCTGTGACATTCATTTTGCTATGGGATATCATGCCTGGCTTGTCATTATGGAGCCTCACTGGGTTAAGACCTGATAAGGTGTCCCTCCCATATCCAGAATCATGCAAAGCACCTTCCCAAATTATGAATGCCGGTCAGCTAGAAGTAAGCTTTTAAGTCAGTAATATGTTTATTCTTTTATGTCTTATTATCAAAGTATTCTGTGTCTTCAGCAATAGGGACATAACCTCAAGTTCTCATGATAACAAAGAGAAGTGACAATAGCCTGTGTTCTTTCACTGTTTCTGCAGTACCCCCTTGACCAATGATTTTAAAAAGTTATACCTCAATTTGCATTCTGTTTTTGCTGGATAGCCTATGGCATCTGGGCAGAGCATTGATTCTTCTTGTAGGATAATTTCAGTTAAACTAATTTTAAACATAAATTCAAGGTATATTTTCTTATAAATCTGCAGGTTTTCATGTAAGTTTTTGGACCATTCCTAGTATTATTTATCTGTCTTCCCACCCCTCTTCTGATCCTTTTAAATTAGTATCTGGGGCTAGAAAGGATGATTCTGTAAATAATGCACATGTGCAAATATCAGGACCTGAGTTCAAATCCCCAAATCCACATGCTGAAGTGTTTGTCTATAATCCTAGTTCTCCAACAGTGCTAGGAGAATTATGTTGTTTTTAAACAACATTTCAATCATTTAATTTTGCCAATGAAGACACTGAAACCAGATGCTGGGATGACAGTCTGTTAGCTCAGTGAGACAGAGAAAGCACTCAGCTGACCTTCCTCTTCAGACAATATCCCACCAGGCATGTTCCTCTCTCACACCATCTCAGAAAACCTCCTTCAACTGAATACCCCTCTTTTCTACTTCTTGTGTTTCTCTCAATCCATCCTCCTGACTCACTCTGAATAATACAATGTTCACTTCCTGTCAACTGGTTGCTTGTTCTGCCTCATGACTTTATTTAATCTTGATTATAATATTGGGGTGGAAAGCTCTTGGATTAAAGATATGTGCTAAGGCTGAGCCATACTGCACCTAAAAACAAGTTTTTCCAGTAAATAAAACAATCCTGGCATTCACAAAGTGATGAAATATCCTTCAACAGAATTCTACCCAGAAGCCCAAGGGCAGTTATCTGGGCATCCATAATAGTAAAAATCAATAGTGATGATAATAATAGCAACGAACAAGACCATTTATCAAATAAGATCTAAGGAGAAGACTTACATATCCGATCTCCTCGTGCACATGGTGACTAAGCCTACAAACACTTAAATGTGTATGATACAAACACAGTCTTGCTTTCTGTCTCTCTGTCTCTTTCCTTCTCTCTTACACACACACACACACACACACACACACACACACACACACACACCAAAACTATGACAGAATTATTTCTCAGACAGTTCAGCTATCTCACCTGGTTTGGTTTCTATTGTGAGGAATTTGGGGGTTAGTCGGTTGGAAGCTTACTGTAGTAAATGGTTGTCTCTATTCCTTGAGTTTCTTTGTTGACACAAATGTATGAATCTTCTCATTTTAATCTGTCATCCTTTTCTATTGCTACTTGGTAAATTGTTCTGTCTCATGTGAGTCTACCTTGAACTTCTCTCTCTAGAAATATTGTTTCTTACAGTTATTTAATAAAGAACAGAAAAATGATTCTCACTATAGGACAGTCTTTTGCAATATGCTGTGTCTCTGTTAAAGTTTAGAGATTAGAAAAAGAGATGGCAAGGGTATGATTTATATACTTTAATTGGGATATATGAACTAATGTTATTTCATGTAATTAATGTGCTTTAATTTTGCCTTGGCATTTTCTTTGTCTTCATCATCTCGCTCTCTTCTATCCTTCTTCCCTTTTATAATCCCCCTTTTTGGTCTCAGTATTTCCAATATTGGTTTACTAGATATGCCTCTTTGTTATTTTTTACAATGTGAAGTTCTCACTGTAATGTAACAAAAATTTATAGTTCCTGGAGGCATGTGTGTTCTCATCAGAGTTTAGAGCCCTAGCTGAGGTCAGCAGGGCATAAAGCTGGAGAAAGTCATAATTTTAAGAGAAAGTATATCTTGCTTTACTCTTTAGTGTGGTAGCAGATCCATATGACATGTTTGCTAAATGGAGGCACTGACATCAAAATAAGATAAATGAAAATTAATAAGGGTTCCCAATAGAAAACAAAGGGCACCTATAGACTTTCACAGGGTCCTGCCTGGATTCATAAGTTTTCTGTAAAAGGATATACTTAGGAATCTCATGAGAGACATTGTGTATGAGCAACTTAGCCCTTGGAAACAATTGATGTACTTGTATCACTTCTCAACTATGTCACGTTTAAATTCACTCACACCTACAGTGACTGTCTAAGGAGACACAAAATAAAGGTCTAGAAATTATCTGGAAGAAATAAAGAAGAGAAGGCAAGAAAAACTATTTTAAAGTTAAGGCATAAGTTGATTGGATTTCCAGTTCATTAAAGACTTCAGGCAACCTCTTTACCTCATCTCAAATGAAGTTCAAACTGGAACCACAACCCTGGTAATTGGGCAAACAACGCAAAACGTCATCCTTGTTATAGACATGTGTTCTCCTTTTTCATTATCCTTATAAAAAGCTAATTTGATTGATTAATCTGTGCTCTATATAAATGCCTGCTGAAATGATATGTCCTGTAGAAGACAGGTGTTATTCTCCATGGTTAGATGGGATGTGTATTAAGTAGGCTCCTTGAGATGTAATCCTTTCATTCTAATTTGAAAATTAAATATTGAAAGGTAAATCTATTTCATGAAGTTCTTACTGTTCATATATTTTAAGTATCAGCTAATAGGTTGTTTCTTAAATAAATCCACCCTTTAATATACACACCAGATTTATAATATTTTCTGTTCAACCCACACTCCACCCACAGGCTGTTTTGCTTAATTTCCTGGCAGGCAAAACAATGGACATATGCCCATGCAATTCTTCCTCTTTATTTCTGATCTGTTTTGGAGAACAAAGTCTTGACAGTTTTCAAAGTCACTCTAACAGATAAAAGAGAAGACTCAAAGATTGTTCTCACCTATTCTTCTTACAGCTCCATGGACACACTTCTGTTGCATTATGCTATTCTCAATTTGCTTTCACACAACTTCCTTGGGCTTACCAAAATGCCTTGAGATCTGTGTAAGTGGGAATATGCCACAAAGCAAATGCTAAGATGAGAGAAAACAAAAACTCATCTTAAGGAACACTGCCAGAAAAATATGAATGGAGGAAAGAATGTCAAGAGTGCCTTTAGACTGCTGATCAAGTTTGGATGTAGATGCAGGAGAGATGATGGTGATGCAAGGGACCATTCTTGCATCTTGCTGATGTGTTGTCTGCTTCACTGATGCCATCCACATGTCCTGCACCAGAGGAAGACAATGGAGCAGAGCCATTCCCTGGTCTTACAGAACCAAGCCTCTACCTGAGTCTTCTGGTTTTAGTCCTAAGTAAAAGATGAATACCATCCTAGATTTAGTTACTGATATAATTTTGGCAAAATAGTGTAATATCTTCAGAATAAATATAAATAAAATAAGCACAGCATTAAAGAACACAAAAAATGCCCTGAAAAAATATTTCAGCCCTGAATTTCATTATCAGATCACTCCTCCAATTAAATCTGGCTTTTCCAAAGTACCAGCATCAAGATAAATAGAGACAATTATTCATTTTTTTCTGTTTTGCTTAATTACATGTCTTGTGGATTTGAACTCATTTTTCATTTTAAATGTGCAATGCTTCAAACACGCCATGCTTAATATAGTTTTCTATGAGTAACCTGGGATGCTAACCATCATTTATGACATTTGTAATGCTGCTTCTGTGGGAAAGAGCTACAGCGTTCCAGGTGATAAATTTATAAGTGAGCATTTGGGATACAGCTAGCTTCAGAGTTAGAGGTATCATGCCATTCAACAACATAGAGTCTTTCTAAACTGTTGATGCCTCTGGATATGAAGATACAATTCTCCAAAGGTCCAGGGATTTCTGTCTTCTCTATCAGCATGTGAGCCTAATGTAACTTATTATCTCTTTCTCTTCCCCAAACTCATAGTTGGGTATCCAGAAAAATTTTTAACTCCTGTTCCTAATTTACCTGAAAATCTTCCCTCTCACTGAAATATCCACTTGATCTGAAGCAGAAGTAACTTGCCAAGAGTTAGTGTCACTGGAGATGCTGGCAAAGAATGGATATATTCACTTTCTTGGGATTTTGGATTGGTTACTTTTCTTTAAGTGGTTACTACAGGATGTAAATGCCATAACTAGTTGAGCCCTCCAAGTAATTTGTATAAGGTTTATGTAGTTATATTTCATTAACTGTTATCACATGACTACTACTAAACATAATGGGAAATCGTACTGTCTACAGTAGTTCAAGTTTTTCCTACAATATGACTCATCTATGTTTTAAATTATTCTGAATCAACTTTATTCCAAGCCACTTATAGTTGGAAATGTTAAAAGTTTAACATTTTAGAATTCATTTTAATGCTTATCTCTATATGTTTTATATCTTTTCCAGAAAGAGTTAACGAAGTATATTCACATTAGTTCTTAATGTTTTCATTGAAAAATCTTTTTTATAAAATATATCCTGGTCACAGTTTCCTCTACAATGATTCTACTTATATCATTCCTATGCCTCCACCCACACAATCCCATGTACTGTCTTTCTCTTTCTTTGAAAAGAAAGCAAATAAATCAATATCAGAATAAAAAAGGAGTAAAAACACAAAAATTAGAAATGAAAGAATATTAATACAAAAAAACAAACAAAGCAACATGAGACAAAAAGAAAACAAAATTCAACAAAATTGGCATTGAGTTTGTTCTGTGATATGATATACTGTTGGGCAGGAGAGCTACCCTGAGCAACACTGAACAAGGGGCCGACACATATTCAAGACAGAGGGGCGAATGGATACATACTCCCAACCCTAACTAAAAAATATTTACAATTGACATCTACCTTTAAAGAAGAAATTCGTTTTCTCAAAAGGAGTCTCAGATGGTTTATTGACCATTTGCATTATTTCTAATAATAGATCTGAAATTAAAACAAAACTGTTATTATTAGATTTTTTAAAATAAAAATATATGTTGTGCAAGAAGTTTATATTGCCTTAAATCAGAAGGCTTAGATTAATAAAAAGTATCAATTTTGAAAGTAGTGACTAGTTTGCAAAGATGAATACCTTTACCATTGACTTTCTCAACAAGAGGCACATTTAAAATATTAGACCATAATTTGGCATGTAATTATTGATAGTTAAATAATATATTTTAAGCCAGTGAAGTACATCCTTCCCAATGAATTATAGAATTTAATTTTAAATTTCTTACTCTAATGAGAGCCTCTCATATGCATGTTGTAATGTTAAGTACATAAAATTGCTGAAATAATTAAATGAGCATCTTCATGCACTCCAGTAATGAATGATGAGAAAGGTGCAGAGATAGAAAGATAACCATAAAATCAATTAGTAAATGAAAAACTACAAACTATGGTTCAAGTTTATTTGGGGGGGAGTAAAGTAAATACGTTTGGCATATTTTTAAATCTATCTGTAAATTTTATATCCTGCACTTCCTCTATCTCACTTTCCAATATTACATTCCCTACAAGACTTCATTTTTCACAGAGTTTCTGCATCTCCTAATTGAGGAGCAGAAATACCTGGTGTACAATTGGAAAATGTTTACATTGCTGGCTTGCAATATTTCAATGTTGGTTTATATTTACCTTAATTGGAATAAAAAGAGTGAAATATACCCTGAGAGATCCATGGAGTAAGTAAAATGAAGACAGGGAACCATGAAATCTTACTCAGAATATTGGAGAGGAGCTAACAGTCCTCGGAGTGGAGATCAAGTGAACCAGATTTTACCATGGGGGCTGTGGGTAGAATTGAGAACAGGAAAACTGCACACAATCATCAACTCTCTCCTTTCAGACTCATAACTGTAGGTATCCCTTCTTCACTCCCCTCTCCTCTCCCAAAAAGTTATAAATATCTTATATTCATCTTGAAAGCAAAAGTGGAGGGCCAGGTTTATAAAATAGAGAGCTAGCTTATCCCTTTGTCCAGCAACTTGGATATAAGAAGAGTAGACAGAATGGACATTCCCTTCTAGTAGTAAAACCTCCGCTGAATTTTTTATTATTATTATTTTAATTTTTAAAATTAAATGGATATCTATATGAGCACATTCACTTTTATCTGCAAGAAAAATAATTTTTACTTTGTTTACTTTGAAGGTACTAAGAAAGATGTTCCAAGTGAGAAGGATTTTGAATCAAGTAGCAAAGTACAACCTTAAATTAAATCCTTCCATGCTCGCCCTAATGACTGCCAGTCCTGGTACTTAGTATTCAGCACCACCAAGGAATCTCACTGTGGCTTGCTCTTTGGGAAATAAAAAAGAGCTTACCCTTTTCTGATCTTTCATGAACATTTTAAAATATGTGCATACATTTACAAAGTTAAGACACTCTGGACATAACAATAAATTCATCATGAGTATCATATTTTTTGGAAAAAAAAATCTAAGCTACTATGTAAGACACTCTCTGAAAAAGAACTGCAACAGCCACATATAAAAGAGAGACACTTAAGATTTTTTGGATTTTAATTTCCCCAATATTCATTGTTATCTCCAAATATAAATGCCTAAATATATGTATAAATTCATATTTACATGAATATATTATAAATATACCTGTTTGTGTATATAACCACAACAATATATCTTTGGACATATACTTTACTCTTTAGTTGTTCTATATTCCCTTGAACAAAACCAACATTGAAATATTGCAAATCCATAATGTAAAAATTTTCTAACTGTATAACAGTGTAGGCGGTTTGTTACTTTATGTGTTATCCATTTTCCATCCTTTTTCCCCCCCCAGTTTAACCCCTATTTATCACTAGATAGGAGATAACAATAGGGGGAAGACAGAAATAGAGATCTCTGGATCTAATTTCTTTCTTTGAGCATGACCACTATCAAACTGCAAACAACATCCCTTAATGAACATCTACATCCCACTTAGTTGGGCCCTAGAATTTACATACCCTCTGAAAAGTTGCCAGAATTTTAAATATCACACAATCACAGAAACTCCACACCTGGAAAAAAACATGCTTCTTTTAAAAGAAGAGTCAAAGTATGATCAGCTGCTGCAAACAGTGGAAACAAGCCCCTTATTCCCTCACCTGGAATTAAAATAAAAACATATTCGTATAATAGTACTGAAACTTCTAATGAAACCAAAATTCCAAAATTTTCACTACATACTAAGGTTTTCTTTTGCTCACTCAGACATTTATGCAGAGCCTAAGGTTCATAAAAACTTTGAAAAGTGAACTCTCGTAAGATTATAAAGCATAGAAAGTGAAATTGCAAAACGCACAGATATTACATATATATATTCACATTAGAAAGCATAAGGAGACAAGACTGTCTTTATGTTATATTGTACATATATGAGCCAGCATGAATTATTGGTTATTATAGGTATGCAAGAAAAATGTTTAAGATTCTACATCCCGTCCTCTCTTGCTCTTCTAGGAAATCACCTCACTGTTCATCAGAACAATACGACATTTTAATTTCAGTTTCTTCTGCTCAGAATTGTAAGGAAAATATTTCCTAATGGGTTTTAGGGCCTGAATTGAAACTGTTCTTCTAGTGTTGTGCAGTGAATTTTCACAGGAGCATCTTCTGATTCAGTTCAATGTAGGAAAGAAATCTTCAGTTCCTCAGCCTTTTTGGCTAGTTAAGTATTCTTTAACTTCCTAGCCACCTGTACTTCCTCTCCAGTACCCGGCTTTGTCTACTTTCAGAGATACGAGTCTGTAAAGAGAATCCCCAGCATCTCTTTCCT
Organism: Micromys minutus; assembly: GCF_963924665.1. Taxonomy (NCBI): domain Eukaryota; kingdom Metazoa; phylum Chordata; class Mammalia; order Rodentia; family Muridae; genus Micromys; species Micromys minutus. The sequence continues at coordinate 53,773,063 of NC_137976.1, forward strand.
TTTTGGTTTAGTCTCTCCTTTTACTTGCCTTTCTTCTGCTTTACTCCTGCCATGTCTCTCCTTTACTCTGCTACTTCTTTCTCCCCCTCTTAAGGCCCAAGAGTTTGCACTTATCTAGCAAGGTAATGGAGAGACTTATTTTAAAGCCAACTTAGTATCCTCACTTATCATTTCAAAACAAATTCATGTAAAACTCACCAGGAGATGGGAAAGTGAGAGGCATAGCCACAGCTTTAGATTCAGTCTGTCACCATCTCAATAGGTAAAAATGCATAGAAACACTCTATATGCTTGGTGCAATAAAGAGAAGACACAACATAAACATTATCTACAATTACTAAAATACATAAATTTTGTGCTTTGGTAGTTTTGAAGGTGAGAGTGTTCAGGGAGTTATTTTTATTACATTATTTATCTGAGCAAGCCAAGGTAAGTAGAAAGTAGCTTTGAGTATTTTGCTTTAAAGGAAATGTTTCCATACCAGTTCCCACATTTTGAATCAGGCAAAACTATAAATCTAGATTAAAAACAGGAAAGTATGAGGCAAAGCCAGTTCACATTGGGGTAGTGTTTCTACTTGGCTTTGATTTTTTTCCTCTCATTTTATACTCATATTGTAAAATAAAACAAGCATGACCAACATGAAAGGGAAGTTGCAATGAGAGAAAAGAATGAAACAGAATGGCAATATGGAGAGGGAGAATGGAGCAGAAATGGCAAAAAGTATTAAAGACTTGAATACAAGAAGAAAAGTAGAAAAATAAGTAATGAAAAGCAAAAGGATAAACAAAGTTATGAACAAGACAGAAAATAAATTATAAAACTGAAGTTTAAAGATGTTTATTGATGGCTGAAAATTGTCTTTTCTATCTTATAGTTTGTCCTTTAAAATACATAAACATAATAGAAAATTCTAACCTCACACTCACATTGATTAATATGGTTGTACATTCATATTCATCCTCTATGTAATTATCTTATCAATATCAGAAAACATTAATAGAGAGTGCTTGAAATTTGATGATACTTCACAGATACCCATAACTCACTCACACTTTCCATTCTCAGAGATGAGACTAAAGTTAGATACTGAGAAGGAAGCTGCTTTACATAGACTGCCTCACTGAACTCAAAGTAGATGAAATCATGACCTTTTAAAAAGTTATTTAATTGGAGCAAGTATGCTTTGCTGTATCTGTATGACTCTGGCAAGGCCTCTGAGGAGGCATCTATATCTGGTTCCTGTAAGTAAGTACTTCTTGGCATCAGCAGTAGTGCTTGGGTTTATTGGGTGCATATGGGTTATATCCCCATGCCAAGGAGTCTCTGGTTGATCTTTTCTCCAATCTCTGCTCCTCTATTTATTCTTTTATTTCCTTCTGTGAACGTTTTGTTCTTCCTTCTAAGAAAGACTAAGGTAACCACGTTCTGGCATTCCTTCTCCTCTCTGTGGAGGGTTTCTTGGGTATTCCTAATTTTTGAGCTAGTATTTCCTTATAAGTGAGTACAAACTCTGAGTGATCTTTTTTGACTGGGTTATCTCAACAAGGAAGATAGATTCAAGTTCCATCCATTTGCCTAAGAATCTCATAAACTCATTGTTTTTAATAGCTGAGTAGTACTTCATTGTGTATACAGCCTCTTCAAAAAGTGGTGCTGGTTCAACTGGCAGTCAGCATGCAGAAGAATGCAAATCAATCCTTTCTTATCTCCTTGTGCAAAGTTTAAGTCCAATTGGATCAACTACCTAACATCAAACCACATACACAGAAACTAATAGAAGAGAAAGTGGGGAAGAGCTAGGAATACATAGGTACAGAGACATATTTTCTGAACAGAACACCTATGGCTTATGCACTAAGATCAAGAATCAACAAATGGGACCTCATGAAATTGCAAAGATTCTGTAAGGCAAAGGACACTGCCGAAAAGAGAAAATGGCAACCACCAGATTGGGAAAAGGTCTTTACAAATCATACATCTGATAGAGGACTAGTATGCAATATATACAAAGAACTCAAGAAGTTAGACTCTAAAGAATAAAATAAGCCTATTTAAAAATGGGGTACAGAGCTAAACAAAAATTTCTTAACAGAGAAATATCGAATGGCTAAGAAGCACCTAAAGAAACACTCAAAATCCCCATTCATCAGGAAAATGTAAATCAAAACAACCCTAAGATTCAACCTTGCCCAAAACAGAATGGCTAAGATAAAAAATCCATGTGATAGCAAATTTTGTCAAGGATGTGGAGAAAGAGGAATACTCTATCACTGCTGATGGGGTTTTAAACTGGTACAACCACTCTGGAAATCAGTCTGGCGGTTCCTGAGAAAATTGGACATAGTATTACCCGAGAACCTAGCTATACCTCTCCTGGGCATAGACCCAAAAGAAGCTCCAACACCTAACAAGAACACCTGTTCCACTATGTTCATAGCAGCCTTAATTATAATAGCCAGAAGCTAGAAAGAACCCACATGTCCTTCAACTGAGGAATGGATACAGAACTTTTGATACAAATCATGACAATTTTATGACAGGAAATTTACTTGCATCTACTCTATCATTGATAGATTGAAAGCAGTTCACATCCAATGGTTGTCTTCTATTTTATTTTTCTCTCATATATCACATCCCTATTGCATTGCCCTCTATCCACTACTCCCAATCCCTCTCCCTACCTCTTCTCTTCCCAAGATCAATTACTCATGCATTTATCTTCAAATAAAGAATAAAGAAAAAAAGATAAGAAAGACAAAGAAAGACAGACAGAAAGAAAGAAAGAAAGAGAGAAAGGAAGAAAGAGAGGGAGGGAAGGAGGGAGGAAGGAAGAAAGGAAGGAAGGAAAGAAGAAAAAAATAGACAGACAGACAGACAGACAGAGGATAAGGTATCCCAAGAAGGAAAAGGGTCCCCAGCGTAGGAAAAGTGGTCAGAGATATTTTCCACTCCTGTTTTCATGAGTTCCATAGGAACACCGAGCAACACAGCAAGAAGATCTATGCAGGAGACAGCTTAGACCCATACATGGTATGTGTATGTTGTTTCAGTATCTGTGGTTATCTATGAGACCTACTTTGTTGATTATATAGGCCCATGTTCTCATCATGTCTTCTACACCTTTGGCTTCTATAATCCTTCCTATCACTCTTTCCAGGGAGTTTCCCTGGCACCACCTAATTATTGGCTGTGGATCACTGTATCTTCTCCCATCTGTTTCTGGACATCTTGATGTTCGGTTTTATCCTGTTCTGTCTTAGGTTGTTGGACTATCCTGCCTCCCATCTATACATTGTCACATCTGGGCTTTCTCCTGTGGTATGGACCTAAAGTTGGACAGATCTTTGCTTAGCTACTCCCACAAGTGCTGGGCCACAATCACCCCCACATATCTTGAAGGCAGGACAGATTGTATGTAGGCTGAAGCTTTTGGGGCTAGTAGCTGTACTGATCCCACTGCCAGGAGCCTTTGTGGGTTACAAATGGCAAATTATTACTTTATATCCTTGTTTATAATACTTCCATAGGGTCACTTCATCTGCACTAGGTTTACATAGTCCCTCCAATGTTCCACAATTCCAGATCTTTCCTACTACTCTCTCCCTCAATCTCTTCCAATCTTTACTGGGTACCTCCTCTTCTAAACCTCACCAGTTTCAAGTCTACCCACAAATCTATTCTATTTTCCTTTACCAGGGAGACCAATTTAGTGTCTTTTGAGTTTAGAAGCAAAAAAAAAAAAAAAAAAAAAAAAAAAAAAAAAAAAAAAAAAAACATAAAATATACATAAGTCAAACTCAGGTATTTCATGAAAGATAATTATGCTACCAGTCACAAACCCAGAAAGGCTATGCAAAAAGCAAGGCACAAAAATTGTCTTCTAATCTCTCTTGGAAACTCTTAAAATGCCCCATTTATTGCACCAAATGTGAGACAAATATCAAACCCACACATAATTAGAATTTAAATTATTACTTAGGCATTCTTTGGGGACATTCTAATGAGTTTATTATCAACAGTTTTCCTTACATAGTCCTCTGGTGGATTCTTACTGGAGACACTTGTAAATTTGATGCTTATCACAGATTTGTCTTTGAAAGTTTCACCTACCTTCTTTATAACTACAGATGTGCAAGCATTACTTTTTTTTTATGGAGCAGGGCAAGAGCTAGTGCTTGGAAGTACACCATTGTACTTGAGTCAGACATCACTGAGAAATTCATTGTTTTTCTATATGGGTTGGATAAAGAGGACTGAAAGATCCATATACATTCTGTTCTACATGTACTTTATTCTTATGGTAACTAGTATGATTTCAATGCATACTATCAAACCTCTAAACAAATTAAGTACTGACAAAGATATATTCATATAGTTTTATGCCAAAATGCTTTTTTAAAATCTGTACATGTATCTCTCTTTTTAAAATAAAGTTGTAAGAAAAACAAAAAAAAAAAAAAAAACAAAGAAAAAAAAAAACAAAAAACAATGTACCCCTTTCAGCTCTGAGTGGGCTGGGAAGAAAGGAAAAGCCACAAAAATAGATAAAATGTCTGCCTCTGGAGAAACCCACACCAGCTATGTCTTCTTATATTTCTCACTATCCCTCTGATCTCTGTGCTTCAATTTATTTTAAAATATTTTGAAAAATAAAACCTTTGGTTCATAAAAACATAAAATTACAACAACTTAAAAAGAAAATCTTATTTATTCTTAAAATTAGAAAAAAATATTGTGTTTGCAGCATGGACCTGGCTGGAGGTCACTGCTTAATGAAATAAGGCAGGCACAGACACATGAATATTACGTGATCTTACATCCTGAGCCCCCACCCAAAAATACAATAGAAATTTAAAGAAAGTGTGTAACAGGCATTTGCTCAGGAAGTAGAGCAAAAGTAAACTGAGGTAGTCTTAAAAACCTGTAGTACCTGTTGTTGGCACTAATGTATTATATCTTAGATTATTTCAAGATAATATATAACACAATAATGATAAATATGGAGAGAAAGAACTTTAGAATGATGGGTAGTACATGTGTCATGATCTTGATTTCCCTCAACTTCACCACATTATACACATTAAAATATCTATAATTTTGTGTTTCAGTTAGACCTCGAAAATTGTTCTAAAATTGATTGTGTTGGTTTGTGTGTGTGTGTGTGTGTCTGTCTGTCTGTCTGTGTGTGTGTATGTGTGAAAAATTATTGGAGAATGGGGAAATATTTGTTTCTTCTCCAATATTATGATTACTGTGCTATATTTAGTCTATTGTTCCCAAGTCTAAATATTAATATTTCTTAGGTTGTGGTAAATTGAAACTGAACCATTCCTTCAGCAAATCTAATGTTGCTGATTGTTACTGCAATAGTTTGAATTTTTTAAAAAAGTCTTGATTTTTCAAATAGTGAGTCATTTTGGGTGCTTGCCTACTTCCTAGTAGATAGTGGGGCAATATTAAGCAAGCATGAGATGTTCTTAACCATACAGAATTTCTTTATAGGACAGAGGAGAAGAAAAGAGTGACTGGTCTGAGAGATCTTTGCATAAAAACAAGGAAAAAGGGGGTAGAGGATATACTCAGAGCACAATGCCAAACTGTCAGGAAGATAAAACACAGGTTACAGGAATTCTACACAGTATGAAAATAAACCTGTGTGTCTCCTTCAGCCATGAGATCTGTCACTGGCTGGTAGCTTATCATGTCTCATAAGCTCTGAGAGATCCAGCAGCTACATGCTGTCAGTAAGCTCTGCAATCCATAGCACGTTCACTAGATGGTAACAGGAGCAAGGTGCATTTATAGTTACCACAGTAAAAGTAAACAGAACAAAAGGTGCTAACAACATTTTCATGCAATGAAACACAATTGTTGTTATATAACAAATGTTAAAGTCTAAGTATGATGGGCTGGGTCCCAATTGGTAAAGCTCTGCTCTGGAAGGCATAGGTGAAAACTCTCTGGAAAAAAATAGGTCACTGGGGAAGAATTCTAGGGGCATTGTGTCCCTTCCTTCATTTTATCTTTTCTTTATAACATGCCTGCCATGAGACAAGTAATCTCCACTGCCACATACCCCTACCATGAAAACAAAATCAAGTAAATCCAAGAATAGCCTGAAATCTTGAAAACTGAGAACTATGTCTTCCCGTTTCTGTCTTGTATTTTGCCACAGTGCCTAGGAAAGTAAATGTTGCATCATTTATCATCATTTTCCTCAATGATCAATTACTTTTTTGTAACAGTTTGTCTCCATCCCTATCTTTCTATATGGCTTTATAAGAACTTTATAAAATAAACACTCTTCCTGATTTCAAATACTTGTATTCTACTTCCAATGTACCTATATAGTAAATTAATCTTGAAAACTGATGATTGAATAACTGTTACATAACAGATTAATTTACTATATAGGTACAATAAAAAGATAATGTTAAAAATCAAACAAATAAAATAGCAATCCCTGTTGGCAAAAGCCACTCAGCCTATACTCCTCTAACCATTATTTATTAAATCATAGTGCTTTACAGCCATACATGTTGCTGTTACTCTTTGCACCTTTTCTTCCTCTACTTCGAATTAGAATGAAACTCTTTCAGTCTGAATCTGCACTGTCCCATGGCCCTGTGGAACCAAAATCTTCCTGAGAGAGCTGGTCTCCCAGGAGCAATCTCATTTCTAATACCACAGGTAAGACCCCACTTTCTTTCTACTGACTGCCCAAAGAGAGACCTGTCAGGAGTGCATGAGGCACAAGAACAGTAGGGCTTCCTGGGACTAGAATCTTTCAGTCTCACTCTGTGCACAGAGCTAGAACTGTCCCTTAGACCTCCAGACCCAAAACCTTCCCAGAGAGAGTTGGTCTCTCAATGTGCTCTCACTCCTAAGATAACAGGCCCACAGGAGGAACAAGTTTGTCAGAGATGTTAAGTCCAACTAACATTAGAGATAACAAGATGGTTAGGGGCAAGCACGAGAACATAAGCAACAGAAACAAAGGCAATTTGGCACAATCAGAATCCAGTTTTCCCACCATAGCAAATACTGGATATCCCAATACTCGAAAATCAGGATATAGAATTAAAATCACATCTCATGAAGTTCATAGAGGTCTTTAAAGAGGAAATAAATAACTCACTGAAAGAAATACAAGAAAACATAAGTAAACAACTAGAAGCTATTAAAAAAGAAACAACATTATCTCTTAAAGAGTTACAGAAAAAAGCAAGCAAACAAAAAAAAAAAAAAAAAACGTAATTGAACACAACATGTCAGGATTTAAAATGGAAATAAAAACAATAAAAAATCACAAAAATAGACAACCACAGAGATAGAAAACCGAGGAAAGTGATCAGGAGTCATAGATGCAAGCATCAATAACAGAATACAAGAGATTGTAGAATCTTGGGGACAGAAGATACAATGAAAAACATTGACATGATGGTCGAAGAAAATGTAAAAATCAAAAAGTTCCCAACCCAAAACATCCAGCAAATTGAGGAAACAATGAAAAGACAAAACATAAGAATAATAGGTATGGAGGAAGGTTAAAATTCCCAATTTAAAGTGCCAGTAAATATCTTAAACAAAATTATAGAAGAAAACATCCCTAGCCTAAAGAAAGAGATGTTTATGAACATACAAGAAGCCCACAGAAATCCAAATAGATTGGACAAGAAAAAACTGTCCTCCTGTCACACAATATTAAAAACACCAAATGCAGTAAAAAGAAAGAAGGAATATTAAAAGCAGTAAGTGAAAAATGGTCAAGTAACACAGAACGAAAAACCTATAATAATTACACCACCATTTTTTTTAAACTTTATTTGAAGAAACAAAGAAAATAGAAAAAATTTAAACATTTTTGCATAGATGTATACAAATACATTTTTGTAAGTGCTTGTTTATTTTTTAAGGTTTGATACTCTTTATTAAGGTCTTACTAGTTACAATGAGCAAAAAGTACATGTAAAACAGGATGTAACCCAGAATTAGTCAATGTTTTCTTGGTGTGTAAGGATTGAGCATAATTTTTTTTGTTTAGTTTTGTTTTGTTTTCTTTTTTTTTTCTTGAACTCCACACAGTCTGTAAGTTGATTCTGGGGTAATCCAAGCCTCTTGGGTTAGCATCCCACTATCAGTGACTGCATATTATGTCTGTTCTTTTGTGACTGCATTATCTCACTCAGGATGATATTCTCTAGATGCAACCATTTTCTTAAGAATTTGGTTAAGTCATTGATTCTGATGGCTGAGTAGTACTCCATTGTGTAAATGTACCATGATTTTTGTATCCATTCATCTTCTGAAGGACATCTGGGTTCTTTCCAGCTTCTGGCTATTATAAATAGAGCTGCTATGAACATTGTGGTGCATGTATCTTTGTTGTATATTGAAGTGTCTCTGGGGTATATGCCCAGAAGTGGGAGAGCTATATCTTCAGGTAGTACTATGCCCAATTTTCTGAGGAAACGCCAGACTGATTTCCAGAGTGGTTGTATCAGTTTAAAACTCCACCAACAGTGGAGAAGTGTTCCTCTTTCTCCACAACCTCACCAGAATCTGCTGTCATCTGAGTTTTGGATCTTGGCCAATCTGACTGGTGTGAGGTGGAATCTCAGGGTTGTTTTGATTTGCATTTCTCTGATGGCTAAGGATGTCGAGCACTTCCTTATATGTTTCTCAGCCATTCCATATTCCTCAATTCAGAACATTTGTTTAGCTCTGTACCCCATTTTTAATAGAGGTGTTTGATTCTCAGTTGTCTACCTTTTTGAGTTTTTTGTATACCTTAGATATTAGGCCTCTATCTGATGTGGAGTTCATAAAGATCTTTTCCTATTCTGTTGTCTGCCATTTTGTTTTCTTGACAATGTCTTTAGCCTTACAGAAACTTTGCAATCTCATTAAGTACCATTTGTTAATCTTTGACCTTAGAGCTTGAGTCATTGGTGTATTGTTCAGAAAATTTTCTCCTGTTCTAAGGTTTTCCCTACTTTCTCATATAATAGTTTCAGTGTATCTGGTTTAATGTGGAGATCTTTGATCCATTTACACTTGAGCTTTGTACAAGGAGATAAGAAAGGGTCTATTTTCCTTCTTCTGCATGCTGAATGCTAGTTGGACCAACACCACTTGTTGAATAGGCTGTCCTTGTTCCACTGAATGTTTAAGGCTCTTTGGCAAAAATCAGGTGACCATATACATGAGGGCTCATTTCTGGATCTTCTATTCTATTCTATTGATCCACATGCCTATTTCTGTACCAGTACCATGCAGTTTTCAGCACAATTGCCTTGTAATATAGCTTGAGGTCAGGGATAGTGATTCCCGCAGATGTTTTCTTGTTGTTGAGGAGGGATTTTGCTATTTTATTTTGTTATTCCAGATGAAATTGCACATTGATCTTTCAAACTCAATGAAGAACTGGGTTGGAATTTTGATTGGGATGGCATTGAATCTGTAGATTGCTTTTGGTAGGATGGCCATTTTTTAAATGTTGATCCTTCCAAACCATGAGCTTGGGAGATCTTTCCATTTTCTGAGATCTTCCTCGATTTCCTTCTTTAGAGGTTTGAAGGTCTTGACATACAGGTTCCTCACTTGCTTAGTTAGAGTCACACCAAGGTATTTCATAGTTTTTGTGACTATTGTGAAGGGTATCTTTTCTCTAATTTCTTTCTGCACATGTTTATCCTTTGAGTATAGGAAGGCTACTAATTTTTTTAGGTCAGTTTTCGAGAAGGTGCCATGGGGGGATGAGAAGAAGGTGTATTCTTTTAATTTGGGATGATATGTTCTGTAGATATCTATCAATTATAGTTGGTTCAAAGTCTCTGCTAATTTTACAGTGTCTGTGTTCAGTTTCTGTTTCCATAATCTGTCCATTGGAGAGAGTGGGGTATTAAAGTCTCCCACTATTATTGTGTGGGGTAAAATGTATTTTTTGAGCTTTAGTAGGGTTTCTTTTATGAAGTGGGTGCTTTTGTATTTGGAGCATATATGTTAAGGATTGAGAGTTCCTCCTGACAGATTTCGCCAGTAATGAGTAAAAAGTGTCCTTCTTTATCTTTTTTGATAACTTTTGGTTGGAAATTTACTTTATTCGGCATTAGAATAGCCACTCCAGCTTGCTTCTTGGGGCTGTTTGCTTGGAAGTTTTTTTTCCACCCTTTTTCTCTAAGATAGTGTCTGTCTTTGTCTCTGAGATGAGTTTCCTGTATGCAGCAAAATGCTGAATTTTGTTTATGTATCCAATCTGATAGCCTATGTCTCTTCATTGGGGAGTTGAGTTCATTTATGTTAATAGATATCAAGGAATAGTTGTTTCTGTTTCCTGCTATTATTGCTTTTGTAGGTTGAGTTGTGTCTGTGTCTTTTTAGTCTTTTGGTTTTCTTGCTTAGGAGTTTTCTTGTTTTTACTAGGATGTAGTTCCCCTCATTGCATTGGGTTTTCCACTTATAATTCATTGTAGTGCTGGATTTGTGGTCAGATATTGTGTAAATTTAGATTTGTTTTGAAATATCTTCATCTCTTCATCTATGGTGATTGATAGTTTTGCTGGGTATAGCAACTTGTGCTGACACTTGTGCTCTCTTAGGGCGTGCATGATGTCTGTCCAGGCTCTTCTAGCTTTCATAGTCTCTGTTGAGAAATCAGGTTTGATTCTGATTGGTCTGCCCTTATATGTTTGTTACCTGATCTTTTTCCCTTACTGCTTTTAGTATTCTTTCTTTGCTTTGGGCACTTGGTGTTTTGACTATTATGTGTTGGGAGGTATTCTCTTCTGGTCCAACCTATTTGGTGTTCTGAAGGCTTCTTTTATGCTCGTGGTCATCTCATTCTTAAGGGTTGGGAAGTTTTCTTCTACAATTTTTTTTGAAGATATTTACTGTGCCTCTTAGTTTATATTCTTCTCCCTCTTCTTTTCCTATTATCCTTAGGTTTGGTCTTCTCATTGTGTCCTGGATTTCTTGGACATCTTGTGTTAGGAGCTTTTTGGTTTTTGCATCTTCTGTGGCTGTTTTGTCTATGTTTTCAATGTTGTCTTCAGCCCCAGAGATTCTCTCTTCCATCTCTTTTAGTCTATTGGAAATGTTTGCATCTGTGACTCCTGATTTCTTTTTTGGGTGTTCTACCTCTAGAGTTATCTTTTAAGTGTTTTCTTCATTAGGTCTATTTCCATTTTAAATTCCTTCTTCTATTCCTTAATCTTTTTGTTTCTGTTTTCTTTTAGTTCTTTGAGTTCTTTGAGTGTTTTTCTTGTTTTCTCTTTAAAAGCTTCTGATTCTTTTAGCTTTTCCTCCTGTTCTTGTTTAAGGATCTCTGTCATTGTCTCGAGGTATGATTTTTGGTCTGTGTCTTCTTTTTCTGGAGTGTTTGGCATTCTGCTGTTTGCTGTGATGGGAGAGCTGGATACTGGTGTTGCCAGGTTGTCTTGGTTTTCTTGGGATATGCTCTTTTGCTTTCCTCTTGCCATCTTGTTTCAGTGATATGTTCTTGCCTTTCCTTTGTACCTGGTCTGTTTCCCTGGATCTCCGCTGGCCCAGGTGGTGGATGGTCCAAGCCCTGTTCTGTACCCCAAAGCCACCAGGTGGGAACAGAGGTCCCAATGCTGGGCTCCTGGTCCCTGGATCAGGCAGGGCTGGGGTGAGCTTTCCATGCACACTAGGCAGAATTTTCTCTGCCCCTGCATACTTGGATCTCCTTCTCACCAGGCCTTTACCTTTGGGAACTCTACACCAGACTCTTCAACAGACACCATGAAAGCTAGAAGATCCCGGGCAGATATTATCATACAGACCATAAGAGAAAATAAATGCCAGCCCAGATTCCTATTTTTATCAAAATTCTCAGTTACCATATACAAAGAAACCAAGGAATTCCATAAAAATACAACTTACATAATATCTTTCCGCAAATTCAGCCCTACAAAAGATAATAGATAGAAAATTCAATCACAAGGAGGGAAACTACCCACTAGTAAAAAGCAAGAAAGTAATCTTCTTGCAACAAAACCAAAAGAGGTTAACCACACAAATAGAACTCTATATCTAACAACACAAGCTATAGGAAAAAACAGTCTGAATAATATTCCTTAATATTTCTTAGCATCAGTGGATGCAATTCCCTAATAAAAAGACAGAATAACAGACAGGTTATGTAAACCGTACTCAGAATTTTGCTGCATGCAGGAAACACACCTCAATGACAAAGACAGACAGTCCCTTAGAGTAAGAAGCAGGAAAACAATTTTCCAAGCAAGTGGTCATAAGAAACAAGCTTGAGCAGATCTTCTAATATCAAATAAAATTAAATGTCAAACAAAAATTACCTAAAAATGATCAGGAAGAACACTCCATATTTGTCAAAGGAAAAATCTTCCAACATAAACTCTCAATCCTAAACATCTATTTTCCAAACGCAAGGGGGACCACAATCAAAAACAAAGAAAAACAAAATAAAAAATAAAACAAAACAAAATAACAACAACAAAATTCTCAAATACATTGCACCACACACAACAATAGTAGGGGACTTCAACACCACACTCTCATCAATAGACAGATTATGGAAACAGTAACTAACCAGAGAAACAATGGAACTAATAGAAGTTTAAACCATGTTGATTTAACAGATATTTTTAGAACATTTCATCCTAAAATAAAATTATATACCTTATTCTCAGAATCTAATGGCACCTTTTCTAAAATGGACCATATAATTAGTCACAAAACAGGCCTCAACACATAAAAGAAAATTAAAATAATCCCATGCAGCTTATCACATCACCATGTACAAGGACTGCTATTCAAAACAACAGTAACAACAGAAATTCTACATACACATGAAAGCTGAACAATGCTCTACTAAATGACAACTTGTTCACGGAAGAAATAAAGAAATTAAAGACTTTTAGAACTTAATAAAAATGTAAGCACAATGCCACTAAACTTATTCGGATTCAAAGAAATAGATGCTAAGAGAAAAACTCATAGCTCATAATGCCTCCAAAGAAACTGGAGAGAGCACACACTGGATGCATGACAGCACACTTGAAAGCTCTAAAACAAAAAAAAGCAACAACAACAACAAAAAGCAGATACACTCATGAGAAATAGAAGGCCTGGAATAATCAAACTCAGTGCTGAAATCAACCAAAGAAAAACAAAAAAAAAACCATACAAAGAATCAACAAAACCAGAAGCTGGTTCTTTGAAAAAATTAATAAGACAGATAATCACTTAGCCAGACTAACCAGAGGACACAGAGTCAAATTAACACAGAAATGAAAAAAAAAAAAAAAAAAAAAAAAAAAAACAGAAACTAAGGAAATAAAAGAAAATTATCAGATCCTCCAATACACAAAACAACTAAAGACAGATTCCAGGTATTAAAGTTAAATAAGAATCAAATAAACCATCTAATCTGTCTCATAATTGCTAAAGAATAGAAGTAGTCATTAAAAGACTCCCAACCAAAAATAGCTTAGGACCAGATAGGTTTAGTGCAAAATTCAATCAGACCTTCAAAGAAGACAGACTACCAATACTTTTCAAACTATTACCCAAAATAAAAACAGAAGGAACAATACCTAATTCGTTCATCAAAGCTTCAATTATGTTTATACCTAAATCACACAAAGACCCTACAAAGAAATAGAACTTCAGACCAATTTCCTTCATGAAAATCAATAAAAAAAATACTCAAAAATTCTTGCAAACAGAATTTAAGAACACATCATATGAACATTCACCATGAGCAAGTAGACTTCATCTGACAGATGTAGGAAATGTTCAACATATGGAAATCTATCAGTGTAATCCACTATACAATAACTCAAAGAAAAAAAAACATGAACATTTCATTAGATGCTGAAAAAAAATTGAAAAAATTCTATACCTTTCATGATAAAAGTTTTGGAAAAATCAAGAATTTAAGGCTAATAAATATAGAAAAAGCAATATATAGCAGACCAGTAGCCAACATCAAACTTAATGTATAAAAACTTGAAGCAATCTCACCAAAATCAGGGACTAGGAATGGCTGCCCACTCTCCCCCTATCCATTCAATATAGTGGTCAAAGTCCTAGACAGAGCAATTAGACAACAAAAAGAGGTCAAAGAGATGCAAATTGGAAAGGGGGATGTCAAAATATCACTATTTATAGATGATATGGTAGTACAATTATGGGACTATAGAAATTCAACCAGAGAACACCTAAACCAGATAAACAACTTCAGCAAAGCAGGTGGATATAAAATTAACTCAAACAAATCAGTAGCCTTCCTCTACTCAAATAGTAAACAGGGTGATAGAGAAATTAGAGAATTTACAACATTCACAATAGTCACAAATAATATAGAATACCTTGGTATGGCCCTAACCTAGCAAGTAAGAGTGTGTATAAGAAGACCTTCAAGTCTATGGAGAAAGGAACTGTAAAAGATCTCAAAAGGTGGGAAGATATTTACATGCTCATGGATTGACAGGAAAAATATAGTAAAAATGGCCATCTTGCCAAAAGCAATAGACAGATCCAATGTAATCGCCTAAAATTCCAACTCAATTCTTCAGAGAGTTACAAAAGCAATTTGCAATTTCATTTGGAATAACAAAAAACCTGGATAGGAAAAACTATTTTCAACACTAAAAGACCTTATGGGGTTATCATCATCTCTGACTTCAAGTTGTATTACAGATCAATCATGATATAAACTGCATGGTAATGGTGCAGAGACAGTTACCTAGATCATTGGTATAGAATTGAAGACCCATAAGTTAACCCATATACCCATAGTAACTTGAAAAAGGAGATAAAATGTTCAATGGAAAAAAGAGAGCATTTTCAACAAATGGTGCTCAATCAATTGACCTATTCTCATCTACTTGAACAAAGTTCAAGACCAAGGAGATCAAGAACCTCCACATAAAACCAGATACACTGAAATTAATAAAAGAAAGTGGGGAAGAACCTTGAATATATAAGCACAGGGAAAAAAGTTCCTGAAAAGAACACCAATGACTTATGCTCTAAAATTAACAATCAATAAATGGGACCTCAAAAATTTGTAAAACTTGTTTGTGAGCCTAGCCCTAATGGCCAGAACCATACTGATACAGAGGAGGATGCTTGCAGCTAGCCATCACACTGAAAATGACAACCCCAATGAAAGAGCTAGAGAAAGGGCTGCAGAAGATGAATGGGTCTTCAACCCCCTGGGAAGAACAAAATTCTCAACTATCTAAACTGACCACAACCTTCAAGAATTAAAACACGAACCAATGAGCTCACATGGGAAGATATCAATGGGAGGAGAGGCCTCTGGTCCAGCAAAGGCTCATTTTCCTAGAGTAGGAGAACACCATGGTGCTAAGATGGGAGAGGGTGATTGGGAGAGGGTGTACCTTCATAAAGGCAATGGGAGGGGAAGGAGCAGGGGATTGTGAGAAAGGGATTACATCTGAAATGAGGAGTATTTCCAAAAAAAAAAAAAAAATGCAAAGCTTCTATAAGGCAAATGACACTGTCAATAAGATAAAATGGCAACCAACAGATTGGGAAAAGATCTTTACCAATTCTATATCTGATTGAGAGCTAATATGTAATATATACAAAGAACTCAAGAAGTTAGAATGCATAGAATCGAATAATCCTACTAAAAATTGGGCATAGAGCTAAACAAAAATTTTCAATTGAGGACTACTGAGCAGCTAAGAAGCCCCTAAAGAAATTTTCAACATCCTTATTCATCAGGGAAATGTGAATCTTAAGAATTCTGAGATTCTATCTCATAATAGTCAGAACGGATTAGATAAAAAAAAACTTAGGTGACAGCAGATGTTGGTGAGGATGAGGAGAAAAAGAAACACTCCTCCAGTGTTGGTGGGGATTGTAATCTGTTACAAATACTCTGGAAATCAGCCTGGTGGTTTCTCTAAAAATTGGACATAATTTTCTATTATGTCTTTCATACTATCTGAGAACTCAGCTATATCACTGCTGTGCATAAACCCCGAGATGCTCCAATATGTAACAAGGATGCATGTTACACTATGTTTATAGCAGCCCTATTCATAATAGCCAGAAGCTGGAAAGAACCTACATGTCCTTCTACTAAGGAATGAACACAGAGAATGTAGTGCATTTATAAAATTTATTACTACTCATCGATTAAAACAATGACTTCATGAAATTCTCAGGTAAATGGATGGAAGTAGAACATATCATTCTACACACACACACACACACACACACACACACACACACACACACACACTACAAACATTAATGGTATATACTCATTTATATAGGGATACTAGCCCAAAAGCTCAGAATACACAAGAAACAATTTACAGACTATATGAAGCTCAAGAAGAAGGAAGACCAACATGTGGATGCAGCAGTCCATCTTAGAAGGGAGAACAAAATACACATGGAAGGAAATAGAGGGACAAAGAGTGGAGCAGGTACTGAAGAAATGGTTACCCAGAGATTGCTTCACGTGGGTATCCATCCCATATTCAGCCACCAAACACAGTCACTATTTCTAATGCCAAGTGCTTGCTCACAGGAGCATGATATGGATGTCTCGAGAGGATCTTCCAGATCCTTACTGATATAAAACAGGATGCTTGCAGGTAACCACTGGACTGAGAAAGGGCACACCAATAGAGGAATTAGATAAAGGACTGAAGAAGTTGAAGAAGCTTGCAACCTCATAGGAAGAACAATAATGTGAACCAACTAACTCCCTCTCAAACAGAGTTTTCAGGGACTAAAACACCAACCAATGAGACCACATAGAGAGACCCATGTCTCCAGCCATAAATGTAGCAGAGGATGGCATTGTCTGACATCAATATTAGGATAAGCCATTAGGATAAGTCCTATGAATGTCCCTATGAAGGCTCATTTCTCCAGTGAAAGGGAATCCCAAAGCAATGAGGTGGGTTGGAGTGGGAGCATCTTCATAGAAGCTAGTCGAGGTGGATGGGGTATGGTAGAGAGGGGAAAAGGGATAACATTTGAAATGTATATACATAAACTATCCGATAAAGAAAAAAAAAACGAAACTCTCCCTCATGATCATATAATATGCATTGCTAAAGGAAATAAGGAACAGTAGAGTGTTTCTCATACACCTGGTATTTCAGAAAGCCTGGCAGCTGTGGCACAGCTCCCTACCCAAACCATTCCTGGACCTATTCAACTGCATAGAGACAAAGGCCACACCATGATGAACTAAGTGAGTTCCCCCACCCCAGGATAGAGAAATGACTTCACAGAACCTATGTGACTAATCATCTAATCTAGCTGATGTGCTTGGAAGGCCCCTGCTCCTCCCTCAAGCTGTAGCACTACTCCCTTGCTGTCCCCCACTATTCAATATATGAACTGAACCTGGAACAATCTCCTGGGTTGCTGATACAGTCATACTCACTATCACCCCAAGACCCTGCTCTCCAGCTCCTTTCCACTCTGAATCCATCAGTGCACAAAGGCAAATAGGCTCTAGAGACCCACAATGTATTACTAAAACAAGAAGCAGAAAGGCTAGTAAAATAGGCATTTGTCATGTTTAAACCTTGATCAAAATGCTTTATAAACCATTAGTCAAGTTTGGGAAATCCTAAAATTTCTAGTTTCTGCCTCTCCAAGATAGGGCCTAGAAAATGTCATCTCCTCAGCTTTCAGCACACAAAACATAACCAAGCAGCTAGGCCTCAACCCAATACACTAAACTCCATGAAGACAGAAATGAACATCAAAAGGACGTAAGCACTAGCGAAAGTAATTTGCGTAGACAACATGGTACGGATGTCTGGTGTGGATGTAGAAAGGCTATCAAAACTCAGATCCTGGAATAAAGGGCAGTAGAGTCATGCTACTCAGAGTCTGATGTGGCAATGGACAAACCATTGCCACTGATATACTAAGCCCATGCGTGAGCTATTTTGAAGCATTACTTTAGATTGAACCCTGTGTGCACTGCTACTGCTTTGATTTGTTACTGCTGAAGTTTTTAAAATTTGTGAAAATCTATTTTCTGAATAGCACTTTATATGTGAAAGTCTATATAGCTTACTTCATACACAAAAGTTGAAAAATCACAGATGTCCACCATTGGTGAATGGATAACCAAAATCAGGATATCAGTGAAATGGCCTGTTACTCTGCAATGAAAAGGAACAAATCACTAATATAACTATTATCTATTGGTTTTAGACAGTCTTACAGTGCACTCTGTAATACATAAATCAGCAAGCATGAAAAACTGGTATCAGAATCTGTCTACTGAGTGAAACCATTGTCTTCAAATTGTCTAAGTGTCGTTTCTATCATTTTTATGCAACTTTTTCTCTTGATTAGACCAAAGTTGATATTCATTGAAATTCATAAAATTATATAATTTAAGGTAATTTTTATGTAATTATAGCTCCACACTCATGAATTAAAACCCAGTAATTTGGAATTATTACACTGGTGTTATGGGAAGGAAAAAAACATATATAAGCAGGGATAAAATCTCATGCAACAATTAAAGCACCATTCATTGAGAAATGACAACCTTAATTGAGTAGGACTTCAAGATAACTGAACCAAAAGGATATATAAATAATAAGACTTAAGGGATAATTAAAGTCACAATCATGGTTGAAGATCCTAACATTCTTCTCGACAAGGAAGGAAATGATAAAAATTAGTAAAAGGATAGATAGTATGCCTAAATATCACTGAAATGGTGATGTAAATGACTTTATCACAGCACAGTACATCTACTTCTCAAAGGCTCATGGAAAATTCACCAATATACACCTCCTTCCAGCCATAAAAATAAGGCTGAATATAGGTAGAACAACTGAAATAATATAAGATATACTTTCTGAGTAGAATGGAACATAATGAAAAAATTGTGAATAATCTATGTCTTTGCTTAAACACCAAATGAAAAAAAACAAAAAATGAAAAACAACCAAATAATCCAAACTAACAAAAATAAGGTGCAAAGGAAACAGAAAAATTCCAACTGGCAATGGCAAGAAACAATGAAAGAAACAAACACCAACTGCACAATAATAAAACAGAAAATCTCTACACCGAAAATCTGGTTATTCTAAAAGATCAATAAA
The DNA here is from genome assembly GCF_963924665.1 of Micromys minutus. Classification (NCBI taxonomy): domain Eukaryota; kingdom Metazoa; phylum Chordata; class Mammalia; order Rodentia; family Muridae; genus Micromys; species Micromys minutus. The sequence goes on from NC_137976.1 coordinate 53,792,202, forward strand.
CTTAATGTAATTATGGCTGGAAAGATCATGTTAAATTGTTAAATGACTCACATTAGGAATAAAATGAATAAATGTGACATCATTACAGAGATTGTAGCCATCAGGAAGATAGTAAAATTCTTGCCTTGAAGAAAAGTAAGACAGTAAAATAACATATCATAAGATAAATCATAACACAAATAGTCAAAGTCATTGAAGAATAAATGACCTAGTAACCGAATAGTAATTAAGAAAATTGAATTTCTAGTTCAAAACTCTAGCCATAGAACTGTGAAAGTAGATATAATAATAATTCCATGGGCTGGAGAGATGGCTCACCAGTTAAGAACACTCATTGCTCTTGTAGAGGAAGGACGTTCAGTTTCTAGTACCCATATCAAATAGCTCACAACCACTTATCACTACAGTTCCAAAGGATCTGACACCCTCTTCTGGCTTTTCCAGGCACTCATACATGTTTCAGTTGCTAATGTTCAAATATACACGCATACACACTAATAACCATAAACATAAATCTTAAAATTTTAACTATTCAAATTTCTTGCAGAAAATAAAACCCTACTTTCCAACTCATACATAGATTTATGTCAGCTTTTGTTTTATTTGTTTTGTATTAGATATTTTATTTATTTATATTTCAAATGTTATCCCCTATCTTGGTTTCCCTCAGGAAAACCACAATCCCATTTCCCCACCCCTGCTTTTATAATGGCGTTCCTCCATACACCCACCCAGTCCTGCCTCCCTGCCCTGACATTCCCCTACACTGGGGCATCGGGCCTTCACAGGACCAAGGGCCTCTCCTTCTACTCATGTCCAACAAAGCCATCCTCTGCTACATATGCAGCTAGAGCCAAGAGTCGCTCCAAGTATACTCTTTGGTTGGTGGTATAGTTCCTGGAAGCTCTGGGGTTCTGATTAGTTGATATTGTTATTCTTCCAGTGGGGCTGGAAACCACTTCAGCTCCTCCACTGGGGTCTCCGTGTTCAGTCCAATGGTTGGCTGCAAACATCTATCTTCGTGTTGGTCAGGCTCTGGCAGAGCCTCCCAGAAGATAGCTATAGAGATGGAAACACCATCTCTCCACTTCATTCCCCACTTTTGGGCATTTTATCTAAGATCCCTCCTTTTGATTCCTAAGATTCTCTCACCTCCAGATTTCTGGTATATTTTGGAGGGTCTTTCCACCTCCTACTACCCTAGGTTGTCTGTTTTCCTTCTTTCTGCTGGCCTTCAGGGCTTCAGTTCTGTTTTTCTTCACCCCCAATATCCAATCATGTTCCCCTTTTCCCCTCCCTGTGCCCTCTCCCACCAAGGTCCCTCTCTCTCTCCTGCTCTCTGCTTCTCCCTGCCCTGTGACTGCATTTTTTATCTCTCCCAAGTGATTGGGACATCATTACTTGGGCTCTTGCAGTTTGTTAACCTGCTGTGGATTATATTCTGGGTGTTATGCCTTTTTTGGCTGATATCCACTTATGAGTGATTACAAAGCACTCATGTCTTTTAGGTCTGAGTTACCTCACCCGGGATGATGAAAAGAATTTGCCAGATATAAGTAAGTATTCAATTGATGCTAATGTTAATAAATCAGTGTTTATAATATCCTAAAGTATCTTTATGAACATGTGTACATCTCTTTTTAAAAGCATATTTTTCCTTTTTACTCTTTTATATAAAGAAGTTTTTTCTATTAAGGCAAATTGTTGTGTACATAACTGGTAAGTTATTAATACTAAAAGTTGAATGTTTCCAAGCTATTATCAGTAATAATGAGACTCCTATTAAACAATGAATGTTTATGTGTAAGTCATTGCAATCAAAAGACAAGACAATAGATAGGCATTGTTAAGAGGTGAATAGAAAAAGCAATCTTATCCTAAGTGAGTAAACAGGTGCACAACTTCCCAGAGATGTTTGAGAACTATGAAAAGCTACACATTTCTCAGATCTACAAAGGTAAAATGAAATTACTAAAGTCACATTCTATACACTTACCTAAATTGAAAATTACTTAAGAATCATTCATAATGTCATCAAAATATTTAGAGATAAATTGAATAGAATGAGTTCAATGTGTGTGTGCTTTAAAATACAAAAAAAAAAAAAAACATACTGAAATCAATTTCGGAGCACATAAATAAATGGATTCAATAATAATCTCATTTCTCCAGATTTTGCTAAAGACTCAAAACAATCTTAAATTACGTTTTAGTATGTCATTTGAAGAAATGTACCAGCTGATTTTAAATTTATGTAGAAGTGCGTAGGACACAGAATAGTCAAAACATCTTTGAAAAGAAACACAGACTTGGAAAACACATATGCCTAGTTTTAAAGTTATTATAAAACACAAGAATCAAGGTGGTGTCATATTTTCATAAATATAGGCACACAGGTGAGTTAAAAAAAAGTAGTTGAGAAGTGTACACACTTGCATAGCTAACTTATTTATAATTAATGTTCCAAGCTATTGGCTTGTGAAAAGATAGCATTTTCAACAAATTATGGCAAAATAAATGAATGTCTCTCTGTAATAGACAGCAATAGGTAGTGTGGAGCTCACTTCATAGTAGGCATAGAAAATAGTTTGAAATCAATTAAAACTTAAAATAAAAAGATAAAATAACAAAAATTTTATGTGAGCTAATCTTCGTGACTTACAGTAGCCAAATTTGACTAAATTGTACAGAAATAAGAAGTAACCATGAAATGACTGATAATGCAGACTTTAAATTGAATGGCTGCATGGGGAAAATCACTTATTGAAAATACAATGATAACTAAGAATATAAAATATTCCAAAACTTACATTTGATTAAATATATAGCCATAATCTTTGAAATGCTCTACATTTTACAGAAATGCAAATAAAATGGACAAACTGTTGAATAGCTACATTACAAACCCAGTGTGTTCTACAGATAAATACACTAATAATTTCACAATGGATAAAGAAGCACAAGGTATCAGAGCCCTCATGCTCTGACATCTCCCAGTAATAACACAACTCCCAGGGATTGAAAAGACACTGGACAATTTTGCCCCTGGACATTGCTTTTGGAGTGCAAAGTAATAATGCTACCCACACTGGATACCACTTGGTAACTTCATATAAACATACTTTCTCATGACCTGATGACCCAATTGAAGGTCTTGATTCAAATGGATTAAAAATTCCCATCTAAATCACAATTTATTCAGAGTTGTTCACACAAGCTTCAACTGTTTTAATAAAAAACTAAAAATACTACAAATATCCAATACAATATCAAATACATTGTGTGACATTCATGATGTCTGGTGCCATGTGTGTGGCATCATGGTATCCTTAGTAGCAAATGGGATTGACTTCAAACCCTGTCAGGAAACATTTCTCTAATGAAGGGTATAGGCAATTTTCTGATTGTGGTAGTGTTTCCATGATAATAGAGTTTAAACAAATAAAGGGAACTCTATATTACATGTTGTATAATTTTATGTAAATTACATCTCAATAAAGTGGCTTAAGAAAAATCGGGGTCTCAGTAGCTCTCTATACATGCCTTTTACCTGTGCCAATGGACAATACTGGGAGAAAGGCCAGCATGGTTTGTAACACAGGTGCAGATCATTCACTCTTGCCTAGAAGTTAGCTTTAGTATTGACTGGAGTCTGTTTTCTTCTGTAGTATTAGATTAAACTCCAGCTTCATTTTCAAAAGCAGAATGAAGACAAAATAAAATCATTTTTTAAGATTCCCCCTGAGGCTGTCCAGTGGCCCATCCTGCTGCAGCCCCAACGCTGCAAACATTCACTCATTCCTTTTATCTCTTTTCTGTATAAGGATACCTCTCCTGCTATTTCCTTCATTTTCATTTTTCCTCTTCTTTCTTTCCATTTTGTTAGATAAAGCACCTCCATCTTGGAGTTCATCCGAAACTCTTCTCTGCCTCCTGCTGATCCAAGCCTCGGTTGACAATGACAAAACTTCTGCAGAGAACTCACTGGGAACAAAGTTCCGGATAGGAATGACTGAGTCATTCTTCAGGACTGAGGCTTTGCTTTTTCCTTTGCCTTTCTCTGCCAAGTTAGTGCACTCCATTCAGAGATTTCCAGACTGAGCCCTGTGTCAGCAACTTCCCACAGCTGCTCTTGCAGCTGCGTGTCTACCTCCCTCTCACGGGTGGCTTGCATTACACACCCAGCCCTTGAAAGCACAAACTTCTCTTAACTCCTCTGCCCTTGACTCAATATGGCATCGTTCTAGACAACCTAGCAATGACTTGTCAAGCCTTTCAGGAAGACTGATCAACAAAAATATTCATCAGCAAAGATGATTTTAAAATAGGTGGTTCTAGAAAACAATGTTTCTAAGTGGAATAAGTTTAGCTTCATGAGAAAGACAGCTGAGTTCACCATAGCCCTTAATTAATCATGTGAAGGGAAAATATATTAAGGCATCATTCAGTAAACAGTTCAGCAAGAGCTCCAATGGTGAATGTCACCTAGCCCCAGCTTGGAGATGTGTTCAGAAGTCTAACAGACTCTAGTGCTCTCCTAGCTGAAGCAGTCTGCTCTCTATCAGTTTCTAAGTGCACCGGGGGCAGAATATTTCCCTAAATCATGGTGTTCTTCAAATGGATTCTGAGCAGTGGTCAAACACTCACCCACCTCTCTCTCATGTCTTCTGGATGACTGCAGTTTTTGTGTTGCTATTGTAATTGCATTCCCAAGCTGATATACTCAGCTTTAAGTTACATATCCTCCTACTTTGAGGAAAAATCATAAACCACGTTACTTGAAATAAAATGACTCCCAGACTAAGATTTTGTCCTCGTTCAAATAAGACTAAAACATCTCTACCTCCCTTTAAGTAATTTAAAAAGCCTTATTATGTTATGAAGAATACTTGATTTCCATGTATTATATAGTATAGAATATTAGTAATATGACTACCAATAAGAAGTCTAAATTGATTATCACCAACCTAGGGTTTCAGTCCTTTACAGCCATTTATAAGTATTTTAAAGCATCAAGAGTTATGTGCCCTATAAAGTCAGTTCACTGAAACTTGTCCTATGACTCTCACAAAGGGGAAAATTAGATAAGCAAATTTTAAAAGGGTAAATAGAAATCTATTAAATGTGATTCAAAAGGAGATGCTTTATTAGTAATGGAAAACCCCTGAAGAATCTTCTCTTCATCAATTTATCTATATTCTTTCCTAGTCTCTCTATGCACACAACAGAATAGTACCGTTTATAAGATGATGTGTTCCTTATCCTGAATGTGCGTGTTTACACCTCAGTGCTAGATGCTCACACTCCTCTCATTTTGACACATTTTATCCACCCTTGTGTTATAACCGCTCTGCCTTGCTTGTCCCTTTCTTTTACTGTGAAACCAGAGACTCTGCTTATCCTAGATTGTCTGTGCCTAAGTATAATTTTTACACTTCCTTTCCAATTTCTCCTTTTACCTGCCTACTTGACCCCTTCAGTGCCTCTAATTATAACCCCAATTTGCAATAGAGAAATGAAAGATTCAGCAATTTTTTTCTCTTCAGATGTTAAAGGCAAAGCAGGTCCACACTGCTCAGATTTCTCATGAGCCAATTACAGGCAAACAATAGGACTAATTCTAATTCTTGTCAGCTTCAAGAGCTGGCAGGCAAGAAACATCTCAAAATGATCCAAAAAATGATCTCGGTGGGCAAAATATTACAGAAAAATCTTTAGCCATATGCATTTCATTCTCCATGATACCTTCCAAAAATGTTTAGGATATTTTTATTAACTTTCTCATTCTTAATAGAATAAATAAGAGGTTTTCTTGCTGGCTGGGATAAACCTGAGATTTGTAAATGATCGATGCTGTATTCAATCTCAGACTTATCCATGTTTCTCTCAAGGAGTTGGCTGCTGGTTCTAACCTAGTAGAATTTAGGATAGCATTTTTCATACTTACTCAGAAAATCCAGTGATTACTCACAGGAGCCACTGTAACAAACTTCTGGGGTGTTGAGACTACCAGGATTCAAACTCTGGTTGATTAGTTAAAATCATTCTGTTGTTAGCTTTCACAGATACACGATGGTTGAGGAACATGTGGTATTTTTTTCAACAACTTATAGTAATGTCTCAAAGGGTGATGGTTAAAAGCATCTCACATTCCCTTCATGAATAGTTGATTACTTTAATTCTGTCCAAGTCATTTGTATTAAACTGACTCTTTCAGTGAAACCAGTTAGTTTTTGAGGTAGAGAAGATCACAAAGCATGATTTATCTTTCCTACACAGTCCTAATGCGTACTGTCCTGATAACCAGCTCAAGTATTACATCAAAACTAAGCTCAAGTATCTATGAGAAAAATACCTGTCAAGGGCAGATTCAACCTATTTCCTACTCTTTATACAATTTGAAAATACATTGTGTAGTTATTTTTATAAAGAATCCTGAATTATAAAATATCCATACATCCTGACTATTCACTGAATATAATATTCTTCAAGAAGAATCTAGCTTACTATCTTTGTAGGCTAAACACAATTAAAAGTTTAAAATAAAGTAATCTGTAATGGCACTTACCTTGAAGGTAGAGGCAGGTCTATCAGGAAATCAGGGATATCTTAATCCACATGCCTGGCCAATATGAGACACTGTTCGAAAAATAAATACAGATATTGGGGGAAGAACCATGGACAAAAGAAGAAAATTTTATACCATAAATTTAACACATAAATACACATGTGAATAGTTTGGTAAAAGTTAAGTAAATAATAGTTATATATATAGTGAAATGGTATATGAAAATGTAGGTTCATGAAATAAATTTTTATGTCTTTTCCATTCTGATCACTATACTATAGGCAGAAACTTATGAATATGGTTATGGAAAATCATATTTTTCATGATAACTTTCATACTCCAGTGAATAATTAGAAATACTAAAGAGATATTTCAGTGTTTAATTAATAAGATAAACTTAAATGATCTTAATTAGGCATAAGAAAAAAACCTCCTTTCTAAATTTTTATGCAGAATTCAGGGGCTTAAATAAAAACCGTAATGCCATGTAACACATGTGCTCAAAGCAACCTGATTTTTCATTGCTTTAGGCTGGAAAGTATAAGCCTACCATGACTCATGGGTGGTATTATACCAGCTTTCTTCACATTTACATAAGTAAAATCCTTCTTGGCCTTAAATTGGTCACAAAAATCAAAACTTCATTCATCACTACCTTCCAAGAAACTTGTTAATAAACTACTGTCTCAGTAAATGTTTTTTTTTTTTTTGATTGTCATCTGAAAAGCAGCACAGCAAGACCCTCTCTAGCATCTTCTCATTATAGCATTAAGGATCTCATCCATGACCTTCCATATAACTCAAGTGAATTTCTCAAGAGATATATGGGATTTCAAGACCCAAAACATACTCTCAGTATCAGAAAATAAAGCTTACCTTTCCTATGGAGGAGTCAAACAAGTTTTGAGGCAATATTTCTCCCACAAAAGCACATGATGATTTAGCAGAATATAATGTGTATGTCTCTGTGTGTATCTTCATTGATTAGGCTGTTTGAAGGCAAGTTAAGAGTAGTTAAAAGTTCATGTCATTTCAAACATAGTATTAACAAATGATAAGGGTCTCCGTCACTTTCAGTAATATGAAGGTTAGTCTTACATGTCAATTTGTCTGTTTTTAAAGCATTAGTTGCAGTATTTCTTTGGTGGTGTTTTTGGATCTGAATTGCATTTGCATATGTGAACTTGAAAACGTTGCTTGCCCTTTCTACTAATGATGGGCCCCATCCAAGCTACTGACTTCCTGAATAAAGCAAATAAGCTTGTGAATCACCCCACCCCAAATACACACTGACATCAGCTTCTCACATAGGAATTAATTTTTCTCAGGACTTCACCTGACATTGTTCTTACATCCTTCTCCATTGACTTTCCTGTCTCCAGCCTGTTAACCAGCCAGAAAGATTATTTCCATGGAGAGTCTCCCCTTACCTACCTATGCTCCCTAAACTAATGTTTTGATTCTCTGATGAATCAAAAGTAATACAAAAACAGAACATAATATATTGAGCTGATGTTTGTCAAGGCATATTCTGAATAATAAATTCAGATTATGAATTAAATAATGGATATAAAGCATCCCCAAAACTAGGGTAACATTGAACCAAATCATCTATCCCAGAAAAAGCATTTGCTGCCTTTCTGTGCTTTGTTACTTAAGTCATAAGTACCTTCTATAGATGACCAAGGGCTGTGTTTCAATAATCACTTTGAATTGAGAGATCACAGAGAATGAACTTCCAGTATGGAAGTGTTCAAGTTAAGGAAAAAATTAGGAAAACCAATTTTTTTTAAAAAAAGAATGGCTCGAAAGAGAAATCAGATGAAAAGAGGGCTTCAGAGACCCTTGCTCATTACATAGCTGCAGTCTTCAAATACTTGCATACATCTATATAATAAATACATGGAGTGGGTAACTTACATTAACACTATTTTAGTGTTATGGATTCAGAGAGAGAAGATCTTACTATGAGCTTAGCTGGTTTCAGATACTTCATCTTCCTGTTCTAAACCCTGGTATTACAAATATGTGCCAATAGACTTTTCTGCAGAGTGTCTTTGGTTTACTAATGAATTTGTTATGTCAAGCAGGGCATTTATTAGTGTCCACATAGCTGCCTCAATAATGAAAATGCCATTCTAGACTTCTAGACTTCACAGCCCTTACCCAACAATGTTGCACCATGTAATCAGAACAACTGGTCCCAAGCATGTTTGTCCATGTTTATTTCATAGAGTCTGTATATTTTCCTCAAGGGTCTATTTGAAGAGTTCTATTGTCAGGGTAGTATGTCCTATGTTATCTGGACTCCTCTGAAAGTATATTTCTCAGAATTCTCTTCCTTATATTTATTGACATTGCATTGAGGGAAAAAAATTAAAAAAGAATCAGTATGAGATTTGGCAGGTATATATGAGGGTAGCATTTTGTCACAACAGTGTGTTTCTATTTGTTGCCAATATGCTAATCCTCTTGTAGAAAGAGAGCAGCCAAACCTGAGTTGGATAATATATCCTGCTTGAAACTATCCAGGTGCTGAGCCAGGTGTGTGGATAATTCTCTGAAGCAGACTCAGAGTCACCTGAAGATTGCCCACAATGTGGAAGTTAAGGAAGAAATGTGTGAATTTCAGTTTGTTCCTTGTAATTCATTATATTCTCATAAGTTCTATCTAATAAGCATTTATTCTCCAATTGATGTTCACTGTTTTTCTGTGATTTGTAGCTATAGTTAATGCAGAGACTATATCCTTCTGACTAGATGCACAGGAAGTAGCCTTCAATAAGCATTTTCAGTGGCATCCATAAACTTGTCTGCTTAGTGACATGCTTCCCTGATTGAACCTAACCAGACACAAATATTTTCTCTCCACTCACTGATGGAATCATTGATGCTTTATTCCCCTCTAAACTTAGGAGTCTCTCAAAAAATAATTAAATTCTGTGTATATCTACAGACCCAACTTTTAAAATGTGTATGTCAACACAAATAAAAGACAAACACCAGGACAACTTGTGCATTGCTTACCAATGCGGATCCATTGTGAGAATGTATGTTTTTGTGATCTCATCCTTCTGCAATCATTTCAGGGTTTGCTTTCCCACCCTTAGAAAGAATGGGTCAATCATTCCTGTAAATACAATACAAGACATCTGACCGCAAAGCAACTGTGCCAGGTTGAACTTTACACTTATAACCTGGAGCAGCATGCTCTAAAGTCATGACTAAAAACTGCGTACTTGCTTACTGTACATACTTGTTTGTCTTCTGCTTTCAGGTGACTGCAAGCTTTTAGTTTGTTTGTTTGCTTGTTTTATACCAACACCCCTGCAAATATCAAAATGAACAATGCAGGACAACTCAACAATGACTTACCCTAATATATTCTTACACAATTCTATTACATACATACTCTGTGGTTTATTGAAATATACTTCAGATTACTACGTTGGGATCAAGGAAAAGTCCATAATTTTACTTTAAGCATATCTGAATAGCAAAAAATACAGTTTTTCATGAATAATAAAACTTTGGAATGATTAGGGACCTTACGCAGCATTTAGTTGAAACCTCTTTCTTAATTGAAGCAAAGGTAAGACAACCGCCTAAGATGACACCTGAAATAGCTTTACAACTCAGAATAAGGTGCAATCCAGATTAACTTATTTTGGCTTCATATTCCTTACTCCTGGCTTATTAATATGCATGTAAATAACATGCTAGACTCAACAGATTCAAAATTTACTAAGCTTCACATAATGATGATATCTTCAAACTACTGATGATATGATATTAAACTATAAATAAGACACATTACCTAATGTAAGGAAGGTTATAAAGCCAATGGAAACTTTCAGGGTCCAACCATTTTATCTTTGAGAGAGAGAAAGAGAAACAGGTAGGTTGTTCTGGCACATGATACTATGGTTTACAATTGAGATAGTCAACAAATGCCAACTTCAAGTGTCAGCCCTTTTCCACCTTGGCTGGAAAAGGACCTCTTGTTCAGTATGTATATGGCAGTTGGTTCAGCGCCTGGGATTCTAATAATCCACCTATTTCTGCCATGGGGGAGATGGGATGTGAGCATGTGATGCAGACTCCCATGTGGGGCAGACACATCAGCTTGGGTCTTCATACTTGCAAAGCATAACACATTTTACTATGTTAGCTACCTCCTATGCTCTATTTATACATTTTAAGATATAAGGTAGATTATAAAGAATGTGACCAGAATTATATATACATGTAATGTATGACAAATAAAGGGTAAATGACTAGTGTTATTTTTACAAAAGGGGTGGCATTGGCCACTACAAATATCACCAAAGTTTGAAGAGATGCTATTTGAATGAACATTTCTTTTCTCTAGCCAGGGAAGCAGGTAGGCTGACTACAGAGTTCCACCTTCCCTCCTCTCCTTAAAGTGATATTTTTAGGTCTCACTTTTGTTGCACTTTCACCTTTCTCCCTGCCCCCATCACCAGTGGATCACACAGACCCCAAACTTCCTATCCACTCATCTTAGTATCCCCAACCCAAAGCCAGCAGTCACTAATTAGGATCCTGGCCTGCAAGGCTGCCAGAGAAGCAAATAGGCCATGAAGAAGGTAGGCTATCTGCAAATCTTTACTTTGCCTACACATCCAATCACTAAAAGACATCCCCGGATCTGCAGCAGACTTCTGGTGCCCTCCTACTCTCTGCCCCCATTTACAGTGACCTAAGCAGATCTTAGAGAAACCACCCTGCTCTCCTCCCTCCTGAAAACCGCCTCAGCCTTTCCTCAGCCCATCCTGATTTCTAAGTGACAGCTCTCAATAGCTAGCTCTGGTGTTGATGCCAAGAAGTGCTTGCTAGCAGAAAGCAGATAGAGAGGTATCCTCAGGGACTCTTCCAGAGTCATACACATACAGCTGAGCATGCTTGCAGCTAACCATGGGAGTGAACATGGAGACTTCAATGAAGGAGCTAAAGAAAGGACTGAAGGAACTGAAAGGAGGTGCAACCTCATGGGATGAACAACATTAACCCTCCACAACTCTCAAGGACTAAAACACCAACCACTGAACACACATAGAGAGACCTATGGCTCCAGCTGTGTATGTAGCTGAAGATAGCAGTGTCTGGCATCAATATGAGAAGAGGCCTTTGGTCCAGGAAGGGCTCATTTTCCTAATGTAGGGGAATGCCAAGGCACTGAGGTGGAGGGTGATTAGGAGGGAGTGCACCTTCCTGAAGATATGTGGAGGAGGAAAGACCAGCACTTCAAATGTAAATATAGAGAGCATCTAATGAAAAAAAAAAAAAAAAAAAAAGAAAAAAATCATTTTAATATGAACCTCTAGGGACCAAGATTATGAGGATTACAGAATTTCCTCTTAGGCAAGACAACCAGTAACTAAATCTAAGATTCAGAGAGGGCTACAGAATCCAAAGAATAAAACATCTACTGAACAAAGACAAGACCACAGATCACACACAATTTCTTGCTCTCTCTTTAAATCTGAAGGCCCTTTAAATATATATTAAGGTTTCTAGTTTAGTGATTTATGGAATTTCAGAGGGTGTGGTTGAGTGAGACTCTGTTTCATGTGTCTTCTTCTAGGCCCTTTTTTTTTATATTTGTGTTGGTTTGTTTTGTCCTATTCTGATGTGATCATTTTGGCTTCATTTTATATATATATGTGTGTGTGTGTGTGTGTGTATGTATGTATGTATGTATGTATGTATGTATGTATATATATATATATATATATATATATATATATATATATATATATAGTATTTTATTATTTTTTAGAAGCCTTTTGTTTTCTAATGAGATACAGAAAGAGATTGAATCCAGATAGAAGTTGGGTGAAGAGAAACTGAGAGGAATAGATGAATGGGAAGCCATAATCAGGATATATTTTGTGAAAATTATTTTTAATATAAGGAAAATATTCTTGATAATTTTCAGAGAATACATAAAATAAATTGTCAAATTTATTTAAAGGGTGAACAGTATTTAGAAATCTTAGAAAACCTAGAGAATTTTGATGTTGAGTGAGTTATCTCATTTTTGTGAGCTTACAGGGATGTCCTGTCAATAAAGCACCAGTGATTTTGGTGACAGTCGACTTTTGTCAGGAATTTCTGTGGATAATGTTAGAATTCATGACCTTCACAATTCTACTTCTCTGTATTTGAGAGGGTATTGTTTGACTGACAACATTTCAGTAGTAAAGTAGCAAACCTCAAGCACTTGAGAGTTATATTTCTCTTGGTACCCATATGGAAGCTGCATTTAGTCTTTAATGTTTAATCCTAAAATACCAACAATGTTCTTAAAAACTTCTTTTTCCTAGAATGAGCTAAATTTACTCCCTATGACTACAGTTCTAGAATAAAATTCAAGCTGTCAGAATGGAGGTCAAAAATATTGAATTTAGCCATAGAATAGGGGAAAAAATCCCCTGGACAATCCACAATAAGAATGCTGTTGTTGACTTTGCTTAAGGAAAACCTCCTGCTGGATGGATGCTGGCTATAAGTCATGAAGATTGCTCCCTGGAGAATAGCATAGCCTTTCCACTAGTATCTGAATGGAATGGCATACCAAGGTGGGGGTCTTATCAAGGACAGCCCAGTGCACTGAAAAATGAGTATGGATTGTTTCAGAGAGACAGCTACCACAATAGGAGCAGAGTAGGTTTTTTCTTTTTTTTTTTTTTTTTTTTTTTTGTAAACCAGAAGTTGACATACAGAGTGTTGCTGAACTCAAATAACTTAAAGAAGGAGATGTAGAAAAAAAAGCACTTCATGGGAATTGACGCTGATGCCTTTTAAAGAAGCAAACTAAGTAATCCTGTTTGACTTCTTTTTAATTAAAAGTTGTTCTCCTTGAGATGTACAGCAAAACTGGCAGATTCACAGGGTGATGCTGGAACAAAAGGGTTTCTTCAGCTTGGAGGAGGCTGCTCCTGGCATTAGCCCAAGGCCTCTCCAGGAGGAAAATACAGGATTAAGTTAGAGAAACTAGAGTGTTTATTTGAAAAGGGGAAAAATGCTACAAACAGATGTGGTTAAGCAATTATAAGACTTAATGTAAGCAAGGAATTTTGCTGCTATTTAGGGAAGCTTCCCAAATGCATCAGTAAAATTCAATCCCTATGGAGGTCATTAAAATATAGTTGTCAAACTCTACCCCTGACTAAGAGTGTCAGAATATGCTATGCAGATAGGTTTGGAAATCTCTGATCTACAGTGTCATTCATCTGTCACCAGACTTTCTTCCTGTGCCTATAACTTCCATGTCTGACAGGTTCAATCCTAAGACTTTCCTCAATAATAAAATAGGACAGATAATAATAAACACTAATAGTCCTAAAACTACATCTTCCCATTTAATAATCATAACAGCCATTAATTCAAGCTATTCTTTTATTTGCAAATTGGAAAACAAACAAGATCAGAAACCATAGTTGAAAGGATACCATGAGAATTTGATCAGCTATGCCTTACTACCTCATGTTCATTCATTTTAGTGTCTAACAAAGGGAGAGGTTGAACCAACTTCATGAAATAGCAAGTATTCAATTTTTAAACTTATGAAACTTATGATTTATGTCATTTAATTTAGGGAGTTCACAGTCACAGAAGAAGACAAAGTACTGTGCAGGCATCACTGTGAGGAAATAAAGCTATATGAACATTGTATTTTATACATAAATCTTTTTCTTTCAGTGCACTGAGATTTGGTAGTGCTTGAAATAAAATATCTTTTTAAATTTTCTTAAGTAAGGAAGGGATATTTCAGCTTGGGTTACTTCGGGATGTCTCAGAAACCTGGCTCTGGTAAGAATAGGATCAAGGACATGCTAGGAAATACTTAAGCAAATGGTCACTCCTGGGTGCTGACACACAGGGTGTGGCGAACATGAAATCCTACTCTTGCTCCCATTGCTGTATTTGCTCAATTTTTTTCTGACTTAATACTTAATCATTTTATAGCCCTCTTCTTTCATCCAAAATTTTTTAATCCTCTAGTCTAACTATGAAAAGGGGTTAATTATAATCATAAGAAATAAGACAAAAGAGGCATGCCTTCTTCCACGGTTCATTTTATTAAAAGTTCAGAATCAAGCTCATACTGCTTTGGGGATAAAATGCAAAGCCTGAGTAGAGCAAAGCAAAGTGTGTGTGTTTGTGTGACCTCAACCTGAGGATGAGTATAGCATGACCCTTACCACAAACTCCACTGTTTTAAAAGTTTGTAAGATGAAACATGTTTCACTATCTAAAATTATCGATGAATTAAAAGAAAGCATGAATCATTAAGGACATAAATGAACAATATATGTTTTATAAAGGAGTCAATACTAGCATCTTCTCTGTAACCTGTATTTCTGTATAGATTAACAGAGAGGAGAAAGAGAAAGTTGTCTAGATAGGCAATCTCAAGACATTTACAAAACCTTGTGTGGCTCATAAGTAAATTCAGCAAAGTTGTATTCTAGGCCATGAAACAACTAACAACAAACTTGTCAAAGAAGCATAAGGAGTAAGCAGGTGGCCATTCAGTATAAAAACCTGTTGTATAGCTACTGTGATACAAAAATGTGCACAGAAACATAGGCAAGTAGTAAAAATGAATGAACACAGAGAGACCTTCACAGCAATACACTCAAATGCTGCTTTACAAATACACAACAATTTGGGGGAAAATATATCCATTTCAACAAAAGCTAATATGACACTGTAACATCCACCAGTGAATAAAAAGGAAACATCCATACTTTATTAAAAATTTAATCTCAATTATTTAAGATATTAAGCTTCAAATATTGAAAACTAGGAAAATTAGTAAATATGGAAAGAAAAACTCTGAAATCTTATGCTATCCTAAAATTTTTATATTTGACTCCGAAAGACAAAGTTTATGAATTATTTCTTATAAAAAGTACAAACCTTTACTCTCTGAAAACTCACAAGAAAGGAGGGAAAAATCAAACTACAGACTGGGAAACGATATTTGCAGACCTCAAAAGATAGAGTAGACATCAAGACTATATAAATATGTCAAAATTCATTAGTGAAACACACAACCCATGTAAAAATGAACAAAATATCTCCCAGTGAAGATGCTATATATGAAGATGATACATAGCAAACAGGCATGTAAGAAATGTTCAATTTCACAGATATTATTATTAGCCGTTATAGAGACACCTACTAAAGCTATAAGTACTTTCAATTAATATTATTGAAATATTTTATAATAGCAACTTCCTGTGCCAACCAGTTTAGTAAAACACTCACTCATATATGAATGATGAAAATATAAAATGGGATACTTGCTCTGGGAGAGAATTAGAGAATTTAGAATTAGAGAATTTATATATGAATATAAAAATTGCCATTCTTGGTCTTGGTCATTCATCCTTGAGAATTAAATAAAACTTTTTATATTTATTTGACCACATACACACACACAAACACACACAATTTACAAACTGTAAGCAAACCAATGCTCTTCAGGAGGTAAATGTTCAAATATAGAGGTCATGTTATCTAAAATATTAATTATCAGTAAAATTAAAATTATAAATCAATAAGCCTGATGGATCTCTAGAATTTATATTAAATGCCAAGAACTAGTGTTTAATATCTGCAAATTATATGATTATATTATATAACAATGTTGAAATGACAATATCTTAGAAATGGTTGATTATTTTCAAATGTCTTGGGTTATAGAGCAGAAGATGGGGAGCAGGAGTGTCAGAACATAAACAATCACAGAAAGTCATTGTTTTTATAATGTAATCTCCCACAAAGTTCTGTCAACAATGACAAAGTTCATAAAAAATGTAAGAGAGAAAACATGAAGGAAGGTTGGGCATAAATTGACATCTTAGCACTTTGAATTAGCCATGGAACTCATAAAATCACTTCAAAGGTAGGTGGCTGCATAGGGACTACACAACTGAGTCACAAAACATTTGGTCATAGATGGGGAACGGTTCACTGGGTTCATCGTTCTTAGGTGGTTAATTGTAGTCTAGGGATGCTGGGGTACAAAAAATAATCTTTTTGAATAATGTAACTACTGATGAGTCACACCTGTTTCAGGAGAGAAGTTCACAGCCATTCCCATGCAAGGGGTCCTTGATGAGTCAAGTGGTAAGAAAGATAAGAGAGGATAGAGAAAAAAATGTGACCACAAGGTGGTAAGTGCTTTTGTAAAATTGTGAAAGAGCTTTGGTTGCCTGCACAGGACCTGAACAGGATCAACTCAGTCAACATCCTTATGTGGAGAGTGAAGTGCCTCTGCTGTTAAAAGATGACATCCTGGGTTTCAGCACCAATGTTAGGGGAAGGATAAAGAGAGTGGGGGGCATATGGCCTATGGAGGTGCGGCAAGGCCTGAGGGCAAGGGAGATGCCTCTGAGGGGCCCATGTTGGGAATCCCTTCCCCCTGAGGGACCAGCCACACAATGGTATAGTACAGAATAGAGTTTATTCAGGTCATGGGAGAGTTAAGAGGGTAGTAGAGGCGGAGAGAAGAGAAGAGAGGAATAAAGGAGTAGAGGCCAGCCATGAACATGTGGAGAGAGAGGGGGGAAGGGAAGGGAAGAGGAGCGGTAGGGGTGGGAGAGCAAGGCTGCAAGAGCAAAAGGGCAAGAGAGAGAGGAGGGGTCAAGCAGCTTCCTTTTATAGTGTCAGGTCACTGGGGCAGAGCATACCTGGCCACTGCTGGGTAATTGAGGGGTGGGGTATACCTGGATGTTGCTAGGTAACTGAGGGGTGGGGTTGACAGAATCCCAACATTCCCCCATTTTAGTTTAATTAAAAAAGAAAAAATTATAGGCATGGTGGACCAGGAATAGATTAAGTACATTTGGTTTGGAAGAAAGTTTTTTCAGGAGCAGTCCTAATGCTGCCATTCCTCCCCTTTTCTTATTATAAAAAGGAGAAAAAAAGGGGGTGGGAGGCCAATGGTGAAAGGGAAATAGGGGCATCGAGTCTCATTGGCTACTTCCTGCTGTCTTGGGGTGTCATAAGGGGGTTTAGCTGGCTTTCACCATCAGGATCCACCCGGCAAATGTTCACATCAGGCTCCTCTATGGACAGTGGCTGGTAGTCCTCTAACAGGAACTAATTAATAAGTTGGTTAGAAAGGTTCTGTGTCTATCATTGAGGTAGACAGAGGATTGAAAAGATTTGGAGCAAATTACTACAGAATGTGTCTCGATGTCTTAGAACAGTTTGCCATGCCATGAAGAGGGATAGAGGAAAGGTGTGGAGTCATGGCAAAGTCAGAGTCAGGGCAGCTGAATTTTTTTACAGTAGAGCTTACCAACAGCTTCTGTCTCCCACCTGGGATCTCATAGATCTTGTATGTGGAAAAAGAGCTGTAGGTATCTCGAGAATCACCTTAAAAGGGTCTTGGTAGGGTCTAGTAATTGGATGACAACAAAAGAATGATGTTTAGTAACAGACTCAGTGTCTACCTGAGAAGCTGGTAAAGGAAACATGTTTGTGTTAGTAGGTTTACTGGATAGAAGAAGCAGAGGGGTTGCTAGGGAGCTTGGGTTCAGGCAAATGGGGGGGGGGCAAAGGAAATAGAGGCTCCCAACTTAGCTAGAAGATATCTTTCCCAAAAAGGGGACAGGACATGTTGGCACTACCAAAAGGAATGTCTGAGGTACACCCCTAAAAATGTAAGTAAGTGCTGGAATCTGGTGAGGAAGGTAAGGTGTCCTCTTACCCAATAATAGGAAAATGCGAGGGAGAAGTAGGTTCCCAAAACTCTGTCAGGACCGAGTACGTGGCCCCATTGTCCAAGAGGAAGGAGATGGGCTGCTCACATACCATGAGAGCTACCTGTGGCTCCTTGTTCGTGATGGCAGTGGTGAGGTCAAGGGAGCCTGGGCCTCTTCAGTTGTTCATAGCCAAGCCTAGAAGGCTGGAGGGTTATTTGAGCGTGATGTCCCTCTGTCTTGTATGACAAAGGGCAATCAATAGCCCAATGTTTCTCTGGATCATACTTAGGACATGGCCCCTTGGCTTGTGAGGGCTGGAGCAAGCTTTCACCCAATGACCTATTGACCACATCTGTAGCAGGGGTCCGGTGGTGTAGCAGTGGCTGGGGCTGGACGGGAAGCCTTTGCCAGCATATGGTATTTGTGATCCATTTTACCTTTCCCATGGTACACTTAAAATAAAGGCCAGCACCAAGATTTCTGCCTGTGGAGACAGGGTTCCCCTCTCAAGCTTTTAAGCTAGTTTCTTATGCTGGGGTATCTCTGGGAAAAGAAATATGTCATTAGAAGTTGTTTACCTTCTGGGTTTTTAGGATCTAAGTCAGTATCCGTCTGTTTGATGGATCTCGTCTGCATGCATTTTTTCTGCTCCCAAACTTGCTGGCTTTCCTCAGGAAGTAAATTATTAGTGAGACTCATAGTAAAGCATGGAAGATCAGACTATAAGATTGCAGTGCAGAAGAGGACAGATAGGGAGAAAAGGGGCACCGGCAGTGGTGCTTGAGGCCGGGTGGCGTATCCATGTCCACATGTGAGTCTGGCTGTGGAGGGGAGTTTTGAAAAGTTTAGAGTAGCATGAGTAGAAGCTAAGGTAGAGGTTTGGATTTTGCAGAGGAGAGAAAATGGCTCATTGGCTGGGTCGAGAGCTGTGGTATCATCTGCCTCATTGCTAAAAGGAGGTGGGTGGGGTTACAAGAAGAACACAGAGAAGGATTAGAGTGCAGATAGATAAATACCTGTACATAGGGAACCTTTCCATTTACCAGATGGTTGGCAGTATTAGTGAAAGTCTCATAAAATTAATGAGTTTAGGGTGCCATTTTGAGTCATCTAGTGGATACTGAGTCCAAACGTTGTAGAGGTGTATCAATTTAGATGTCTTTATCTGAGGTGTCAGTGTTAGAGATTTGAAAATTTCTAGGAGACAACCCAGGGGGGAGCCTGGTGACACATTTTGAGACATTGAGTTGCCCATTGGGAAGGTATAGGGAGGGTCTATGGAGCTATCCAATCTGACATCCCAGTGGATAAAACTCGGTAGGAAAGTTTTGCCTATGTGCAGGGGTAAAGAGTCATCACTCGGACTCCTGGTGGCTTCACCAGATCCTGGATCTGGCAGAGAGTGCCCTCACCAGGCCTTGTCTTCATCTTCAGCTGAGTGAACCAGCTGCTAGAGCCCTGGGGGAAGGGATAAAGTGAAGGGCACTCCCGATGGGACCTTCTCAATGGTCAATGTCTGTCTCAAAACTGTGGCTATAGAGAATTAACCCTCTTTGCCCACAAAGGCTGGCCAGGTCTTTTTTGGGAAATCAGGGATTCTCTCTGCCAATTGGAGTGACAATCTCTACCAATTTGCCGATGTTTGTGCGGGAGCCTTAGCCATAATCTGGTATCAGGAAAAGTGAAACTGTGTGGTGTGTGGCTGATCTATCTCAGCAGCCCATGTGGCGGGAGCTATTAGCACACATGGTGGAGCAGTGGCCAGCAAGTGTCTAGAGCTTCAGTAATGGCGACAACTCACGTGTTGGAAGTCTGTGAGTTGGGCAGCTGTTGGCAAATCAGCCATGGCAGCAGACGGGAAGGCAGCTGTGGCACGAGGCAGAGGCAGTAGTAGCAGCAGCAGCAGCAGTGGCAGCAGCAACAGAGGGAGACGGTGGCAGGAGACAGCGGCAGGAGACGGTCACTGCGGCCGTCAGCTGAACAGGAGACAGTACAGGAACTTGAGGCAGTGGTGTCCGTTAAGAGGAATAGGCAACCGCAGCGCCAGCCATGTAGCCTCCTCTATGCCGAGCCTGATGGGGTGGGCTGGAGTGGCCGGCAAGGACTGGTCGTGAGAAAATCTAGGTCCCCGTGCGGGTAACTAATGCTGTTAAAAGATGACATCCTGGGTTTCAGCACCAATGTTAGGGGAAGGATGAAGAGAGTGGGGGGCTTATGGCATATGGAGGTGCGGCGAGGCCTGGGGGCAAGGGAGATGCCTCTGAGGGGCTCATGTTGGGAATCCCTTCCCCCTGAGGGACCAGCCACACAATGGTATAGTACAGAATAGAGTTTATTCAGGTCATGGGAGAGTTAAGAGGATGGTAGAGGCAGAGAGAGAGGGGGGTTTGGATGTAGAGGAGTTGAGGCCAGCCATGAGCACGTGGGAGAGAGGGGGAAGGGAAAGGGAAGAGGAGGGGTAGGGGTGGGAGAGCAAGGCTGCAAGAGCACAAGGGCAAGAGAGAGAAAAGGGGTCAACCAGGTCCTTTTATAGTGTCAGGTCACTGGGGCGGAGCATACCTGGCCACTACTGGGTAATTGAGGGGTGGGGTATACCTGGATGTTGCTAGGTAACTGAGGGGTGGGGTTTACAGAATCCCAACAGCCTCCAAATCTACAACCAAGCTCTGAGAAGTTACAGAGTTGATGGTTTCATGAGCTGGAGAGCTAGTTTTCTTTCAAACTTTGTTCCCTGAGAATCCCAAATCTAAAAGCAGGCTATGCTATGAGTATATTAAAATATTGGGCTTAATGAGTTTATTGAGACATGGGGGGGGGGAGAAAGAGAAAGAGAATGATAGAGATTTTGAGGTAAGTGAGGGAATGGGGGCATCTCAAAAGTTAGGGGAGGGGTGGTTACATAATCTGATAAGTCTGAAAGCATATACAATTCTCAAGAATTAAAAAATTTGTATTTGAAAATGAAAATAGGTGGAGTGATGTGATTCAGAAACTGTAGTACATACACAAAGAAGTACTACTCAGCTATTAATATTGAGTTCATGAAATTCCTAGGCAAATTGAAGGAACTTGAAGCTATCATCTTGAGTGAGGTAACTCAGTCACAAACAAAAACTCATGGTATGTACTCACTTCTATTTCTTTAGGTGTTATGATTGTTTAGATGGTTTACCTGGTCCTGGTTTAACTTTAGTGTCTGGGGTCTGTCTAGGAACTCATCCATTTTCTCCAGATTTTCCAGTTCTGTTGAGTATAGGCTTTTGTAGTAGGATCTGATGATTTCTTGAATTTCCTCAGTTTCAGTTGTTATGTCTCCACTTTCCTTTGTGATTTTGTTAATTTGGATAATCTCTCTTTGCCCTCACCGTCCCTGAACTCAAGTTATATTACAAGGCAATTGTGTTATAAAACTGGTACAGAGATAGGCAGTTTGATCAATGGAACACAAAAGAAGATACAGAAATGAATTCTCACATATAAGGTCACTTGATTTTGATAAAGGTGCTAAAAAAAATCAATGGAAAAAAGACAGCCTCTTCAACAAATGGTGTTAGATCAACGAGCAGTCAGCATGCAGAAGAATGAAAATATACCCTTTCTCATCTTTTTGTACAAGACTCAAGTGCAAGTCTATCAAAGATCTCAACATTAAACCATGTACACTGAAACTATTAGAAGACAAAGTAGGGAAAACCTTAGAACACCTAGGCACAGGGGAAATTTTTCTGAACAGAACAGCAATGGCTTGTTCTCTAAGACCAAGCATCAAGAAATGGGACTTAATGGGATTGCAAAGTTTCTGTAAGGCTAAGAACATTGTTTAAAAAAAACACAAAAAACAAAAAACAAAACCGCAGCCAACAGGTTGGGAAAAGATCTTGACCAACCCCATATCTGATAGAGGTCTAATATCCAATATATACAAAGAAATCAAGAAGTTAAATGCCAGAGAATCAAACACTCCTATTAAAAATGGGGTACAGAGCTAAACAAAAAAATTCTCAATTGAGGAATATGGTTGAGAAGCATATAAGGAAGTGCTCGACATCCCTAGTCATCAGGGAAATGAATATCAAAACAACCCTAAGATTCCACCTCACACCAGTCAGAATGGCTAAAATCAAAAAGTCAGAAGACAGCAGATGCTGGCGAGGATGTGGAGAAAGATGATTACTTCTCCACTGTTGGTGAAATTGTAAACTCGTACAACCACTCTGGAAATCAGTCTGGCAATTCCTTAGAAAATTGGGCATAGTACTACCTGAAGATGTAGTTATTCCACTTCTGGGCATATACCCTAGAGACGCTCAAACATACAATAAAGACACATGTACCACAATGTTCATAGCAGCCCTATTTATAATAGCCAGAAGCTGGAAAGAACCCAGATGTCCTTCAGTAGATGAATGGATACAAAAAATGTGGTATATTTACCTAATAAAGTACTACTCAGCTACTAGAAAGAATGACTTTATTAAATTCCTAGGAAAACAGATGCATCTAGAGAATATCATCCAGAGTGAGGTAACTCAGTCAGAACAAAAATAGATATAATATGCAGTCAGTGATAATTGGATACTAGCCCCAGAAAGCTCTGAACACCCCAGAAACAACTCACAGACAATATGAAGCTCAAGGGTGGGGGGGCTAAAAAGTGAAAGCCTCAGTTCTTCTTAGAAAAAAAATAAGTATATAACACCCTCTCTGAGTGTGGTACACCTTGACGTTTTATCATTAATAATTCAAGACCTAAGAATAAAGCCTTGTGGCAATTTTTGGTATTCAAAAATCATTATGTTTAATATATATACCCCAGAAAAACACTGGCTGTTTCCCTGTTACATTCTAGTCTACATGTACTTTATTCTTATGGTAACTAGTAAGATTTCAGTCCATACTATTAAACCTTTTAAAGAATCAAGTACTGACAAAAATATATTCATATAGTGTTATGCCAAAATGCTTTTAAAAATCTGTACATGTATCTCTCTTTTTTAAATAAAGTTGTAAGAAAAAAAATAAAGAGCAATAGAAAGGACTGAAATAGCTGAAAGATTCGCACCCTCATGGGAAGAACAACAACATCATCAGCCAAGGCACTGAGGTGAAACAGGCGATTGGGAGAAAGAGCACCTTTATGCAAATAAATGAAGAGGATGAGAGAGGGGAGGGGGAGGAGTATAACATTTGAAATGTAAATCCAGAGAATATTCAATAAAATTTAAAAAGAAGAAGGAAAAAATAGTATTATAAAAAAATTCAACCTTTTGAACAAATACCTTTCCCAGCTAACTTTTCCTTTCTTATTTGTAAAACTCATTCCCTTGGCAATATACTTTGTGTTCCTGTAAGTATTTTGTGATTAAAAAGCAATATAGACATGTCTCTAGCTAGCTGCATGTATTCTGAAGCAATTCAGAAATCTGAAGAAGATATTGTTGGCTCTTATGAGCTGTATAAAACTTATTATTTTGAAAATTTTTTACAACCTTTTCATTTACCTTCTGTTGGTTTTAATTCATTTCTTTCCATCCTGCTGTTCTTAGTTACATGTAATGTTTGATATCTGCTTTGCAACCTGAATATTATTTCTTTCCTTGGAGATCATCCAAAGGCAATGCTTACTCAACATAATCCTGAGGACAAAATGGAAGAGATATGGTGGTCCTTGATAGATGAGCTCTCCATTGGTAAGGCCATGATCTCCACATGCTTGAACACAGTAAGGAGCAGTGTTCCTATCTATGAAGCACTACCCTTGTTTTTCACCATTTATCCCCTAAAGTCTACTGTTAATGCTAATTCCTATTGGCTCTGTGGCTTCATCTCAAGATGGCTGTAGTTTACAAATGAATGAATTGTTCATCCATGAACTGACTTTTCTAACTGGCCCATGAAGTCTTGTTTGCTGTTGTTACAGTATATGGATGTTGTGGAGTCATTTTTCTTCAGTTGGTTCTCAGGGCACTTTATATTCAGAGCGATGTCTTTGCCAGTACACTAAATTGAAAGCTGGAGGTACTGGACATAAAGAAAACAGAAGATGCAGTCCTGTCCTTGGAGAGTTTATAAGTCATGAAAAGGGCTTGGGAAAGCTTAGAAAGCAATTTGCAAATGGACACATTAATATGATGCAAATGGAGTACTATATTAAGGCCTGTCAGAATCCACAGCCAAGGAAGGATAATAAAAATAATAACTAGAATTATACCATCTTTTCTAATTTATAAATACCTCCCTTGCTTTAGCTCATTTGTTATAACTCTGTCAAATCAATGGCTAACATTTTCTTATCCCTGTTCTACCATTGATTAAAAAGGAAGGTAGAGTTTGCCACTATTGTGACTACCTTGTGGGCCCTAAGCTTTTGCTTCCTGTGGCTCCTTCAGGATTTGAAGAGGGAAGATGAATCTTGGAGACAGTGAATTTGGAAAAAGACTTATGGGAAGTGAATTATGCACAATGGTAGATTCAAGCAGGCAGGATATTCAAGTTTACTGCTAATCCTAATTAAACCAAGCAAACAAAAACTGAATCTCTCAACATAATTTAGGAATTATTTTTAATTATTCATTTCTCAGAATTAACTTTGAGTAATGATATCCAATATTTGTTTGGAGATGGTTTCTCTCTTCTTTTGAAAACTTTGTATTCAATAGATATATAACCCTAAACAGACCACAAGATGCCCATGATGCCATTCTTGAATCAAAGAGCAGCTCTGCATGTTAGAAAAGATCCTGCACATCCTTAAACACAGCAGTAAAGGCCAAATCAATCTGTCTTTAAAAGAAATGACAATTCTTCCTCCCACGACTGGCAGTTTATTTTCATCTTTTTGAATGAAGCCAACAACTTAATATGACAACCATAGAAGAGGGATGAGAGATGCAAAATTGTCATATAATTTTCAGTGTCCATCACATATGATTAGCATGGGGATTTGCAAAATGTGCAAACTCTACTGTCAGACTTACCAGAAGAACCTGCTTCTCCATGCTCATCTTCCTTGCTCTGTTCTGCCCTGCCGCAAAGCACCATTGTTTAACAGTGTGTGGTGTGGGGGTCATTAGTCTCAGCTAGTATGAAGGAGCAACTAAGTTCTCTGGATGTCCTCATCTTAACTTATTCATTATAATGACAGGTAGAACACTTCATGGATAGAAACTATCATAAGAAGTAACCAGTAAGAAATATATGGGCACTTAGTTTGCTAAACACCAAATTAGAAAGCCAGAACATGGAAGATGAAAAAAAAAAAAAAAAAAAAAAAAAAAAAAAAAAAAAAAAAAACACTGAAAAGGGGGAAGAATTGAGCAGCAAAATGAAGCAGCGGTGCCAGAAAATCACCCAAATGAAGCCAGAGTGTGGAGAAACAGAAAGGCAGAGCATGAGAAAAGGAAGGAAGCATAAAGATGGAGAGCTGTGTAGGAGGCACATAAGGTGGTATAACAGTCTGTCAGAATGCAAGTTTCTGAAGGGTAAAGACCATCTTTAACTCCACCCACAAAACTTAAAATAGTGTGCTATGTACTGTACCCTTAGTAGACATTCAATTCCTCTGTGCTGAAATAAGAAAACTTACCACATTAGAAGATCTGGCCAAAATCATCAGAGAGATGCATTTCAATTTCTCACAAAATTACCCTATCTTTCTTTTTCCTTCAGGCTCTGTTTCTTAAGAGTAAATTGAATTCAGTTTTTGAGAAAGGCAACAAGATATAAACATACATATTGCAAAGGTTAAAAAAGTACCAGCATCAAAATAATAGGTACTAGACTTCACAGGCTGTAAAAATTAATTAAGAGTTCCAGTGTAGCAACTGTGTGTGAACACCCCCACCCAGAAGTTGAATGAACTTAGACTAACAATTATGTTCAGCAAAGTGAGTTATTCAGATACTCATTTGTGCTCTGAGTGCATATGCTACTTTTGTAATTTGTATGTCTGTTTCAAGGAGATGGCCAGATTCCCGTACCCTCCTAACAGGGGAATGATAGTGGTGCTTGAGACTGGCACAACCTGTTCAGTGTTTAATCCTAATTAACGTTATAAATAATCCAAAGCCACTTGAGGAAGACAAGTTCTCAGAAAAGGAAATGAAAGAATAGCACCTAGAGAGACTGTCTGAATCAAGGAATAAGTGGGCTTTATAAAATCTTAGGATGCTTGCCTGATCTCTTCTTGGCAGAACCTAAAAATGCAAAATATCTTGGGAGAAGAAGTTTTAGGACAGATCCCCAGAAGGTACACTAAAGGAGTGTGCATTCTAGATGCAACAAATATTCTTTCTCCAAACTGTAGCACAAAAGCAATAGAACATTGTCTGCTGGTATTGTAAACTACCACAACACTAGTGACTTAAGAAAGTTACTTATTTTGGCCTAAAAGTATAAATGTACTATTTATTGTGTGGGGAAATCATAATGACTCTCATTCCAGGCAGCTTTTCACATTGCATGTGCAAAGAGGAAACAAAACAATAAATGTTTGCTTCCTACATCATCTTTAGTCCAGTAGCACAGACTACATGAGAAACTGCCTATGTTTAATGTGGGTAATTTCACCTCATTAAAATATATCTTCAGAATCTTCAGAATCTTGTCTCTAGAGTATTTTCTTATAACCATGCTTAGACACTCTCAAGTTGACAACCCATATTAACCATCAGAACCCCAACGCTTGCCAACTCAATACCTACATACGTAATATTTAAGCTATAACCTTCCCTTCCTTAATCCCATGTTTTAATGCTATATCATAATGCAAAATATATATGTACAGTCCAAAGTGAAAATAAAAGCCCCCAAAGTCTTCCATAGTTCTAGCATTATTTAGTAGTCTGAGGTTCATATCTCTTCGGAGACACGCAAAATCTGTGAACTCATAAAACATTGAAAAAAATTGAAAATACATATTCCCCACAAACAATCTCACAGATAAATATTTCTATTTCAAAGTGGATAAATTGGGCTTATCAAAAATATTAGACCAGACGGGTGAAAAACAAAGCCAGAAGGGAGGACAACACAATCAGTAGCTCATGTTAGTATGTGGGGTTCATGAAAGAATTTTCTTCACTACACAGGACCTAGATATCCCTACAGGTTTGCTTTCTTCAGCACATATAGCATCTCTCTTGTGAGAACTTATTCCATGCTTGCAATTGTAACATTAAATACTAGAAAATGGCAAATGGTCCCAGCTACCACACCACAATAACTCCTTCTACTTTCTTTCCCTGTGGTCTCACAGCTTCCCTGGGTAGCCACACCTTGGTGCTAGCTACTTGCTGTGGTTCCCTATGTGGACATTGCTTACATTCCCAGCAAGCAGGTAAAATCAAAACTCTTGAGGCTTATAATTTATTAATCAGATTTATATCAGTAAATTCTCATCTTACAAAATATCCACACAATAAACTCAGAGCCAATTGATAATGATACAAACTACCTACAGAGATGAGTTAAATTGTCCTGTAATAACCCATATGTTACATATGTTAATTACATATGTTAATCCTCTCGTAGCTGATCCCAAAGGATATGCCACTTGAACCTGGGTCCCCCCCCCTTACAAACATGTTGTCTCAATCTTTCTTTCCCATCCTAAAGGAAAGTTTATTTTTTCCAGCCTCCCCTCTTCTTCTTTCTGACCTGGGAATTCCCACGTACTCTTCACCCAGTGATTGGTCTTCTGAAATATTGAAAAATTTTGCAACCATTTGAAGATGTAGCTTGCCTTGCATGGACAACAGCTGTGGTGGCCTCTGTATATTTCTTTGAAAAATGTATTAAAGTATTTTCCTAGACTAGTAGTGTTTTGAGCAAAGGAGTCCTTCCTTATGGAGCCATTGATGGTTAGGGTCTTTCTTTCAGGGCACCTTTCCTGATGTCCCATAAAATAAAATGGGTTCACTCTTTTACCTGGAGATGTACTTGGTTGTCTGCATTCTGATTCTGTAAGCTGGAGTTAGCTGAGAACATTGCCTCTGTAGTTTGGAAGCAAAAAGTGCTGAATACTAGTGCTAAGGACCTTTTATCATTTTCATTCTTGTCTAGGGCCTCCACCCATGGAATAGTGCTGACCATAGTTCACGCTGGCTTGCCACCTCAATTAACCCAGTCTGGATAATTCCTCACAGGACCAGCCTACGGCTAACCTAATCAACATGCACAGAAACTAGTCCTGTAGATGATTCTAGATCTTATCAAATTGGCAATTAATATTCACTATTAAAACCATCTCCCCATAGAGACTACGAAGGGCTAGAAGATGAAACTTTCATATGTATACCAAAACCCAAAAGTTCAACTTTTCATAAGTGCCCTGAAGTTCCTGCCTGTTTTTAATGGAAAGTTATTAATTAATAACAAAATAAAATCTCATTTTCATTAGGAAGAGGAGAGATTCTATATTAGATTTGATTAGATGCTAGGAAACTGTACTTCCTACATGTAAACATTTAAGAGCATACTGACACTTAAGAAACATTGAAGCAGAATATTTTCATTATAATGCAAACTGGAAATAAACATAAATATTAGCAAGGTTTCCTGGCAAATTTCTGGAGAAAACAAACAAACAAACACAAAGCAAAATAAAAGAAGTACTTTTGCCTACAACTGTCAAAAAACAACAGAAATCTTTAGCAAATTTAGCTCAAAGGTCTTGCTAGTATTTCCAGAACTGGGCAGCCTTTTAGTCTGTAACATAAAACAGGTTTCACGATGGATTGAACTATGTAGTTGATCTTCATGGACAGAAAATGTCCTGAGTAGCTCAAATAAGAAATAATTGGTCATGTTAATTTGTCATTTAAAAGTTAGTTCATTTACAGGATGAGAGTTGATGAAAAGTTTCTATTATATCAGCTAAAACTGGCTTATATGGAGATATTCCTGTTTCTCTGTTTCCTTTTCTTTTTCTCTCTCTGTCTCTTTGTCTTTCTTTCCTCATATCCCAGAGGTCAAATAAATAAACCAGAATTCAAACTTACCATGAGTGACCCCATTTTGGTTTGGTCTGTTGAGTCCATGCCAAACAATTTTTAATAATTCCTCCACTTGGATGCTCATACAATAATAGCACACATGCACACACACACACACACACACACACACACACACACGCACACACAAACACACACAAACCTACATACTTATTATTTTATTATTTTGGGCAGAGATAAAACATTTGGTGTTTGGCAAATGGTTGCACACAAGCTTTTAAATTTTCATGAGAATGCAACATGCCAGTCATGATTTTATGACCACTGAGTGTATAATGAACAACATGCAGACTATGCTTCTGAGCCAAAGTCTCCATAAAGCAAAACAAAATTATATAGATCAAAGATTAATTCTGATTAAAAAAATATCAACCCATTTAAATAAGTGCTACATACTTTAGGATTTTTTTTAAAATAAGAAAACCACTACAGACACATGGATTTATCCACATTCATTAGAAACTATAAGCAACAGTGTACAAAAATAAGAAGAAAGTGAAGTCAAGATGCTACTAGGTTTAATAATAGTAAAGAAAGGAACCTACTGGTGCATCAAAGATCAGGAAGCAAAGTCAAACCTCCTAAACATGAGCCATATTCACCTCTAATAAGTAGGTGTGTGTGGGCTTTCCTGATGGTACTGGACTTCTAAGCTTCTTAAATGAACTGACCCTTAATGAAGGAGGAAGAAAAATGCTTCGAAATTCTTGAGCTCTTGTTATCTTTAGAAACTGAGTCTGAATATAACTTGAAAAGTGCAACTGGAAATTGCCTTCCAGTTAAACCTCACTCAGCTCATATGTGGTCCTAAACATTAGAGTGGTGAATGCGACACTTTGTGTTCATTGTTTGGCCTCATTTCTCTGCTTTGCTGCCATCTTCCCATGTCCACCGCCTTTCTTCCTCACATTCTTGCTGTTCTCAGCTCTCCCCTTGCTTCCTCTCTGGCTGTGAGGCAGTTTGCTGTGTGACCTCTTTTGTGATACAATTTACAAATTCCTTACCTGTTATGGTCACTGACACTCTTTTGCCTCTATTACAGCCACCTTCATTTTTGTGTCTCAGTGCCTTCTTTCTCTGGGTTCCCAGCTCGAATCCTAATATTGAGAAGACAGAAAATAATAACTTCAAGGGAACCAAAAGTCTTTTCTTGAACCTAATATTACAACACTGAAAGAGATTGCATAGAAGAATGTCTGTGAGCTGGAGAATAGCCTTTTATTGACAGGTAAGTGTGGTCACACCTAAGCTTTGTGGTAGGAGACAATATGCCTAAGAACTTTGGGTATTGTGCAATACAAAACTAGATATTGGCATTCTTTCCTTTCCCACAACCAGTCAAGAAATGGAGCAGTAATGATTGGATCAATATTAGCCCTCCTTCAACCAGGATGTGTCAATGTCTTTTTTATTACACTTTAGCAAATTTTTGCAAGAAATATTAAAAGGTATTTACCCGCTGTCCCTTGCTAGGTATGACTCCAGTGGGGCCATGTGGCACTGCTGGGATCTCTATCTCAGAGGCTCCAGGCTGCCTCTATGAACTCAGGCACAGTTCACTGCATCTGCCCCTGCTGCTTCTGTCCCAGGTGAATACAACCGCCTTGACTTGTTGTTCTCACACAATTCCCCATGGTGTGTTGTTGCCAGACATTACACACACATATCCCAACTTCATGGTGGGCTTTATGTGTCCTGCCAGTACACCCTTTGAACTCAATTAAGTCGCCACATCAAAGAGCACACACCAGAACAGTCTGATCCAATTGGTAAAATATAATTTGCCCACCTTATAAGTAAAAGATCTTGTACAACTCCATCCCTTATAGAATACTCATTACAATCTTATTTATGAAGAGATGTGCAGAGAGAAACATATACATCTGCTTCCATCTTTGTTCCTCCACTGAATCTCCCTGGCCTACTGCCTACACTTCTGTTCCTTGAACTTTTTCTGCCACCTCTCTGAGGGCATGATGACATAATGCTACAATCCTGGATATCTATGCATTGTTTGGCTTAATTCATTGTCGTGACTATATATCTAAAGTGCTATCTTCTCCAAAATGAAGATGGGGTAAATGCCCAGAGGATCAAGCCAGACATTACCAACCTTACAATGAAGGACAGCTTAAGCTTCAATAAGCAAGCCATGCACAACCTTAAAAACAAGCCCTAGAAATGTCAGGCTACTCTACACATCATTTTACTGTAGTTTTACTTTTTCCCAAAGAGAATAAATATTCAAATTCAACAATTTATTCATTTTAGTCAATATATGCCTATTCATCCAACATACCCTCCAGTCTCATATTTTTGTTAATTGTCCCTGTTGGTTCAATTGTTTTAGATTCCACATAAACTTAAAAATATGTGGGTATTTTCTCTTTCTTCAGCTGGATTATTGTATTTACAGAAGGCTTACAGTTTTGTAAGGCTGAACATACTTGAGGGTATGTGTGTGCATGTACATATGCTTGTTTATATCCACATATGTGTATGTGTGTATCTGTGTATCAGTGTGTACAGGCATATCTGTTTGTGTATACACCACATTTCTTGATCTTGTCATCTATTGATGAACACTTTGGCAAAGCCATAATGAACAGGGAAGTAGTGAATTTGAACTCTTTGCAAGGTGATAATTGTGGAATTATTTTCATTTTTCTACATACAGACTGCTAGTTAGAGCAGAACCATTTATTGAAGATGCTTTCTTTTATCCATTATATGTTTCTGGTTTCATTGTCAAAGATCAAGTGTTCATAATTGTGTGGGTTTATTTCTGGTTCTTCAATTCTATTCTATTGATCGACCTGGCTATCTCTGTACAAATACCATGCATTTTTAAATCTCTATTTCTCACTAGTACAGCTTCAGGTCAGGGATGGTGATTCTCCCATAAGATATCTTACTATCAAGAATTTTGTTGCTATTGTTTTTTGGTTTTCCATATAAAATTGAGAATTATTTCCATGTCTATGAAGAGTTTTGTTGAAATTCTTATGGGGATTGTATTAAATATGTAGATTGCTTTTGGTAGAATGGTCATTTTAATATCTTAATCTTAGCAGTCCATTAGCACGAAAGATCTTTCCATCTTCTGAGGTCTTCTTATGTATTGTATATTAAAATATCTGACTGATATGAAGAGGTCATGCTGTGGCTGTGTTTAACATTTTCCTTGTGACTAGTACTTTCTTTTGCTGTATTACTTTTTAATATTTACATGTTTTATTTTGGAAAACATACATACACTAATTATTTGCCCATTTTCAATTAAATTATTTGTTTTCATAATGATTTGATTCCCTTATATAGTTTTGACATTAAATCCTAAGCAAGAGTATAATTTACACATATTTTCTTAGGCCCTCATATTCTCTCCACACTCTATTGTTTAATTTGTTGTAAAGCTCCTTGGTTCCTTGGTTCTGTGTTGGTGCCTAAACTTTTGGAGTCAAATTTAAAACAAACAAAAATCAGTATTAACCAGATCACTGTCATGTGGCTTTCCTTTTTTCTTCTAGATGTTTTAAAGTTTGAGGATTTATTTCAATTTTATTCAATATTATCTGGTTTCTGTACATTGGATGATATAAGACTCTTTCTTCTTTATTTTTCACCACAAGGATACCAAACTTTCCAAGAACCACTTATTATTGAGGCTTTAACAATATAATTTGCCCATGAAGAAAGTTAGCTGATTATATACCTATGTATTCATTTGGGGGTTTAATTATAGTTCTACACATCAGTGAGACTTTTGACATGTCAGTGTCATGCTATTTTAATCATTAAAGTTTTACAATGTGCTTTGAATACTCAATAAGCCTTGATAATTGAAATAATGTGTATATTCGCTACTAATTGTAGTGTTGCGTCCAAAAATACTGCAAACTGTCATCAATAAATATCCAAATTAAAAATTAAGAAATATATTGCTAAATAACCCCAGGGCCAAGAATGTAGAAGATACTGGAAAATGTTGTGAAATTAAAAATTAATGCAAAGCATAATATACGTGATTCATGGTCTGCAGATAATGCCATGCTTAGAAGGGGAGTATTAGCTTTAAATCTAGAAAAATATTATGAAAGAAGAATCATTGAAGCTGAAAACTAGGGAATGGGCTGTTCTTCCTACCCCTGATTAGGACTTGGATTTGATTCAACATATCAACAACTCTAGGCATTGTCTTGTTTTACTAATTTTTTTTCAAGGCATCTAGAACCACTCAGTGCCCAGTGAAGGCAGAGATTTCTGGAGTGAAGCTATTGAATTATTTCTTATTAAGGAACAGCAGAGAAATTCTGCCACAGTTTCACAGGCAGCATGGGGAGTCAGCAGCAGATTGATCAGCAGAAGGACTGTAGATAGAGAGAAACAAGTGCCATAAACATTGTAATCAACAGGACTTATTTATAGGTAAATAATAATGAAAATTCTACCAGAAAAGATGGAGTTGGGTAGGGTATGATGTGGGGATAAACTTATAGGAAATTAAAAACCAGTGAAACACAATTGTTGTCAAATTCTCACTGAGTGAGAAGATTACATTTCTCTATACAAAAAGAGTTATTTAGAAAAGTTTACTGGAAGGGGATTTATAAATTATTTTAAAAGTAAAAACAAAACAGAACAAAACTAAAACAGTGTATTAGTTACCTATTGCCATGTATCAGGTTATCCCTGAGATTAGTATTGTGAGACACTTAGTGTCTCCCAGAATCTTTAGACTGGAAAATTGTGTGGGCTGGGCTCTCTTGATTCAGAGCCTCTCAAAGAATGTTCTCAGGCTATCAGCTTGGTCTCCAATAACTGCACATCAGCTTGGGAACCTATGAACTCCAGGATTCTTTTCAGCATCATATTCATTGTGAGAGCTGGACTGAAAGCCTAGCTGCCTTAGCACCTTGTATCTTGCCAGCCGCACTCCTAAAAGAGCATGTAGAAAAGTCAGATGTCTGTCTCTGTGTGTGTGTGTGTGTGTGTGTGTGTGTGTGTGTGTGTGTGTGTGTGTGTATCTGAGAGACAGAAAGACAAAGAGACAGAGACAGAGAGAAAAAGAACAAGGATAAAGGTAATCTTATTTGTTGTTGACTAATTAGAAAATGCCATCCTATCACATTAGTCTGATTCCATCCATTAGAAACAAGTCAGACCTAACCTAGGTTTGCCAGATACCTATGGACACACGTTGTGTGTATCATCAAGAGCATTAGGAACTCTGACTGCTACAGGCAGATATATAAGTAAAGTCTGGAAAATATCAATGCACACTGAGACACTATTAGGATAGAAAATGCTGACCTATAACATGAACACTAAACACTAAATGCCTTAGGAACCATTGGCTTGGACAGCTCCTCTCTGGTGCCTGGATTTATCAATGACTTGGAGAACTCGACTAGCCTGTATGTCAGATTTTATGTTCTTTAAAATGAAGAAAATCTTTCAAACAAAAGATAACCTTGAGCAGGGAAGACAGAGAGAAGCTGCCAGTTCTGGAAAGACTGGTGAGCCTAAAGCAAAGAGGAAGCTGTGGTGGCTTTGTACAGACTTCTTTACAATAACAATGTTGTGGATAGTATATTTCAGAGTATTTTAATATAAGAGGATTTGTGAGCACGTGGGTAGGTTTCTCTAGTCTGTATGCCATACCTGTGTCTCTGAAGAGGAAGTGACACCCATGTCAGATACTGCATTGTTTTCTAACTTTGTTCTTTTGAATCTTTGTATATGCGTATGCATGTTTGTTTGTGTGTGCATGGGTGTGTGTATGTGTTTGTCTGTGTGCATGAATGCTCATGTATATGTGTGCAAGTGTATGACATTTTTTCAAAGTTTTATCATCACAATTATTTCAAATTTTACTATGCTAAGCATACTTATACGTAAATACACACACACACACACACACACACACACACACACACACATCCAAACAGATCTATGAATCTGAATCTACTACATTACACAGGGCAGCTTCAACCTTGTAGTTCTCCTTTCTTGGACTACTGGGTACTCTAGTTATGAATATACATTATCACATCCAGCTTTTTTTCTTATTCTTATCCAGGATATGTTCACTATTACAAAATGAAATCTGTGATAGCTGGTCCTGAGTAGTTTTCTGCTTTGCCTGAAAATTAATATAAACCTGCTAAAGCTTGTTAATGTTTGTTTACCACACATAATTTTCATGATAGTTGGTGTTAAACAGATGGAATTTATAAAAATCTGTATCAGTAAATGAACATATACTAGTGACCATGTTATATAAATTATTTAAATATAAATAATTATGAAATACTTTATTCCTACAAACCTTAGAATTATTTTGCAAATAAGATAATGATGGTCATCTTGAAATATCTGGGCTGTTTATAATGAGCTGGCAGTTTTAAAA
This sequence comes from Micromys minutus, assembly GCF_963924665.1. Taxonomy (NCBI): domain Eukaryota; kingdom Metazoa; phylum Chordata; class Mammalia; order Rodentia; family Muridae; genus Micromys; species Micromys minutus. The sequence goes on from NC_137976.1 coordinate 53,827,944, forward strand.
TGAATTGTATGCATATGGAGTGATAACATGTAACCACAAATAAAGCAACATTGACATCTAATGTGCACCACACAATTGCTGCTTACCAGGCATCTTGCCACTATTTTCAATATACATTGATGGGTTTGTTTTGCTTCAAAAGCAAAGTAAACTAACAGTTTAGTGGTCTTACTCATTACTGATAAACATTTTAGGCAACTCTTACATTCCAAGGGATTAAGAAAGACCAGAGGGAGCTACAGGATTAGAAAGCTCATTTCTGTTACTCCAGTGACAAACCGGGAGAGATAACTATGGCTAAATGGGAAGAAGCCTATATTGCAAACAGAAAACATAATTATTAGTCAGCTGCTCCATAATGTACTATGAATTATGTCTAATTATTCTCATACTTTGCATGCTAATGGATGGAACCCTGGCAGTTGATATACCACATTTAAAGGAAAAACATGCTTACATATGTTCTCTCCTTTATGATATTCAGCAAGGAACAGAAGGTCTGAAAAAGCTGTGCTTCATGAGTAGTTATTCCCTTTACATTTATTTACTTATTGTGTGTTTTTGCATGCAAATCATGGTACACATGGAGATAAGAGAAAAAAAATATCAGGGATTAGTCCACCTCCTCTATTATGTAGGTTCTGGGGATTAAATTTATGCCCAGAGTCATGACTGCAAGTATCTCTACCTGTTGCAATATTTCACTTGCTCAGCAGCTCCCTTTAAAAACAAAGGCAATTAAGTGAACAAGAAAATGTTTTCAACATCATGGGAATATCACAACTTTCTTTTTTATTATTGGGCATATTATATTTACATTTTAAATGTTATTCCCTTTCCTGGTATTCCCTCCATAAAGCCCTTATTCTATCACCTTCTCCTGCTTCTGTGAGGGTGCTCCCACACCCACACAGCCCCTCCTGCTTCCCTGCAATGACAATCCCCTACACTGGGGATTAAAGTCTTGAAAAGATTAAAAGCTTTTCTTTTAGATGCCCAACAAAACCATTCTCTTTTACATGAGCCATGGGTTAATCTATGTTTACTCTTTGGATAGTGGGTTAGTCCTTGGGAGCTCTGGTTGGTTGGTAGTTTTGTTCTTATAGGGCTGCAAACTCTTCATCTTCTTCAATCATTTCTATAACTCCTCCACTGAGGACACAATTCTAATTTTATTGGATCACTGTGAGCATCCACCCCTGTATTTGTAATGGTCAGGCAGAGTCTCTCAGAGGACAGCTATATCATGCTCCTATTAGCATGTACTTCTTGGCATCAACAATATTATCTGGGTTTGGTGTCTTATATGGGCTGGATCTGAAGGTAGGGCAGTCTATGGATGGCCTTTAATTCAGTCTCTGGTGCAAACATGTATCCACACTTCCTCCTGTATGTATTTTAATTTCCACCTTTGAGAAGGATTGAAGAACCTATAGTTTGGTCTTCCGTCTTCTTGAGATTCAAGTGGCCTATGAATTATATCTTGGATAATGTGAGTTTTTGGGCTAATGTCCAGTTATCAGTGACTGTGTATCATGTGTGGTTCAGTTTCATGTGTGGTTCTTTTGTGGGTCTGAGTTACTGCAGGATATTTTCTAATTTCATCCATTTGACTAATAATTTCGTGAAGTCATTGTTCTAATTAGCTAAATAGTACTCCATTGTATAAATGCACTGCATCTTCTGTAACCATTCTTCTGTTGAAGGACATCAAGGTTCATTGTAGATTCTGGATATTATAAATAAAGCTGCTATAAACATAGTGGAGCATGTGTCCTTGTTATCTGTTGATACATCTATTGGGTATATGGCCAGGAGTGGTAAACCTGGGTCCTCAGGTTTAAAGTTCGATGCTATGTTCAGTACTATGTTCAATTATCTGAGAAACCTCCGGTCAGATATACAAAGTGCTTGTACCAGCTTCCAATCCCCAAAACAATTGAGGAATATTTGACATTTTTCACATTCTCACCAGCGTCTGCTCTCAACCTGAATTTTTGATGTTAACCATTCTAACTTGTGTGAGGTAAAATCTCAAGGTTATTTTGATTTTCATTTCTCTGATGACTAAAGATGTTGATTGGTAGTTCTCAGCCATTCGATAATCCTCAATTGAGAACTCTTGGTTAACTCTGTTCCCCATTTTTAATAGGGTTATTAGATTCTCTGAAGTCTAACCTCTTGAACTGTTTATACATATTAGATATTACCATCTATCCGATGGATGTATGATTGGCAATGATCTTTTCCCATTCTGTTGTTTGCTATTTTGTTCTAATGACAGTGTCCTTTGCCTTACAGACGCTTTGAAATTTTATGAAGTATCATTTGTCTATTCTTCATCTTGGTGTTCTGTTCCAAAAAATTTCCCCAATGCCCATGTGTTTGAGGCTCTTTCCCACTTTTTCTTCTATTAGTTTGAGTCTGTCTGGTTTTATGTGGAGGTCCCTGAACTACTTGGACTTTAACTTTATACAGGGTAATAAGAATGGATTGATTTGCATTCCTCTACATGCTGACAACCATTTAGACCAAGACCATTTATAAAAATGCTGTCTTTTTTTTCACTGGATGGTTTTAGCTCCTTTGCCAAAGATCAAGTGACCATAGGTATGTGGGTTCATTCATGGGTCTTCAATTCTATTCCACTGATATAGCTTTCTGTCTAAATACCAATACCATGTGTTTTTTTTTAAAATCATTATTGCTTTGTAATTCATTTTGAGGTCAGGAATGGTGATTACATATAAAGTTATTTTATTGTTGAGAATAGTTTTTTCTATCCTGGGCTTGTTATTCCAGTTGAATTTGCAAATTGCTATAACATTATGAAGAACTGAGTTGGAATTTTGATGGGGATTATATTGAACCAATAGATTGTTTTAAAAAGATGGTAATTTTTATTAATCTTGTCAATCATGAGCATGGGAGATCTTTCCATCTTCTCAGATCTTCTTCAACTTCTTTCTTCAAAGACTTGAAGATTGCATCATAGAGATCTTTCACTTCTTTGTTAGAGTCATACCAAGGTATTTTATATTATTTGTTTCTACTGTGAAGGGTGTCATTTCCTCAGTTTCATTGTCAGAGCAAGGTTACTGATTTGTTTGAGCTAATTTTACATCCAGCAAGTTTGCTGATTTTGTTTATAAGCTGTAAAAGTTCTCTGGTAGAATTTTTTGAGTTACTTAAGTATACTATCATATCATCTGCAAATAGTGATATTTGGACTTCTTCCTTTCCAATTTGTATCTTTTTGACCTCCTTTTGCTGTCTAGCTGCTCTGTCTAGGACTTGGAGTACTATATTGAATAGGTAGGGAGAGAATGCACAACCTTATCAAGCATCAGATTTTAATGAGATTGCTTCAAGTTTCTCTCCAATTCAGTTTGATGTTGGCTAATGGTTTGCTGCCTATTGCTTTGGTTATGTTCAGGCCTTGAATTTTTGATCTTTTCAAGATTTTTATCATGGAGGGGTGTTGATTTTTTTAAATGTTTCTGTGCATCTATTGTGATAAACATGTGTTTTTTTTTCCTCTTTGAGTGCGTTTAAATAGTGGAATACATTGATGGATTTCTATTAATTGAACAATCCCTGCATCCCTGGGATGAACCTACTTGATCATCATGTATGATCGTTTTGATGTGTTCTTGGATTCAGTTTTCAAAAACTTTATTGAATATTTTTACATCAACAATTACAAGAGAAATTGCTCAAAGGTGTTTTTTCTTTGTTGTGTCTTTGTTTGGTTTAGGTATAAGTGTAATTGTGGCTTCATGTATGGAATTTGGTAGCATTCCCTCTGCTTCCATTATCTCAAATAGTTTGGAGAGTATTGGTATTAGTTCTTCTATGAAGCTCTTATAGAATTCTGCACCAAACTCATCTACTGCTGCGTGGTTTTTTTTTTTTTTTTTTTTTTTTTTTTTTTTGGTTGGGAGATTTTTGATGACTGCTATTATTTCCCTAGGGATTATGAGACTATTATAGGGTTTATCTGGTCTTGATTTAACTTTGATACCTTGTGTCTTACTCAGGGTTTCTATTTCTGCACAAAACATCATGACCTAGAAGCAAGTTGTGAAGGAAAGTGTTTATTCAGCTTATACTTTCCCATCTCTGTTCTTCACCTAAGGAAGTCAGGATCAGAACTCAAGCATGTCAAGAAGCAGCAGCTGATGCAGAGGCCATGGAGGGATGTTACATAGTGACTTGCTTCCCCTGCCTTGCTCAGCTTGCTTTTTTATAGAACCCAGGTATGCCAGACCAAAAATGGCATCACTCACAATGGGCTGTTCCCTTTTCCATAGATCAATGGTTGAGAAAATGCCCTACAGCTGTATCTCATGGAGGCATTTCCCCAACTGAGGGTTCCCTCTAGGAGATAACTCAAGCCTATGTCATGTTGACATAAAACAAGCCAGTACATCTGGTATCTGTCTAGAAAATTGTCTATTTCATCCAGATTTTTCAGTTTTGTTGACTATAGGCTTTTGTAGTAGGATCTTATGATTTTTTGAATTTCTTTAATTTCCATTGTTATGTCTCCCTTCTCACTTCTGATTTTGTTAATTTGAATACTTTTCCTGTGCCTTCTAGTTAGTCTGGCTAAGGCTTTATTTTTCTTTATTTTCACAAAGAACAAACTCTAGGTTTTGATTCTACATATAGTTCTTTTTGCTTCTACTTGGTTGGTTTCAGCCCTGAGTTTTGCTTGCAGTCTACTCCTCTTGGGTGTGTTTGCTTCTTTTTGTTCGAGAGTTTTTCAGTGTGCTGTTAAGCTACTGTTATATGCTCTCTCCAGTTTCTTTTTTGAGGGATGAGAACTATGATTTTTGCTCTTAGCAAAGCTTTCATAGTGTCCCATATATTGGGTATGTTGTGCCTCCATTTTCATTAAAATCTAAAGTCTTTAATTTCTTTATTTCTTCCTTGACCAATTTAGCATTGATAAGAGCATTGCTCAGCTTCCCTATGTATGTGGGCTTTCGGTTGTTTTTTGTTGTTATTGAAGCCCAGTCTCAGTACATGTGATATGATAGAATGCATAGGATTATTTCAATCTTCTTGTATCTCTTGAGGCCTATTTTGTCAACAATTATATAGTAAATTTTTGAGAAGGTACCTGAGGTGCTGAGAAGAAGGTATATTCTTTTGCTTTAGAATGAAATGTTTCATAAATATCTGCTAGATCCATTTGGTTCATAACTTCTTTTAGTTTCAATGTATCTCTATTCAGTTTCTATTTCCATGATTTTTCCATTGATGAGAGTGTGGAATTGAAGTCTCCCACTATTACTTACTGAGTGAGATGTAACATGTTCTTTGAACTATAGTAAGATTTCTTTTATGAATGTAGGTTCACTTACTTTTGGAGCATTTTTATTCAGATTTGACATTTCATCTTTGTGCATTTTTCCTTTGACTAGTGTGAAGTGTCCTTCCTTACCTTTTTAAAGAACTTTTGGTTGCATTTGATATTAAATTTGTTTTGATATTAATTATTTGATTGGTTGTATTTCTGATAACTTTAATTTGATATTAGAATGGCTACTTCAGCGTTTTTCTTGGGAACATTTGATTGGAAAATTGTTTTCCAGCTTTTTACTCTTAGGTAGTGCCTGTCTTTGTCACTGAGATGTATTTCCTTTATGCAGCAAGATATTGGGTCTTCTTTATGTGTTCAGTCTGTTAAACTGTGTATTTGTATTAAAGAATTGAGTTCTTTGAGGAGAGATATCAGGAACCAGTGATTATATTTGTTCTTATTTTTGATCTTAGAGGTGAAATTTTGTTTGTGTGCCTGTCTTCTTTTGGTTTACTTGAGAGAAGATTACTTTCTTGCTTTTTGTAGTTTGTAGTTTTCATTCTTGTGTTGGAGTTTTCCATCTGGAAAGATTGTGTATATTTGGATTTCTCATAAAATATCTTTGTTTCTTTATCTATGTCTATTGAGATATTTGCTGCATATAATAGCCTGGAATTTACATTCTCTTAGGATCTATATGACATCTTCCCAGAATCATAGTCTTTGCTTTCATAGTCTCTGCTGAGAAGTCTGGTGTAATTCTGACAGGTTTGATTTTATATGTAACTTGATCTTTTTTCCTTACTGCATTTAATAGTCTCTCTTTGTTTTGTACATTTGTTGTTTTGACTATTATGAGACAGGAAAATTTTTTTCTGCTTCAAAGTATTTAGAGTTCTGTAAGCTTCTTGTATGTTTAAGGGACTTTCTGCCTTTAGGTTAGGGAAGTTTTCTTCTATAATTTTGTTGACGATATTTACTAGCCCTTTAAGTTGGGAATCTTTGCTCTCTTCTATGTCTATTATCATCAGGTTTTATCTTCTCATTGTGTCCTGAATATCCTGGATTTTGGGGATTAGGAGCTTTTTGCAGTTTCTTTGACTATTGTGCCAGTCCATGTTTTCTATGGTACCTTCTGCCTTGAGGTTTTTCTCTTCTATGTCTTGTATTTTGTTGATGAAGCTTGAGTCTATGACTTCTGATCTAGTTTCTAAGTTTACTCACTTCAGGGTTGTCTCCCTTTGTGATTTCTTTATTGTTTCTATTTCTATTTTTAGTCATGGATGGTTTGTTCCATTTCTTCACCAGTTTGCTATTTTTCTGTAATTTTCTAATAGATTTTTTTGTGTTTTTTGTGTTTTTTGTTTAAGGGCTTCTACCTGTTTACCTATGTTGTCCTGTATTTCTTTAAGGGCATTATTTATGACCTTCTCAAAGTCCTCTAACATCATAATGAGTTGTGATTTTAAATCATAATCTTGCTTTTTCATTGTGTTGGGGTAACCAGGATTGCTGTGGTGGAGAAACTGGGTTCTGATGATCCCATTTGGCCTTGGTTTCTTTTGCTTAGGTTCAAGGATTTGCCTATTGTCATTGGCTTATTACTGGCATTAGCTAGTCTTGTTGATTCTGTAGGTAGCTTGACCCTCCTGTAAGTCTGTGTGTCAGCACTAATGCGGGACCAGCCTTCTCCTTTCAGAGTCTGGATACAGAAAGCTATGACACAAGATCAGCTCTAGGAACAGACAGAAAGCAGAAGGATTGTGTCCCAAACAGCTTTGTTATTTCTGTGTCCTGAAGGTTCAAGGCAGATACCTCAGAGCTGAAGTGGTGGTCTTACCTGTGCTCTCAGGTGTGTCAGCACTTATGCTGGACCAGCTCTCTCCCAACAGGGTCTGGGTATAGAAAGATGTAGCAGAGGGTCAGCTCCTGATGCAGGGGTAAACTGGAAGGATTCTATCACAGACTGCTTCTTAATTCCTGTGTCCTGAGGGCTCTGTTTGAGTTCCTCTTGGGCCAGAAATTTGAGCACAGCTGGTGGTCTCACCTGTGCTCTCTGGATACCTATCACAAATTTCTTAAATAATTGAATACAATTCCTACTTCTACTTTCATCCAATGATGTTTATTTCTATCATTTCTTTTTATTTAACTTGTAAATTATTTGTATTATACTAAATACTCTGTAACCAAGAAAGGTCCTAAACTTAATTTGTTCTTGCCTCTGACACCCTAGGAGTGACATTTACAGCCTGTTTTACAAGCCTGCCTCAAAAAAACTTTCTCAAAATTTGCATGAAGACTTTCATACCTAAGGTGACAGATTTTTGCATCAATATGTGGCCTGGCTTGAATCTAGTCTAAGATTAGAATGTCTTTTTATCTTGAAACTTTCTGGGGAGAGCCATCTACTCTGTATGGAACACAAAGAACACATTTCTTTCTTCTTATTTTTTTCATATGAACTTTAGTATATCACTTTGTGTAATATAAAACCTTTTTTCTTACAACTTTATTTTTTTTAAAAAGCAGACATACATGTACAAATTATTAAAAGAATTTTAGCATAAATATATACGAATATATTTTTATCAGTACTTGACTTTTTTAAACCTTTGAGAGTATGCATTGGAATCTAACTATTTACAAAGAATATAAAGTATATGTAAAACAAAATGTAACATGGAAATGTTCCAAGTTTTCATAGTGTGTAAAGATTAAACATAATTATTTTTAAATACCAAAAATTTTTATAAGGCTATCTTCTCAGCTCTTGAGTTATTAATGATTTCAGATCTAGGTGTACCCAACTTTGAGAGGGTGCTGTACATTTATTTATTTTTCTTAAGAAGGACTGAGGCTTCCACTTTTTGGCTTTTCTTTTCTTTTCTTTCTTTCTTTTGTTCTTCCTTTCTTTCTTTCTTCCTTTCTATCTATCTTTCTTTTATTTGTTTTTTCATTGTTCTTCAGCTTCATATGGTCTGTGAGTTGTTTCTTGGATATTCAGAGCTTTCTGAGGCTAGTATGCAATCATCAGTGACTGCATATTGCGTCTGTTCTTTTATGACTGGGTTAGCTCACTGAGGATGTTATTCTCTAGATACATCCATTTTCCTAGGAATTACATAAAGTCATTGTTTCTAATAGCTGAGCAGTACACCATTGCGTAAGTGTAAATATACCACAAGTTTTATATCCATTCATCTACGGAAGGACATTTGGGTTTTTTCCAGCTTCTGGCTATTATAAATAAGGCTGCTATGAACCTGGTGGAGCATGTGTCCTTATTGTATGTTGGAGCATCTTTGGGGTATATGCCCAGAAGTGGAATAACTGGGATTTCAGGTAGTATTATGTCCAATTTTCTGAGTAACTGCCAGACTTATTTCCAGAGTGGTTGTACTAGCTTACAACCTCACCAACAGCGGAGGAATGTTCCTCTTTTTTTGCATCCTTGCCGGCATGTACTTGGGAAAAATCTTTACTAATCCCACATCTATTAGTGGTCTAATATTCAATATATACAAAAAACTCAAGAAGTTAGATTCTAGAGAATCAAACAATCCTATTAATAATGGGGTGCAGAGCTAAACAACAAATTCTCAATTGAGGAATACTGAATGGCTGTGAAGCAGTTAAGGAAATATTCTACAGCCCTAGTCATCAGGGAAATGCAAATCAAAATATCTCTGAGATTTCACCTCACACTGGTCAGAATGGCTAATTCAAGAACTCATATGACAACACATTTCTTTCTTTTATCTAAGAAATGCAGAGAAAGACTTGGAAATGGGGTATCACAATCTTCATCCAGTACATGACCTGCAAACCTAAAACCTTCATTAGGTCTTACCTTTCACAGTCTGTACCATCTCCCAGCTGCAATACTTGTAGGACCAAGTCTTCAACACACAGTATTTCACAGGATACTAGCCACACATTTGAACCTTAGCTCTCCATCTTATTATATAGTAATTTGTCCCATCTTCAACCCACTCTCTTTCCCAGAAAATGTCATTATACATTCTAGGATGAAAGAGGAGACTGTTTCAGCTGACACATTATTAGGTTCTGCCAAAGCACACCAATGAATTGTATAGGCTTCCAGGTTACTTCCCTTAATATTGTCTCACCCAGTTTCCATGGCAAGAAAGGAACTGTGCACAGAGATTATATTGTCCAATTTTCTTTAAAGCATAGAAGCACTTATAGTCATTTTAAGTGTTAAGTAGTAATTTTCATTTCTTTATTATAATCCAATAATTACTTGTAGAAGCAGAAAGTACAGAGTTTTCCCTTTAGCCATATTTCATCAGTTTGTTCTGCCAAGGAAAGAGTTAATGTTCCCATGAACATATTTTTTATGGTCATGTATACATAGAAATAATATTAACCAGACTTTGAGATAATCAAACCTCATATCTTATTTTACACTCAAACTAAGGGCTGTAACACACCTACATTTGTGAGAGCTACTGAAAGAGAGGGCAGACAAGTGTTTTCTGATTATCACACTTTTCCACATTTGCAATGTGTCATTTAAGTATATAGAGTGAAAAGTGAGGAAGTGACAACCTGAATAAGCTCTGGCCAAGAAATGTATGAATATTCTGTGTTTGACAATTGTGACCTAGAATTCTTGTTGATTAACAAGTTAATCAAAATGCTGAGTTCCCTTTTTTTCTATTACATTGCCTGCTTTCAGCCAGCCTCAGTACTAATTCAGATACTGCCTGCCATTTCAACATACAAAGGTAATAAGAATATAGAAATTTCCAGAACCCTGAGTGGTGTATTCTCATCTTTATAGTGTTGAGATTCTCTTCTCAATCTCGGGAGCAACCTGTCACTAGAAAGCCAAATGTTCTGTTGAAAAGCCAGGAATATCAGACTAAATGTGAGTAGCAAAAATTGTCCTCTAAAAATAAAGGAGGATTGAAGGGTGACCCCATATGTGCTTGGGTGGATGTGATAAAATGCAATTTTTCAGCTTTCAGTAGGAGAGAGAATGATGATACAGGGCTAGGTCGGGAGTTTAGACTGAATGAGTATTTTTAAATATTAATTTAGCTAGGGAGGATGGCTCCAGGTTGGGAGGGGCAGCCTAGGGAGAGAACTTTGTTGGGGTGAGGATGAATACTGACACTATATGAAGCTGTTGGGTTTGGTGGGGGAGGCAAGGTTGTAGATATAGGACCTATAAGGCAGAGGGAGTACCTGATTATTATGAGCCAAGTGCACTGAACCTGGAAAGATCAGAAAGGGAAGTTTGGGAAATTACATGAAATAGAGTTCTTATATGAAGCCTGGGCAGCAGAGCTACCCTTAGGATGAGGAAAGAGCCATGCCGGGCTTCCTTGAAGTTCAAGTGAGAAAGAATAGAAAGAACACTATTGCCTCTCTTTCCAACAGTCAAATAGTCTTTTAAGTAAATACTCATGTTCCCAGAAGAATTTTGTGCAACTCAAAATATCCTGTGGGAATGACTCAGTGGTTAAAGTGCTTGTTGAATAAGCCTAAGAACTGGAATTTAGATTCCCCTAAAACTGGGGAAATGCTGTGGTGTTGGGTGATGATGGCCTATATATAATCCCAGATTCAGGAAGTGAAGACACAGCAACTTTAAGAGCAAGCTGGCTAGGAATACCAGTCAGGCCCAGGACCTCTGGGTTTGACTGAGAGATAATGTCTCTTTGAAAAAGACTGGTTCCTAATATCAACTGAGTTCTTACCATGAATGTGCATTCACATGTACTTATGGACCAGATACACAAACACATGAAACTGGATAAAAATATTAAAGTAAGGAAAGTAAGAATGAGACCCATAAGTGAATCACTAAATGTGATTTGTTTGTTTTTGTCTTGTTTTGTTTTTTTGCTTGCCCACGGTATCTTTGACTACTATTCTGTGGAAGACACAAATGGACAAGGAATTACTCTACAGCTTTCCTCTGCTTTGCGACCTCTATGTTGAATATGTTTGGATTCTTCCTCTGGCATCTCATTCCAAAGAGCCAGTAAAGAGTTTTGGGTTAGAGTAGTTTTGGGGGTTAAAAAGGCAGCTCTAGTGGGCACTTCCAGTTCACTACTTTTCTTTAGCCAACTTAATTGGCATAATATTCTTAACTGGTCCTTCCTCCCAAGTATTTCACAACCCCCGAAGCTTAGCTTACATATATAGTTTGCTGCACAATAAACTGAAACTACAGAGCCAGTTGCATGGATTACAAATGATAGTTTAACGTACTTCAGTCAGCTTAGGAGCAGTAAATCATCACATTTATCAACTATAGGCCATGAGAGTTAAATACTGCTTCATTTCCTTGGACCCTGAACTTATGCTGATCTTCAGCAATTCTCCAACTAAGCTATGCCAAGCCTTCAGCCAGTGATTGCATAAGCTTTGATTTTTCATTGCTAAGCTCTCCTCCATCCTAATTTCAGCTCCCACTGTATTAAACCTATTGCCTCCTTCGTTTTGAGTCTGTCAGCATCTTAGTGCATAGCATCAAATGCTGAGTTCTGTCCATTTTTTAATAAAATTGTGTTTTCTTACATTATCTTCTCTCAGATGGCCAATGTGCATTTATACTCAAAATCACTACTGGTGATAGATAGATAGATAAATAGATAGATAGATAAATAGATAGATAGATAGATAGATAGATAATAGATAGATAGTTATTTGATAGTTCCATCTATGATAATTTGCCTGTCTACATAGCTTTAACTACATAGTCACAAAAGAAGTATAGACTCAGACTTCCTAACAATGTTGTAGAACAACCTGCATTCGCCATTACAGCTTACCAGCATGCAGTGCAATGAGTAGGAACAACAGAAGTAGCAGGAAAGGCCATGGGTCTATCACACTGTCTTTATAGTAGAAACTCCATATCTCTTTGCAATTTTTCTTCTTTGGATGAACACAACTGGAAGCCTTCTGTTGGGAGCTACCCAGGGATCCCCATTTCAATACACATGCCTGTGTACAGCCTCTGAATCTGAACTGAGAAATGCAATACAGGCACTTTCAATTGCTCTCAACCACATCAGACTCTAACATCTCTTTGATTGCAAACTTCTAGGTGACCAGAAGTCTCCAACAAAGCACAACTTCCACCTCACAACCAATAGGGTTCATTACACGGCAGGGCGAACAAGACCTTTCAGCCATCTCCTTGTTATCTGGCTGAGATTTTAACCTTCTTTTCAATCTTCTGTATTTCTCTCATTCTAAAGTAGAGGAGAGTAGATGGAGAATACTTTAGGGCGTTTGAAAGAGGAGCTGCAGAGAGACCCTGGGGTGCTAGCCCTTGACAGCTTTATTTCAGAGAATCATTGGAAAGGCAAGTAGAAAAGGATGCTATTGTTGCCATTTCAAAACAACATACAGCATCACCTTCTGCTTTGACCTCTTCACCCTTCCCTTTCAAAAAATTATGCTTTGATTTTTGAAGCTCCCTTGTCCTAGTCAAAGAACAAAGAATCTCCCCCTCCCAGATTTAACATACAAATCACTTTAGTCATTTTCCTGTTATGAAGTGTGGGTGAATTTTCATAAAGGGAAATACTCAGGACCTTCACAGATAATTCAAATAGAGTTGAACTTTAGAACTCCAAGATGAAGAGTGGAATTCTTATGTATTCAGGAAGAAACATAACCTGAGCAATCAAACACCAGTCTTTCTATATGCACAATAAAGTCAAATTTTAAAGTGTGAAATCATACCTCCACATAACATGGCAGGATATTGTCGTTTGTTTCTTTATTGTGTTCTATTTTAACACTCATATAGCTATGCAAATGACATTAAATAGCTCAGTTAAGCCATAACTTTGTTTTTCAAAGAAAAACACACACAAAAAAATGCTACTTGCTTAAATCTAAAACCAAGAAAATTCAAAGAGAAAAGCATAAAAGGAAAATTGAAAATGTTGATTCAACTACTTTAAAACTAAAATACTTAAGGTTTTCACTAAGAAAAGGTTATTTAATATTACAAGTAGGTAATAATGGGGAAAACAGAGGATGCTCTCTGTATAAGATAAAATAGCAATAACAACAAACTGTTATGTCTATTGACTTCTGCATTGTCTTCGTGATGACTAATCTTAATTGTCAACTTTGCCTACATTTAAAACCAACTAAAAACCAAGCACCTTGGTATTCCCTGTGAGGGATTTTCTTAAGTGGATCATTTGAAGTTGGAAGACTCATGCTCACTGACCACAACATCTGGGAGCAGGTCACATAGGAAGATATGGAGGGATGAAACTTCAGCTTTTTCCTTTCTTGCTCTCACTCTTGGTTGCACATTTATTTATCCTGTTGCTGAGTCATCCTTTCACTGATATTATAATTCACTTCTTTGAGATTTCAGTATACACAAAACTCAATGTACAAGAATGCTCTAGGATACATTGAGGACTCTTTTACCAAATTTAGTGAATGGATATGTCTATATCATTTATTGAGCCAAACTTACCCTAACCTTTCAAAATGTTTTCTAATCTTTAAATATTTTCATCTGGCCTTAATTTTTTATTTTGCAATTTTTTAAATTGGATTAGAATCTCCTAACATTAGGAATTTTAACTTGCTCATTTTTGAAACCACCCTCTATAGACTTGATGAATAGAACTCTTTGGTGTATATATTTGTTTGATTTTTATTAATTATATTAATATATGAGTTATATAATAAAATGTTTCCTTTATAGACTTGATAAATAGAACTCTCTGGCGTATATATTTGTTATTAATTATATTAATATATGAATTATATAATAGAATGTTTCATCTATAGACTTGATAGATAAAACTCTTTGATATATGTTTGTTTGATGTTTCTCTGTTAACTATATAACAGAATGGGTAGCTGTTTTTTATCTAGTAGAACACTTATATAATGTAATAAAGTGTCTAAAAATAACACTCAAAAATCACTTTTAAATCCTTGAAAATATTATAGATATTTTCAGGACCTATTTTTATTACACTGGTCCTTTTAAAGCCTTTCATAACACAGCTACAGTGGTTTAGTTTGGGCCCATGAAAGCCCTGCTGTTTATGATTCATATGAAAATGCTTTATAGATACTTAAGTGTCATGAAAATATAAAATATTTGCATTATTTACTTTGTTATGAATATTTGTCCTGTCCAACTTTTTATTAACTTAAAAAAAGAAATGAAAGCAAAATTGTATACTTAGCAGATGACAGATTAGAGGATTATCTAGTAAGAAGAAAAAAAGATCTCAGAAAGTTCATAGAAATTCTTACAGATTGCAATAATGAGTGGACTTCTAAAATGATGTCTAATATGAACAGATGTATAGGAACACTTTTCTGTTAAATCATCTCAGGATAGACCTGTGACCTTTGTTTATATAAATCACTGTCAGGTCTGGGGATTAAGATTAATTCCGACCCCTGTGTGGCCAGAGGGGAACCGGGATCTGCAGCTGAGTGGAGCCAGCAGGGTCGGGAGTTGTCAGAACTTGTGGGGTGATCTGACTCTGGCCTTCTCCAGAATGTCTATATTTCATTTTTGGACATCGCCTACTACCTGAGGGCAGTGATAGGCTGAAGCAGCGGTCAGAAGTGGTGGCCACGGCATGGACTAACCCCTGTCCAGCTGGTGGAGTGCTGTGCTCCATTGTTTTGGTAGAGGAATTTTGTCCTGTCTCTTGCTTGCAGAGCCTCAACTGAAGTTTCCCACAAAGCATACTAATATTTTACTGGCATCTTCAATCTGGTATATTGTATTCTTTTGCCTATGTGACCAGGTGTCCCAAGGCTATTCATGTCAACCTATTCAGCTCCTGGCTGCGCTGATGAAGGAAGTGACCAGAACTTGGAAAATCATAGGTAGAGTCACGCATGCTAACAGCAATTACAGAAATGGCTGGATAGACATGATAGCTGTTGGGTGGGCCCGGGGTGCAGGTAGTGCTATCATCACAGCTTGTGAACAATTGTTAAAAGGAGACTGGAAACCAGAAGGTGATGGATGGCTGAAGATGTCCTTCCTATGCAAGGTAACTCTGCTGGGCTCGATTATGTTCACTTTCCAGCACACCAGGCATCTGGCAGTATTGAAACACG
Source organism: Micromys minutus (assembly GCF_963924665.1). NCBI lineage: Eukaryota > Metazoa > Chordata > Mammalia > Rodentia > Muridae > Micromys > Micromys minutus. The sequence goes on from NC_137976.1 coordinate 53,843,368, forward strand.
ATCTCATGTTCCTTTATACCATCTTCCTCGTGACCATAAAGGTAACCATGATGATGGCAAAGGATGCTGCCGTGACTCTCATGCCCTTTGAGGACACCTTGACTCGGGCGCTGCTTGGCCGGCCCTAGCAGCTGCAGCAGCAGCAGCAGTAAATAGAAGGCTGAAGTCAAACCATATTCCAATGGTTCTGCCTCTAAAGCATCTAAGCCGGCACAGAGCCTCAAGTACTGCTAAGAGACATGCCAAGAGAGAAGACTGAGGATTGTCCCTGAGCTTCAAAGGCAAAAAGAAAGAATTATTTATTTTTCCGAGTGTGAAGTGGTCGTAGTTCTATGTAAATGATGTGAAATAACACTCATCTCTAGGGATGGAGGAGACAAAAGAGAAATGCTTTGTTTCAGGGACACTGCTCACTCTGAGGGTCTTGGGGTGACGAGCATATCATGTGAATTTACTTTTCTGGTGTAAAAGATTCTCATAATTATTTGAGTAGTTTTATATTGATAAAAGAATAGTTTTTTAAATGTTAGAAAAAGTTCACTCATTACTGCAAAAATTCCAAGAATTTAACACAAAAAATTCAGTATTTTTTTTACTGATTTTCTACATCAATTTATAATCATTATTTACTTTGAATGATTATAGTTGTGTTTTAATTCTGCAGAATTAAACTTTTACTTCATATTTCCAGTGTAATTCCTGTATATAGAAGACAATTCCTATCTAATTTTTAACATGGAGAACTTTTCCTAAATATTTTTGACCTAAAATAATCTAATAACGTATACTTGGTGTATACATTTATTTTATATAATCTTGCACACATTAAATTACCTGGAATTTATTTTAGTTTCAAGTATTATTCTTCATTGAGGCCACAATGTTAATATGAGTCTCAGTTTGAAGTTTGTTCATGCCCTTATTTTAACAATCTTTTCCTCAGAAAAGCAGGGTTAAAATTCATGTGTATATATATATATATATATATATATATATATATATATATATGTGTGTGTGTGTGTGTGTGTGTGTGTGTGTGTGTGTGTGTGTGTATTTAATTGAACAACTTTATTTTTTAAAAAAGATAAATGTACAAATTTTAAGCATTTTTGCATAAAAGTATACAAATACATTTTTGTCAGTACTTGGTGTTTTTAAATGTTTGATAGTGTGCATTAAGATCTTACTAGTTACAATGAGCATAAAGTACATGTAAAACAAAATATAACCTGGAATTAGCCAAAATTTTCTTGGTGTGTAAAGATTAACTATAATGGTTTTACATTTTCTTTTTTTTTCTTGAACTTCATATACTCTGTGAGTTGTTTCCGGGGTGTTCTGAGCTTTCTGGGGTTAGTATCCAATTATCAGTGACTACATATTATGTCTGATCTTTTGTGACTGGGTTACCTCACTCAGGATGATATTCTCTAGATGCATCCATTTTCTTAAGAATTTCATAAAGTCATTGTTTCTGATAGCTGAGTAGTATATCTTTTTCCTTTTGCAACAGCAGCCTCACTCTGCACCCCCTGCTAGCCTCAGAACTCCTACCTTGCTTCCCAAGTGCTGGGATTATGGGCATGGTCCAACAGGCCAGGCCAGGGGCACAAGTTTTATTGTTAATAATCCTGGGTTTGGAACCTGAGTTGTTTTGTCTCTACCCTTACCCTGTTTCAACAGCTGAAGAGATTCTTCACATGCTGTGTCTTCCTCCTGACTACTCAGTTGGCCTGAATATGCTGGTGGTACGGATCTATGACTCACCAAAAAGTGCCCTCATGGCTGAAAGTATGTCCTGTACCTCTTTTCCATTGCTTCACAAATTTATTTGGCTATCTCTTGTGAGTTTGCATCTGGGTATCTCTGCTTAATAGACATGTGTGTGTTTCTAGTTTTATCTGAAATGAAAGCTATTTGCTGTTAAAATGCTCAGATCTTGTGAGGACTGTCTTCCCACATTTGATGTGAACCACAGAACCGAACCTTACATGGTAAACTACTTTAATGAAGTAATACAACATTAAATCTGCTGTCTTGTTGACAAAATAAAAAGCAAACAAGCAAACATACTAAATGATAAATTTTATTTGTGTTATTTGGTGTATAAAAGTCATGTAACATCATTAAAACTCTGTGTTGTGCCTTTCATACCAAGAAAATGAGCTTGCCTTCTGTTTAAGGCATTTTTGGTTGGTTAGGAAACATTTAGATGATATTCAGTATGTAAAGTTTTCCTTTTTTTCTTTATTTTTCTTTTGGTTTTCAAGATGTGTTTTTTTCTGTGTAACAATATCACTGGTGTTTTCCATGCACAGTAGCTATTACTTGATTAAGAGAAGGATTTTGAGTGGGGTACTTTTGATAGCCTTGAGAAAATGTTTATATTTGATATTGTGACAAAAAGCACTAAATTGCATTCTCTATTATATATTTGTTAATCTGTAGTTTAAAACTTTGCAAAATTAATGATATTGTTAAGTTCTGAAGTTTTAACTATACTTAAAATGGAACAAATCCTGTTTTTCCTTTTTGTCAAAAACAAATTCATTAAAATAACTACTTTAGTTTAAAAAAAAAGAATAATTCTGACTTTTCCTAGTAGGGATAATGAGCTTAGAACAAAGGCAGTAATATGCTACATCTGTCAGTCTATTACTGACATAAGTAATGTTTAGACTTTGAAGTATAAGGAAATGGTATGTAAGTTTCAAATCTGGAATATGATCTGAAACCGCAGCCAGAGTTTTGAAAGGTCTAAAATAGGCTCAAGCAGTTGATAGACAGGATTGATTTGTTTAACAGAGAATATTTCTGAAGGTATTGAGGTGTCTACAAACAGTCTGAGGGCATCCAAAGATCAAAAACATAAAAATGTCTGATCACAGTATAACCAAGGCTCTAACTATGGAACTATGGCAACTATAAGCTTTTTTGTTAAGTAGCAAGCCACTCATGTTCCCTCTAATGGCAAACATCGTACATTTAAAATTTTTACAAAGTGGATTCACTGTGGCTAGGAGTACTCAAAGAAAGTGAACTTTATCAATAATAGGATGTTTCTGGATGATAAAACAATTTTGTGTATGCCAGTGTCTCCTTTAGACAGTGAGTATCCACTGGGCTGATCATACACTTCCCTCCCATCATGTCTATTACAACAGTTAAGCATATAAAAGAGTATTGCATATTCATAACAGACAAAAAGAGTAATGCCATCATCCCCTTTACAATAGGAAATCCTTAACTACAGAGTGATCATAGAAATTGAATATTCAGTAGTCCTGCCATGGATGCTCTGAGACTGATGATTTCAAGCTTCATTGTGCATCAGGATCACTGAGAAAGACTTCTGACTCACCACTGGAGTTGAAGAATGAGTAGATATGGAGCAAGGGTCCAAGAACCTGTTAGTGTCACAACTTCTCAGGTGGTACTGATAAGGAATCATCTCATTACAGATGTTTTATTTATAGGCATTGCTAAAGAAAATACACATTTTTGTAGTCAAGAAGTCATTCCTCTATTCTTGGTTTATGGTATTACTTCACATCCTCAGAAGTAAGTCGACTTCTTATGTGCTTTGACACAAAAGGTTAAGGAAAATAAAGTTTCACCATTCATGGGTCTGATTGAGCCCATATATAAGTGAGAGCTAATTCCCATAAAGAATAGAAACTGCAAGCATGCTATTATAGAGCAAACAAAACTAGAAATGAAATGTAAGCGGAGAAAAACAGGGAAAGAAATAGAATAAGCAAGGAGCTGTCATACAAGATTGAACATTAGATGAATTTCTTTATTTTCTTTGTTCTTTCTTCAGATCTTTCGTTTGCCACAATTTATGAGACTGCCTACAGCTGGTCTTTTCCTCCATTATAATGTCCTGTTAAACTGCTTTTATTTTCCTATCATTTCTTTCTATTTCTCCATTCATTGCTTGTTTTATAAAAGTCTCTAAGCTATGCCAAATATAAAATTTTCCTTCTCATAGTCACCAGTTTGCCTTGATTCTTAGAGTGAATTTGAGTTTTTAATCAATATTTTGATCCTCAAGGCTATGGGGGGGTCTTTAATTGAAACTGGATTCTTTATGTATTATGAGATGGCCATGCGCCTATGGAACCAATAAGAACAATGCTTATTGGTGAATTTGACATATCTTCGGTAGGCTTATGTATTTCATTATGGACCCGTGCTATTATCATTGCTTTCTGAAGTTTTATAACTTTTAAGGGCTTGGGTCTAGCTGAGAGAATTGGACTAGTGTAAGACAACATTTGAGGACTGTAACCTATAAAAAATTCTGCTCCTGTTCTTTGCTTGCTTCTTGATGTGAGTAAGCTGTAGCCTTATAAATTTCCCTTTATAAGTAGAGCTGCTTCAGACCCAATGTTTTCAGAATGGAGGCCCTGAAAACATTCTGAAACTGTGAGCCTAAATCAGTCCTTCCCTCTTTAGCTGTTTTCATCTCATATTTTGTCTCCAAGTAGAAAGTAATTAATACAAAAGTTACCTGATTCACTACTTTCAATTGTGTATGGGCTGTTCTTATTCCTTCATTTCTTCTTTTCATTTGTACTGTTGTCCTTATGTCTTTTTTTCTTTAATTCATTTTCTAAGACAATCTTCTCATTGTCCATCAAGATCACTCAGTGGATCGAAGGTGCTTGACACAAAGTCTGATAACCTGAGTTCAATTTCTGGATCCCACATGATACAAAGAGAAAACTTATTTCCACAGATGTGTTCTGACCTCCCCAAGCATAGATAACATATATCTGAAATTACAGACATGCACACACCAACACACAAGAAACAACTCAAAGTAAATAATAACTTCCTCCTTGTGAGTTCAATTTCTCTATTTACAACCTGATTATATACATTATAGGGCTTAATATTATGTACATTGTATGTAATATTATGTATTTCTAAAATAAGATTCAGGAAGAAGTACTTTTAAGGCATTTCTTACCTTCTATATCTCAGTATAGTAGCTTTTTAAACCACAAATTCCAATTTTGGCACTCTTCCATGCCAGAAGTTTTATAAATTTTACCGAGGCTAATTCATTTTATTATTTATTTTCAGTTTTAAATATCCTGTATTGTTTATAGTTTCATACATTAGGCCCTTATTAATTCATTATATGTAGCTTGGTTTGATGAAGCCTGACAAAGAAAATTAAGATATCATCATATATAGGAACAAGGAAGACAGAGTTAGAAAAGCTAACACTGAACTCCAGACCTAGAAGAAGGTTTTGTCCTTTTGATTAGCATATAGCTCTAAATTTAAAGAAATAATAGCCTCGGTATTGGGGAATCATTTTAAATCTATTCATGAGAGAAACAACCTTGATAAAATAATGCAATTGCTATTTAAATGTATGCAAGAAAATATTTGCTTATTTGTTTAGTAGCTATACAGCTGAGAAAGGGTTCTAAATAAATATTCCTTCTTTGGTTGCCTCTGATTACTATTTCTGTTAAAATACATTGTTATCCTTTGCTGCACACGCCAGTTTTTGTAAGATTTTAGTGTTCTTAAATAGAGAGGATGGGAAGATGTCAATATTAACCAACACTAAGTGGATCCACGGTTATCAAAAAAAGGTAGGTTGGGGAAGAGTACTGAGGTGATTTTGGGTGCTGAATATGCTAGCCTTTAAAGTCTTCTTGGAGGAAGTAGCAGTACAAATCAGGAACTACAGACTTCTGGGAACAAGCCAGGAAGTATTTGGAGGAATAGCATTCCCGGGGAGAGACAAGGGAATCCAAATGGTCTTCATAAATGCTTTTAGCAATGCTGAGAAACTCCAAAAAATCATGTGGCTGTCGCTTGATAAAATCAGGAAGAGGTACAGATATACAGTCTTCTAGTGAGGAGAACATGAGTTGTTACTGTGTAGAGCAAAGATTTTGCTTATTAGTTTCAAAGAGGCAAAATGCTATTGCAATGTGTTCTGCAGTAATTAATGAGATCTGACAGTCATTTTGATGGATACTGGCTGCTCTGCAGAAAATTAAGTGTACATAAGCAGATGAATGAATTAAAGGTGGTTATGAAGGTATGAAAATAATAAGATTGCATTGGAAATTTTAAGGCAAAAGAAAAGCTTTTTGCCAATCACCTACAGATGAAACATAAATGGGGGGAAATAGAAGCGAGGGACCTCCAGTTTTACATTGAACAATTAGAAAATAAGAAGAGTCATTAACTGATTGTTTTTTTATCTGAGGAAAAGGAGTTTTGAAAAGCTTGACACAAAATAGATGCATTTGAGGAGTTATAACCTGAGCTTTAAAGAGTAGTAATACTCCTATGGGATATTTTTTAATTGGTGATTAATGAGAAAAAACATAGTTCATTATGGGTGGCACTACCCCTAACCCAAGTGCCCTGAATGGTATAAGAAAGTACTTTAAGCAAGCCATGAGAGGAGAAAACTGGCAAACTGCACTCTTGACCATCTCTTCTGCCTCCAGGTTTCTATCTTGATCTCTTGCCCTGAGTTTCATGGATGATCATCTACAAGCTTTAAGATGAAATACACTTTATTTTTTGGTCATGGTGTTTCCTCAGAGAATAAAATCCATAACTATACATTATGCTTAACATTTTTATTAAAAATTTTATTTATTTACATTTAAAATGTTATTCACTTTCCTGGTTTCCCCTCCATAACCCCCACTATCCCATCCTTCTTCACCCTGCTTCTGTGAGGGTGTCCCCCACCCACCAACCCAACTCCTCCTGCCTCCCTGTCCTGGATTCCCCTATACTGAGGCAACAAGCCTTCATAGATATCCAAATGGAAGGGCCTCTTCTTCCATTGATGTCCAATAAGATCATCTGCTACATATGTGGCTGGATTCTTCTTTGATCTGTCTTTGGTTGATGGTATAGTCCCTGGGAACTTTGGGGGGTCTGGGTGGTTGATATTGTTGTTCTTCCCATATGGTTGGAAACTCTTTCAGCTCCTTCAGTCTTTTCTCTAAGACCTTCGAATTTAGTGGTGGGGCCCAAACAAATCAAATCATGCAGTGAGTCTCACATGGATGGTTTATTGTGAGGGGAGACAGGCAGCCTCAGGGAGGAAAAAGAAGGGGACAGGGAGAAAGAGGCTTTTATCAGGCCTGTGAAACATAAGTGAAGGGATGTGCAAAGAGACAGACAGAGGAACGATGCTGTTGCCTCTTGGCATACTACAGATGATGTGACTCATTGCCAGGTCCTCTGAGAGCTGGCTATAAATATTTCTAATTGTTTGAAAGCCACTTCTAGCTCTCCCCAGATGTGCATGATTGCCTACAACAGTTATGCAATGTTATTAAAGCTTCAACCGTTTGATGACTTTGTAGCTCATTCAGATTAAAAACTGAACCTTCAAATGCTACCTACAATTTTGCATAATCTGAACTCTGAACCTTGTAGTGTCTTCTTATCTACTTTTCTTTTCCATTCTATATCAGGTCTGCCCCTCCTAATTTCCATATTCCAAAACACCATCCCTCTATCTCATTGTCTCTGTATTTGATGTTTACTATGCAGGGATTACAAAGTTTCCCAATTCTATTATCTCCTTTATGTCTGTACTCAAAGGGAAAAGTCTTTCCTTTAAAACTATATGTAAAATAGTCTCTAAAACAGGGCCTACTATATCCACCTTATTAAATCAATATAATTTCTGACTACCTTCTAAACAGTTATCTCAATATCCAAACCTTGCTCCTCATTAAAATACCTTCTTTTTGAAACAGTTGGAGAGTTTTACAGAAAGTCACAACTAGTTTAAATGTGATGGAAAACTTGGTGTGGAGTGGTGAATCCTAAGAGAAATAGCGACACACAACTTCTGTATTGAAGGCTCAAGGCAGGAAAATTGATGGCGTGAGACAGCTTCTAGCACAGACATCCATGACACTTCAAAACATAGCGCCTAAACAGGATCAAACCAATTGCAGCAGTTGACAAATTGATGTAGGGTAGGGATGGGTTGGAAGACACTGCAGGAGCCCTCTTCAAGATGGAGAGCGGCAGAAAAGTAACAATTGTTGAGAAGAGGAATATTAATCTTCCCCTATGATAAATCCTTTGGTTAGTTATTTAATACATAGTGTGGAAAGCCTTAGAAACATATACAGGCAGGCAACACAGTAAGTACTTGGCAGGTTGTACATTTCTCTTGATTCATTGATATGCATGCATTTGTAAAAACAATGAGCACAAAAAGGAGAAAGCTGTAAATTTGGGAGTACTACTTTGACATGAGAGATAAGGAGGGAGGTCAGCTATGGGATAAAAGATGCAATTGTATTCTAATTAAAAGTAAAGTCATTAAAACAAACAAACAAACAAACCAACAAACAAAAACATATGTCCTCCCATTCTGCCCCTCCCTGAGTGTCTCATTTCTTCTAACTTTATTTATTGTACTTTATCATTTTTATATTATAGGGTCTCTTATGTGTTTGTCTATAGATTTTGCTCCTTATTAGAATGTTAGCTTTATACAAGGGTTTTATTTATTTATTTATTTATTTATTTATTTATTTATTGATTGATTTACTGGGTGGTTTTACATCAATTTGATGCAAATTAGAGACTTCAGAGAGGAGCAACTTTCAACTGAGTAAATACTTCCATAAGACTGAGCTGTAGGCAAACCTGTAGGGCATAATCTTAATAAGTAAGTAAAGGGAGAGGCCCCAGCCATCATGGCCCTAGCTTCTATAAGAAACCAGAACAAGCAAACCAGAGGGAACAGACCACTAATCAGTCTCCTCCATTTCCTCTTTGTCAGTTCTGCATTTAGGTTCATGCCCTGCTTGAGTCTGTGCCTCTATTGATGCTGGGCTGAACTGTTATATGCAAGTGCAGGTAAAAATATTCAAAGGTGCTTCTGCTCATGGTGTTTCATCACAACAATAGGCCTAACTAAGACAACTGATTTACTCATAGACCCTTGCACAATGGTTGGAACACACAAGGCATTTAATCATATGATGGTATAGAATATATCATTTCAGACAAAATGGAATCCAATTATAGATGATACCTTTTCATGTTCATAGTTAAGTGCATTATCCTTTTGCTGGCAATATTTGTATAGATTTTTTTAAGCATCCAGTGAATAAATTTAAAAGTAAAATAAAGGTAAAAGAAAAGGAGGAGAAAGAGGACTACACCAACAAGGAGGAAGCCTAAAGCAGGTTAATCATCAAACAGAAAGAGAAGGTCATGAGGAAAAAGTGGAGGCAGATGAGAAGGAGGAAGAGAAGGACAGTGATGGAGAGAAACAAAGGCAAGGAATAACGAGTGATCATGAGTGTAGTTGATTTCTCCATTGCCATTTATTATCTATCCAGACTCATCTGTGAAATTCCCCAAGAGAGTCTGTATGGCATCCATAGCCACAAACAGAGTTAAAAAAAAAATAGTGCTGAATAAACGAAGGGATAGTGAGAAGATCCCCAGAACAAAACAAATCTGATTCCTTGCCACATCTGACCACTGAACTCCTGGTTGCACACTGAAGACTGCCATTGCCTGCATATGCAAAGTAATGGCATTTTAAAGCCACTGTAATCTCCCCTGCTTTCTGTTGCTCTGGAAAAGCAGTATTTACAATGGCTCTCTCTCTGCTGCCCACAAGGGATTTAGCCACTGTTGTAACCTTGTGCTGTTCATTGTGAAGCTGCAAAGAACATCTCCCAGACATTTAAGCTGCTTTGAAAGGGGAAATGCAACTGTCAGCTCAGGTAGCTTTACACTGTCAGGGCTGGACAACTAAACCAACTCATCTGTCCTGCACAGCCCCTCATGAGGGGTGAAGCTGACAGTTTGATCTCCCTGTAATAAACACTTCCCATGCAATGCTGCATTCTTACCAAGGTGCATGCCGGAACCCTCTGTGGGACATGGGTTCTGGGTTATTCATCATAGAGCACTGTCTGCCCATTTGGATTTGTGAACACCCTCACGTGATCTAATACTAAGCCAATGTTGAGAGTTATCTCACAAGGTTTTTTTTTTTTTTTTCTTTCTTTCACTCTCTACACTTTATTTTGGTTTAACTGCCAAGAATGCTTTCTCTATTGCCTGTGACATCTAAGTCTTGATATTAAGGACATTGCTCCATTTAACATGTATTTTGCTACTCCTCCATCATTTAAAAATTCAAGGAAAGACTGTCTCCCAGTTGCAAGGAAAGACCTTCTTGCTTCAGTAATCAGACCCTTTTATTCTGCCATCCATGATCACTGGTCAGAAATGAGCAAATGTTGTAAACTGCCCACTCATCAGTGATCTCGGGACACTTGTCTAGAGTTCTGTGGTAAGAACAGTTTCTTTCCTGTTCAGAACATTGTGGTATAAAGCAAGAAAGCTGGGAACCACTGTATGATTTTCTTCATTAAAGAAGGAGGAAGGGTAAATGGCCACCTCTTATGTAGAAGAGGGCAGAGCCATAGAAACTGCAGAGTAAAAGAACAGGCAGGCACTTTCCATCATTATCACACGCTTCCTACTTCTGTAATTTAAAGTAGATGTTTGTGATGTGCTTTTGATTTAAGTCATTTTGATTTAGTGAAGACAGAATATCTTAATTTATTCCCATATGCTAGGTAGTTACTGGGTCTTTTAAGCCCAGGCCAGTTGTTAAAGAAAGCTATCAGAATCTTTATTAATATTTACATATGTCTAAATTTTACTACTCATTCCTATGACCATCTTTTAAAATAAGGAAGACCCTATGGTTAGGAAGATATCCTTGTGAGATCAATAAATGGGCTATCTTTTGGGACATGTGTAGGTTTAATTAACATGACAAATGCCAAGCATACTTGTTTTCTAGTGAATTGTTTTCTTAGTGGCCCCACAGCAGGCAAGTTGCATATTTGCCAGTAAGTCAATAGCTGTTGAGAGAATAATGATTCACAGGAATAGTGCATTAGGAATCTTGACATTGGTTTGTGGAATAGAGTAACAAAATAAAAGTGTGCTTAGGATGGCAACACATTTGGTTTCTTATTTGTTCATCATATATACATATATATATATATATATATATATATATATATATATATATATATATATATGCTGAACATATATGTGTGTGTGTGTGTGTGTGTGTGTGTGTGTTGAGGAATGTTTATGATGTACTTCTTTAAATGTATTGCAGAAAGAGTAAAAACCAAGCTATATGGAAAATCCTTAAATATACTTTAATACTTTACTATTCTCACAATGATAAATGAGATGACATAATCAGAATGTATTTAGCTTGATTTTGGATCTATCTATAATACAAACATAAACTATAATAGTTAAGGCCAAGAAAAATAAAATCAGGAGTTCAAATCAGCTGCCTTACCTAATAGTTTATTCTTTCTTTAGGTTTGTGAATGCCATGCATCAAGTTAGGTACTTTGTGGTTTCTAGATCCATGGGCCTTTCCAGATATACCCTTTCTTCTAGATTCAGTGACGCCATGCTTTCTTTACTCTGGAGTAACAATCAAAGCCAGGATTGGCTCTGGACTCTTTCTCCATATTTCTTATTATATTTTATATCCTTTGCCAGTTGTAGGAACCACAACCAAGGCAACTCTTAGAAGAACAGCATTTGATTGGGGCTGGCTTACAGGTTCAGTCCATTATCTTCAAGGCAGAAGCACAGTAACATCCAGGCAGGCCAGGTGCAAGACAAGCTGAGAATTCTACATATTTATCTGAAGGCTACTAGGAGACTTGGCTTCAAGGGAGCTAGGAAGATGGTACTAAAGCCCATACCCCACATTGACACACCTACTCCAAGAAGAACACCCATCCTAATAATGCCACTCCCTGAGCCAAGCATATACAAACCATCACACAGTGCATCCCAAATGACTAGCATGGCCCTGAAATATCAGCATGTGGGGATAACTTACTAAGCCCAACTTCAAACTGACTTCAGCAGCTAGTAATAGATCACCACTCGTGTAAGGATTCGTAATTTCTGTGATCCTGAAAAAAAAAAAAAAAGTTGACATTGTGACTATAGGCTTGAGTGAATTCTGTGAATTCCAATTAAAAAGCACCCTTCCAGTGTTTTTCTAGTTCTATGTGAAATGAAATCTACTGGATTTTATAGGTTGATTTCAGTCAAATTGACAAAAAGGCAAAAGCCTGAGAGACATATTGAGTTTTCTTGTAGGCAGCCACCCATGAAGTTAAAATTCAAGGGAAATCAAATTTCTTTAGTTCAGTCATTTGCCTCCAGTAATGACTTGCTTTCGCACTGGCCAAAACGTTTCTCTGCCATTATGAGGATGCAGACATTTTTGTGCATCAGGATATTTTCACTCCATCCCAGCTTTCCCTGCTTCACTGCCAAACCATCCAGTAGGCTGAGGTGTTGTCAGTTCACATGAAGGGGCAATTTGCAGCCTTGACTGAGTAGGTGAAGTGTTTTGTCATGACTGGTTACACTTAAGTCGTGAGTGTTTACCTTCAATTCAGAGATGGGCTGCATTTTCTGGTAAAGCAGTGCCTCTTAGTCTACAGACTTCAGCTTCCAGGTGGTTAAGATGGTGAAAGAAAGCAAAATGAATATATTTCAGCTGTTTTGGATTCATTGGTAGTGCTGAGGTTGGAGAGAGGATGTGTGTCCTGCCCCCCCTGCCCTCCAAGGTCACTTAGCTGATAGGACTCTGGTGCCTTGTGCGAGACCAATTCTGGGGCTTTGAAAATGAAACAGGTCTAGTTTAGGAAATGAGCCAAATCATCTCTCACTAGGTTTTGCAAAGACTTGAGCCCTTTGCCTTTTAGGAAACTCTATTATTCATTAGAATTTATAATAATATACAAATGTACAGGAGAGATTTGACTTCATAGAAAGCTATAAATATAACAGTAATAACTCCTAATTTTGCCTTTTCAGAAGCTACTGTATTCTTTTGCCATCCCTTTGGGTAAATAATATCCTGACACTGGTAATAAATTTCATTCGTTCTGCCTTAATAATTGTTCTGACATATGCATGACCAAGGAAAATGTTTTTCATGATGATTGTTAACACTATAAAAATAGTTCTATGTGGATGGATATTCTACAACTTGATACCACTCAGTTAATATTAAAATTATAAATTTTAGCACTATTCTGTATCTGTGACTGTTTAGTAATTGTACTTTGCTGTATAGTATTTCATACTTTCTTAATATCACAACTTATGTGTCGGTTGTCTGTTGTACTTATGGTTTCAAACTTTTAGAAAAGGATGTTTTGAATATGTTTTATTTGAATTCAACATTATGTGTGTGTGAGTACGCTTTCACACTCTGTATTTGATCTTGTATTCACAACACGGTGCATTTTGATTAATGGAGATTATTTGCCCAATATATTCCTTTTTGTAAGTCATAGTACCTTGTCATTTATGAAATCAATTTCTGAATTAATGTCTAAAAGTATTCTGCTATGTTTACCTTAAAAGCTTTCTTTAATTCTAAATCTTAACTATTAAGTATCAATGTAACCTTTCAAGAACTAATTTTTTAACATGCTACAAGTCATAAGTTTACTTAAAAAATAGTGAGGGCAGACCGCCAGCTCCTAAGGTTGAGAGACTGGTGAGTGGGAGATCTGGGCGGCTGGGGAGCAGAGAGATCTCTGCGAAGTGCACACGCGGGGCGCACCATCGGGAACTGCCTGATCCGGGGACCAGGACCAGAACTTTGGAACCTCTGTTCCCACCTGGCGACTCTGAGGCATAGAACAGGCCTGGGCCCATCTGCCACCTGGACCAGTGGAGATCCAGGGACACAGACCAGAGACAAGGGAAAGGTGAGAACATATCACTGACAACAAAATGGAAAGAGGAAAGCTAAAGAGTATATCCCAAGGAAACCAAGACAACCGGGCAACACCAGAACCCAGCTCTTCCATAACAGCAAACATCGGAATTCCAAACACTCCAGAAAAAGAAGACACAGACCTGAAATCATACCTCAAGATGCTGATAGAGATACTTAAACAAGAACGGGAGGAAAAGCAAAAAGATTCAGAAGCTTTTAAAGAGGAAACAAGAAAAACACTCAAAGAACTCAAAGAACTAGAGGAAAACAGAACCAAAGAAATAAAGGAATGGAAGAGGGAAATTAAAACGGAAATTGACACAATAAAGAAAACACTAAAGAGATAACCCTAGAGGCAGAACACCAAAAAAAAAAAATCAGGAGTCACAGAAGCAAGCATTTCCAATAGATTACAAGAGATCGAAGAGAGAATCTCAGGGGCAGAAGACATCATTGCAAACATAGACAAAACAGCCAGAGAAGATGCAAAAAACAAAAAGCTCCTAACCCAAAATGTCCAGGAAATCCAGGACACAATGAGAAGACCTAACCTAAGGATAATAGGAATAGAAGAGGGAGAAGAGTATCAACTAAGAGGCACAGTAAATATCTTCAACAAAATCGAAGAAGAAAACTTCCCTACCCTCAAGAATGAGATGATCACGAGCATAAAAGAAGCCTTCAAAACTCCAAATAGGTTGGACCAGAAAAGAAATACCTCCGGACACATAATAGTCAAAACACCAAGTGCCCAAAGCAAAGAAAGAATACTAAAAGCAGTAAGGGAAAAAAGGTCAGGTAACATATAAAGGCAGGCCAATCAGAATCACACCCGATTTTTCAAAAGAGACTATGAAAGCTAGAAGAGCCTGGACAGATATCATGCAGACCGTTAGAGAGCACAAGTGCCAGCCCAAGCTGCTATACCCAGCAAAACCATCAATCACCATCGATGGAGAGACAAAGATATTTCAAGACTAATCAAAATTTACACAATATCTGACCACAAACCCAGCACTACAACGAATTATTGGTGAAAAACCCAATACAATGAGCGAAAATACAGCCTAGTAAAAACAAGAAAACTCCTAAACAAGAAAACTAAAAGAAGAAAAAGACACAGACACAACTCAACCCACAAAAGAAATAATGGCAGGAAACAGAAACAACTATTCCTTGATATCTATTAACATGAAAGGACTCAACTACCCAATAAAGAGACATAGGCTATCAGACTGGATACATAAACAAAATCCAGCCTTTTTCTGCATACAGGAAACTCATCTCAGAGACAAAGATAGACAATATCTCAGAGTAAAAGCGTGGGAAAAAAAAAACTTCCACGCAAACAGCCCCAAGAAGCAAGCTGGAGTGGCTATTCTAATATCGAATAAAGTAAATCTCCAACCAAAAGTTATCAAAAAAAGATAAGGAAGGACACTTTTTACTCATTATCAGGGAAATCTGTCAGGAGGAACTCTCAATTCTTAAGATATATGCTCCAAATAAAAAAACACCCACATTCATAAAAGAAACCCTACTAAAGCTCAAAAAATACATTTCATCCCACACAAAAATAGTGGGAGACTTTAACACCCCACGGTCACCAATGGACAGGCCATGGAAACAGAAACTAAACAAGGACAGTGCAAAACTAGCAGAGACTTTGAACCAACTAGAATTAATAGATATATACAGAACATATCATCTTAAAGTAAAAGAATACACCTTCTTCTCATCACCCCATCCCACCTTCTCGAAAATTGACCACATAATTGGACACAGAACAAGCCTCAATCGATATAAGAATATTGAAATACTCCCATGCATCCTCTCAGATCATCATGGTCTACGGCTGGTCTTTAACAACAACAAAGACAACAAAAAGCCAACGTACACATGGAAACTAAACAACGCTCTGTTAAAGGATAGCAGGGTCAAAGAAGAAATAAAGAAATAAATAAAGGACTTTCTAGAATTCAACGAAAACGAAAACACAACATACCCAAACCTATGGGATGCAATGAAAGCAGTACTGAGAGGAAAACTCATAGCCCTAAGTGCTTCCAAAAAGAAACTGGAGAGAGCTTACATCAGCAACCTGACAGTACACCTAAAAGCCCTAGAACAAAAGGAAGCAGATATACCCAAGAAGAGTAGACGGCAATAAATAATCAAAATTAGGGCAGAAATAGATCAAATAGAAACAAAAAGAACCATTGAAAAAATCAACAAAACAAAGAGTTGGTTCTTTGAGAAAATCAAAAAGATTGATAAACCCCTAGCCAGACCAACTAGAGGGCAAAGAAAGAGTATACAAATTAACAAAATCAGAAAGGAAAGTGGAGACATAACAACTGAAACTGAGGAAATTCAAGAAATCATCAGATCCTACTACAAAAACATATACTCCACAAAATTGGAAAATCTGGAGGAAATGGACGAATTCCTAGACAGATACAAGATCCTAAAGTTTAACCAGGACGAAGTAAACCATCTAAATAACCCTATAACACCTAAAGAAATAGAAGAAGTCATCAAAAGCCTCCCAACCAAAAAAAGCCCAGTTCCAGACGGGTTCAGTGCAGAATTTTATCAGACATTTATTGCAGATATAACACCAATACTCTCCAAACTATTCCAAAAGATAGCATCAGATGGAATGCTACCCAACTCATTTCTTGAGGCTACAATAACGCTCTTACCTAAACCACACAAAGACCCTACAAGGAAAGAGAACTTCAGACCAATCTCATTTATGAACTTTGACACAAAAATAGTCAACAAAATCCTTGAAAACCGAATCCAAGAACATATCAAAACGATCATTCATCATGACCAAGTAGGCTTCATCCCAGGGATGCAGGGATGGATTAATATAGCGAAATCCATCAACGTAATCCACCATATAAACAAACTCAAAGAACAAAATCACATGGTCATCTCACTAGATGCTGAGAAAGCATTTGACAAAATTCAACACCACTTCATGTTAAAAGTCCTGGAAAGAACTGAAATCCAAGATCCATACTTAAACATAATAAAAGCAATATACAGCAAACCAATAGCCAACAGCAAACTTAACGGTGGGAAACTTGAAGCAATCCCAATAAAATCAGGGACTTGACAAGGCTGCCCACTCTCCCCCTACCTATTCAACATAGTACTGGAAGTCCTGGCTGGAGCAATTAGACAACAAAAAAAGATCAAAGGGATACAAATCGGAAAGGAAGAGATAAAAACATCACTCTTTGCTGATGACATGAGGCTAAGGACATTGTCAAGAAACCAAAACGGAAACCAACAGAATGGGAAAAAATCTTTACCAACACCACATCAGATAGAGGCCTAATATCCAAGGTGTACAAGGAACTCAAAAAGCTAGACACCAGAGAATCAAATAACCCTATTAAAAAATGGGGTACAGAGCTAAACAAAATGTTTTCAGTTGAGGAACACCGAATGGTCGAGAAACATCTGAGGAAGTGCTCCACATCCTTAGCCATCAGGGAAATGCAAATCAAAACAACCCTGAGATTCCACCTCACACCAGTCAGATTGGCCAAGATCCAAAACTCAGATGACAGCAGATGCTGGCGAGGCTGCAGAGAAAGAGGAACACTTCTCCACTGTTGGTGGGGATGCAAGCTAATACAACAACTCTGGAAATTTGTCTGGCGATACCTCAGAAAATTGGATATAGTACTATCTGAAGACCCAGCTATTCCACTTCTGGGCATATACCCCATAGACACTTTAATACACAACAAAGATATATGCACCACAATGTTCATAGCGGCTCTATTTATAATAGCCAGAAGCTGGATGGAACCCAGATGTCCTTCAGAAGATGAATGGATACAAAAATTGTGGTACATATACACAATGGAATACTACTCAGCCACCAGAAACAATGACTTAACCAAATTCTTAAGAAAATGGCTGCATCTAGAGAATATCATCCTGAGTGAGATAACCCAGTCACAAAAGAACAGACATAATATGCAGTCACTGATAGTGGGATTCTAACCTCAGAGGCTTGCATTCCCCCAGAAACAATTCAAGACTGTATGAAGTCCAAGAAATAAAGAAAACAAAAATATATATATATATATTTACAAAACAAGAAGACTTTGACTATTTCTATGTTGCATTTTGTTTTGCATGTACTTTACGCTTATTGTAACTATTAGGTTTTCAATGCATACTGTCAAACCCTTGAAAAAAATCAAGTACTGACTAAAAAATATATTCACATGGTTTTATGTAAAAATTATTTTAATGTCTGAAAGAACAGTACTGACAAAAATGTATAATTTTAAGCAAAAAAATGTTTAAAATCTTTACATTTATCTATGTTTTGTAAAATAAAGTCATTTTTAAAAAAAGAAAAAATTTAAGACAAATCTATACTAAAAAGAAAAAAATACTCTTTGCCGATGACATGATAGTGTACTTAAGTGACCCCAAAAACTCCACCAGAAAACTCCTACACTTGAAAAACAAGTTCAGCAAAGTGGCTGGATACAAAATCAACTCAAACAAATCAGTAGCCTTCCTATTCTCAAGGGACAAATATGTAGAGAAAAAATTAGGAAAAAGGTACCCTTCACAATTGTCACAAAAACTATGAAATACCTTGGTGTGACTCTAACTAAGCAAGTGAAGGACCTGTACGACAAGAACTTCAAACCTCTAAAGAAGGAAATTGAGGAGGATCTCAGAAAATGTAAAGATCTCTCATGCTTATGGATTGGAAAGATCAACATTTTAAAAATATCCATCCTACCAAAAGCAATCTACAGATTCAACGCAATCCCTATCAAAATTCCAACACAGTTCTTCATGGAATAAAAAGATCAATGTGAAATTTAATATGGAACAACAAAAGACCTAGAATAGCGAAATCCATCCTCAACAACAGGAAAACATCTGCGGGAATCACTATCCCTGACCTCTTGCTATATTACATGGAAATTGTGCTGAAAACTGCATGGTTCTGGTACAGAAATAGGCATGTGGATCAATGGAATAAAATAGAAGATCCAGAAATGAGTCCTCACATATATGGTCACCTGATTTTTGACAAAGGAGCAGTAAACATTCAATGGAAAAAGGACAGCCTATTCAACAAATGGTGCTGGTCCAACTGGCACTCAACATGCAAAAGAATTAAAATAGACCATTTTTTATCTCCTTGTACAAAGCTCAAGTGTAAGTGGATCAAGGATCTCCACATTAAACCAGATACACTGAAACTATTAGATGAGAAAGTAGGGAAAACTTTAGAACATATATGCACAGGAGAATATTTTCTGAACAAAACACCAATGGCTCAAGCTCTAAGGTCAAAGATTAACAAATGGGACTTAATGAGATTGCAGTTTCTGTAAGGCTAAGGATATTGTCAAGAAAACAAAATGGCAACCAACAGAATGGGAAAAGATTTTTACCAACTCCACATCAGATAGAGGCCTAATATATAAGGTATACAAAGAACTCTAAAAGCTGGACACCAGAGAATCAAATAACCCTATTAAAAAATGGGGTACAGAGCTAAACAAAACATTCTCAGTTGAGGAATATCGAATGGCTGAGAAATATCTGAGGAAGTGATCGACATCCTTAGCCATCAGGGAAATGCTAATCAAAACAACCCTGAGATTCCACCTCACACCAGTCAGATTGGCCAAGATCCAAAACTCAGAAGACAACAGATGCTGGCGAGTTTGCAGAGAAAGAGGAACACTTCTCCACTGTTGGTGGGGTTGCAAACTAATACAACCACTCTGGAAATCAATCTGGCGATACCTCAGAAAATTGAACATAATACTACCTGAAGACCCAGCTATTCCACTTCTGGGCATATACTCCAGAGACACCTTAGTACACAACAAAGATTTATGCACCACAATGTTCATAGCAGCTCTATTTATAATAGCCAGAACCTGGAAAGAACCCAGATGTCCTTCAGAAGACGAATGGTTACAAAAATTGTGCATTCTTTTAAGAGTTATGTCTGATGAGTTGATAGCTCATAAATTTTGTTGTTAGAAACTATTTTCTTGTTTAAATACTATTTTATTATAGGAAAAGTTACCTATATAAAATGTTACATATTAAACTGCTCTAATCACTTGATATGTGAGTACTTTATGAATATGTATTTTTTATTTTTTTAGAACAGATATTTGTAAGGACAAAATTAGGCCAAATATAGATGTCTTTTCACTCTTCAATTTGTTTGAATTTCTTGCTGGTATAGTGTACTTCTTTTGAGCATAAACAAAAGCTTTTTGGTTTGTTTTGTTTTTCTCCCATTTCCTTATATTCGCATGCAGCAGAAGGCATGACCCAGATTAGATTTGAATAAAAACCTGGACTAAAGTTCTCTCTTGCTTCCTCAGAATTATGGCCTAGAAGTCTTCCCAGTTCAAAACACAGAAATCCTTCTCAGGTTCTCTCTCCATTTTTAACTTTCAGTCAATCCCAGATAAAGTCAAGTAGATGCCAAGAATAGCCATTACACATACTGAATGATGTGAGTGGCATGAATTGAATACAGTGAATACAAATTAATATTTGGCAACCTTCTTGCCATATCCACACTATCTTGCTTTCAATAGTTTCACATTAAATCGTATCTGATAGTATAAATCCTCCAAATTTATTTTTTATTTTTAATATTTTTTTTAATTTTTTTTTACTGCTTTCTTTCTTCCTCAGTGTTCTGAGAATTTATCTCACTAGGCAGTATGAGATGACTTTGAACTCATGGTGATGTTGCTTCAGCGCCACAGAAGCTGGGATTATAGGAGTGAGTCGCCACTCCTGATATAATTCAGAGGCTTCGTATGTAGTCATTTTCAATTATAAAGTCAAACTGTCAAAAATAATCAGCCTGCATAAATTCTCTCCCGTTGGGATTAGCACTAATGTATCTATGAATCTATGGACCAGTTTTGAGCTAATTGAGATATTAGTGCTGCCACGGAGTCAATGAGCAGCAGTACCTCCATTTGCAGGACTTCAACCTCTCTCTGCAGTGCATTTTCCTAGTGTATATATACTTTGTACAACATCTGTCATATTTACAATTATATAGCATGTTTACATTTTATTATAGCATTTTTAATTTTTCAATTTACTATGACTATTTGCTACTTACAAAAATCCAATTGATTTTCTGTGCTGATCTCCTAAAATCATGATAAACTCCATTTTGAGCCAATATAGCTTGCTATCTTTTTAAATACCATGATGTTTTACGAAACAATTTTTCAAAAATTAAAAACCTTTTTTTCTTTCTAATAATGTGCTAATTAATCATTTCCTTATCTTTTGAATTGATTGGAACCTATATTGTAACGTCATAATAGTTATGAAAATAAATGTCTATGATTTGTTATTTTAGATGAAACTGTCTACTCTTTACCCAGTAACATGATACTACCTGAAAGGTTTCACAGTTAATATTTATTGGATAAAGGCTTCCAACATGTCATAATTCTCTACACTATTCTCTTTCTCGTATTAGTATTTTTGGAATAAACAAACTTTCCTATTGCAAAAAAAAAAAGATTATATCTTCATTTACTTTTAATTCAGAAATTTTATTAGTAATTCATAGTGTCTCTGTCCGACATTATTTCTTAATCTGTTTAGGTTTCTGCATTGTTTTGAGGGTTGTATGGTTCACTATCTTTAGTAGGACAGTAAGATACGTTTTATACATAAATATTCAGATGCTAAGCACAACTGGCATTATATACATTGTCTGATATTAGTTGCAATATATGATGTTATGTGTGTATATATGTATTTGGTGTGTGTGTTTGATCATGTATATTTGCTGAATTTTGGCTGAAATTACTTTCTTGTATGCTTAGAAGCAATATAATTAGATTTTGTCTTCATGTAATAGATTGGTTTCTCAGCTTTCTATCAGACTGAAGCAGTTCTCAAAGAATTTTTAAAAAGTGATCTAATTCATTTTCTGGAAGAGTTTTCATTTTGACATATTTTACAACCTGTACTTGTTAAATATTTATAAATAATCTTACATGCTAGAAATTAATGTATATTCTGTAGGATATGAGTCAATTGTGGTAATTATGTTTCTCAAATATTTTATATGCTGGCTGTGTTTTGAATACTTAAATATCAATTTCTGAGAAAATGGTGTTTTTTTTTCCTTTTAACTTTGGAATTTTATCAAGTTTTCTTTGAGTTTTTATCAATTTCTTTGTATGATTAAAGGATTTCCTGACACATGCACAGGTTTTAAAATTGCCACATTATTTTGTTCATTCAGTGTTTTATTATACTAAGATGATTCCTTTTACTTCTTTTACACTAGACCTAAAACTTAAGAAAAATGTAGCATCTTAATAATTAAGGGTATTAATATCATGCATATCAATTTTATGGCCTTTTACAAGTATATCTATTTCTTATATATTTACCCTAATCGGTATTATACTCTCACTTAATACACTTAGTATTTGTTTATTTTTAATATCTGGATACATACTAATTTATTTATTTTTAATTAATTAGTTGCCTCTTTCATGGATATGGGTACATGCGAGCAGGTCCCAGGGGAGGCAGAAATATCGGATATTATACAGTTGTCTGTGAGCCACCTGGCATAGGTTCTAGGCACAAACCTCACAGCCTTTGGAGAAAGAGTGTGTGCTGGTAACCTCTGAACCAGCTAGTCCTGTCCTTGCCAATTCTCTATTCACCCATTCATTTATTACACATTTCACAGGTCATTCAAAGATCACTTTATTAAGATCCAAAATTTATTCTTGTGACATTTGGTAAGATTCTTCTGCTATTTATATTTTCCTGTTTCCTACTTTTATTAGATATTTTATGTGTTTACATTTCAAATGTTATCCCCTATCCTTATTTTCTAATATTAATTTTAGTAAAATATCACTTCACCTTTTTAAGTGAAAAAATACTTTACTACTTGTAGAATTTTAGCCTTACAGCTGTCTTAAGTATGTTATTTTTCACAATATATAAATTTTGTAATTACTTTACGTATTTATTTTTGCTTGATAATATGATTCGTGCAAATTTAATGACCCAGAGCTTCCTTATATGTCTTCATAAATTCTCTCATAAGACACCAAATGTTTCAGTGAAATGCATTGCAAATAAACTCAGAGTCACCAATTTAAGTCCAGGCAGCATGAAGACAAGAAATCAAATCATTTCCTATGATCCAAGATTTGAAATTTCTACTCTTTCCTTGTATCTCTGTGGATACTATTTCTGATCTGTTTGTAAGCAGTCTGTTGTATAAGTCAAACTCTCTCCTTTGTCCCTGTTTCTGTGTGTTCTCAACAAAGGGCTTTGGCTCTATATTTATTGAACAACACAGAAGGCATCACATAGGCAAGGTATGCAGGGTATTTTAAAATTCTCTACTAGGATTTTAGATGAAATTAAGTCACTGATTTCAATGGATCCCATCTAACACTGACAGCAAACAAATGTTATCAAGCAATATCCATGTGTCGCTTCAACATATGGCAGATATTTATTTTATATGACTATGTTCATCTTATTTGCTGTTTCCTGTATACACACACACACACACACACACACACACACACACACACACACAAACACACATTGCTCTCTTGGTCAGGGGTCAGGTGTGTGAGAAATATATATCTTAGGACTGGAGCTATGTGTGAAGTTTACACTGTAAAAGCTGACTACAAGGCAAATTCAAGAAATTTTAGGTTGGTTGTTACAATTTTCTCTTAAAGCAGATTAAATAAATGGTCTTAGCATACAGTAGAATAGCAATTTTAAGTCTTAAATGACTAAAGAGTATGTTGTCAACTTTGGTCCTAAGGTCTAGCAAAAATCTAGTCCATTAGGGTATGAGACATTTTCATACCAAAGTATTGTCAAATCATTGCCAACTGTGTTGTTGAATTGTAAGTTATACACTGACAGAGATTATTGTGGTCATTAAGGAGTATCAAATACTCAAAATATGGAAGACAAAATAAATGTGCATGAGAAGAGAAAAAGTAAATATTATTCCTATAGGATAAAAGTCCTGGCTATCTTTGTTTAGGTTAACTTTGGCTTTTCTAAACATTCAATATATTCACTGTGGTGTTGAACATCAAAAGTGACATTTATATTACTCTTTACTGTCCCACGAGCTGACCTGTATATATACTCCCGGAATTCCAAATATTGTAAGGCAAAAGTGCCAATACTAGTTTGAAAAAGAAAACGTCCAATGACCAGTTGATGAGTAATTATATCTGAATTGTGGGCAGATGTCTTCTCTGTAGGAAATGTAAGAAAAATTGTGAAAAAATCCACCCATTATTAGCTTGTTGTGGATTATTAAGGATTTTATATCAAGAGGTATGCTTTTCTGAAATTGGGTGTGCTGTGCTTTGTGTGTAGGGGTGTGTGTGCAGGTGTCTGTATGTGGGTGTGTATATATGTATGTATAGAATTGTAATACTCTTTCAGGATATTTGATTTTCTATCAATGAGTATAACATTCCCTCCTTACTTCTTAATACTAGTTTCTTTAATGTATTTCTTGACAGATATTTGAGTATTTTTATTTGGTTGACTCTTAGTTACATTTACTTATAACACATTCTTTTGCTCTTTTCCCTTAAGATGATGACTAATGTAGATGATGAAATCTATGTCTTTAAGCGGATAGGGATGTATCTTGTTTTCTAATACAATCAGTTACTCTGTCTATTAATAATTGAAATAATAGTAAGTGTTATTATTTGTGAGTATATTGATGAATATTTAGAATGCTGTTAGAGATTATACTTGTTTAGAAAAGTGTTAGTAGGAGTTTCAACTTTACTGTCCATGGTTTCATCAGCCATGGTTAACTAGGTTTAATAAAGCTGGCATGAAGTTTCTCCTATTGTACAAACTTTAAATACAATATATGTCTATTGGTTACCCACTTGATATAAATGCCAGCATTGCACCTTTCAGAATATCTTGCTGCTTTGGTCACTGTAGTAGTTTATAGACATAATAGCTGGATAGGACTGTTGTTTGCTTTTATTCCTTGGCAACGTGCACAGAGAGTGGCTGCACTATGAACTGCAGTCGTTGGAATGGAGGATACAACATCAGCTGTCTGATTTCTCCCAGTTCTGTGACTTAAGGATGTGGTGCTTATAGCATTAAAGTATCTAATGGCCACTGGAAAAGAGACAACTGATCTTCTCTAGAGGTGACTCCCTGATAAGTTATTCAGTCCCCAATACTCAACCCAGAAAATGTATTCACAACAGCAGCACTAAAAGGAATTAAGCAATCAGTTAGTTATAGATAGATATGTGATAATATGTAATAATTATTATAATTACTATAATTAATGAGTAAGAGTCTATGAATTTGCAGGGAGTGAGAGGTAATAAAAAAGGTTGGATGGAGCAGGGGAAGAGTGAAAAATGATCTAAACACAACACTCATACACAAAACTTTTAAAGAAGAAAAATTTTAAAACCTTATTAGTGAATTATCGGTATTATTACTGTCATTTTTCTAAATTATGGTATTTACCTTCCTTCAGTAGAAAGTTCATCTAAAAGAAAATTAAACAGAAATTCTCTAGTTAAATGACAGAATAAATCTAACATACCTAGCAGATATCTTCTAAACTTTCCACTTTCCACTCAGACACTAAAGATTATACCATGTTCTTAGAAGCCCATAGACATTTTTCCAAAATGGACATATAGTTTCAATATCTATAAAAAGTTCATATTACTGACTTAAAATTAGAACAAAGAAGAAACTGACTTAGAATAAAAGAATAACATTTAGGAGATGTTTCATTGAAGTATAGGCCTATGTCAAACATTTGAAAGAAGAATGAAAAAAATGCAAACACAAAACAAAAGTATAATTAAATATACAAATTGCATTACAAAAATATGAATGAAATTAATGAGTGAGAACAAAAAGTAAAACAAAACTAGAAATCAACAAAATGAATAATTATTTTTTAGTAAGATTAGGCAGACAAACTTAAGCAAATTAATTAAAAGAGACATTATTCAAATTAATATATTATAAAAAGAAAGGGGAGATATTACAACAGACACTGTAAAAATCCATATGCCCTCAGACATATTTTTAAAATCAATTATTTTACAAAACTGAAAAAAATCCAAAATCAATGTATATATATATATATATATATACTAGCTATCACATATTTATAAAGAAGTGATTATCACTTTATAAGTTCATAGAGATATTATAGCATTCAATAAAATAGAAGTGAACTGTATCACAGTTACCTCTTAGTACTTTTATAAAGGCCAAAAACCTAAAGTAGACAGGGCCTAGGTTAAGACCTACTTTTACTGTTACTCGGATAATAGAGCATAGTATTAAACAAATTGTTAATATCTTACCATTATTCCAATAGATTCATAATCACCCAAACCTCATTAGAGAAGCTTCTTTTACACAATAGGTTGTTACTAACAGAGACACACAACTCATTGAGATGCAGAGAATACATGATTAAAACATGTCAGCTGTAATTGGGATATCTGTAACACAACATTTTTCCTGAGTAATCACAGGGCTCAGAGAACTTTATAGAAAAGATTTTAAGGTATAGAAGTAAGAGAATAGAACATAAAAAGAGTGTTTCCCAGATACAACTGGGCAGTCTCACATATGACAATTCAGGATGGGAAAACATGCCCAAGAGCTGTGTAACCTCATGCAAGAAAAACCCTGGAAATGAAAGGGAGGAAGGTCACAAAGTCCGACCCCTAGCTGAGTAACTACTTGTAGCTGATAGTGTTCATGAATAGAAGAGTTAGTTTTCTTTAAACATGTAGTCTACTGGCCAGTAGATAATAACACATCCTAAAGTATGTAGTAAGCACTTATTAGACTGAAAGAGTTTAAACACAGAGAAAACAACATTGTAACAGTGTGGAATGGGAAGTGGGAGGACTTGGGGGCATGGATGAATATGACCAAATATGTGTATAAAATTTGCTAAAATTTAGTAAAAATTATGTATTAGTAAAGAAATAATATTCTAATTTTTGGGATACTGGTGCTATACTAATATGAGATTATTAGATGGCATACAAAACATGAAGACATAATCTGGTGTTAGACCACAGAGATATGGTTACCAAGGAGCTAAGTTTCAGTGGTGGTAGATAAAATATATTGGGGATAGTTATGAGGTTTTATTTATGTTAATGAATGCTCTGAATTAACCTCATTAGATGAAGAGAAATAGAAAGAGTCACAGAAGGTAGAATCTCTGAATTTAATAATGGTTCTGACAGAGATCCTATATAAGGCAGCTGGAAACCATGTCTCGGAAGCAGAAGTCC
Organism: Micromys minutus; assembly: GCF_963924665.1. NCBI lineage: Eukaryota > Metazoa > Chordata > Mammalia > Rodentia > Muridae > Micromys > Micromys minutus. The sequence goes on from NC_137976.1 coordinate 53,870,617, forward strand.
TTCCTAAGCTTTGCTTCAATGATCTGTTTATCCTGCTAAATGTATTTTCTTTAGAAAAAAGCTCTTGCCCACCTTCTCAAAATGTTTTTCCTAAACAATGTATATGTGAAATCCAGGCCACAGGAGTGACAGGACTGAGAACACAGCTAAGGTAACCCAGCTCATCTGTATATGAAAATTCAGATCTTCCAGTCAAAGTCAAGGACATTCTTTCAGCTGAGCTGATTAGCCATGAGCCTCTGAGAAGTTAATCAATGCAGCACTGCCTTTTTATAATGCAGGACAGGAAGCCAAACTCCTAGGTCTGAATCCATTCGCTAGGGCCACATGCAACTCTACAGCTCCTATATAACCTTCTCTCTCTTAACCTGCAGCTACTTGATCTTTAATGTTTTCAGCTATAGAATTGGGAAGAACAAATTATTGAACAAAAAACTTACCTGAGTCAAAAACAGTTTTTTACCTTTATGTCAAGATTCCAAGATAAAAACTCAATAATCAGGTTTCCTGTGGGAGTTTTAATCACATTTTAGAATAGACTATTTACTACTTTAAGTAAATATTCATGTAAAGAATGAAAACTGAATGCAAGATCTCTCATAAATAGCAGGAAGTGATTGTTTTCTGAAAACTCACCCCCCCATTCCTCTGGGTGCATTGTGCTTGAATGGTTGTGAGTCACATCCTTTTTGTGATAAAGTAATTCATATCTCAATGTTTTCACGGTGGAAATGAAAATCCATGCCAAACTCTCTTTGTTGGGAACATGGTGCCTTGGACATGAGATGGATCATTTCTCCTGAGGAAACAATAATCAGAAAAATGAAAACTTTAGTTTTGAGTACAGAAACTGAAGCTCTAAATTTATTTAAATGGTTTCAGTTTTCTATTTCAGTTCCTGTGTTAAATGAGAGAGAGGAAAGAATTTTTAGCTTCCTGGATAATCTGAGGGGAAAAAATGTGACTATGGGTTGGAGCTATGGCAAAGTGAATGAACAGTGAATCTATAAGAAATGTCACACTATCCCCAAGGTACTGTTAATTGGATGGAATAGAAAAATGGGACATGAGCTCAAAATTCTAGTATACATAGTAAGGTATGGTCTAATTTATCTAAGCATAAAGCACGTAAGATATAAACTGGGAAACCAGGCAAGAGCTAAAGAGAAACAGAAGGCTGGATTTACTGTCTACATGTGTGCCAACTAGCATCGGGCTGGAATAGCTTGTTAATTTTCTCCTTTTTCTTTTCTTTTTTTTTTTTTTTTTTTTTTTGATAGAGAGACTGCCTTGCCACTTACCACTTAAAAACTTGCCAAAACAATTTCTTAAATTCTAGGAGTGACAATTATCTTTTGGAAAGGAATGGACAAGAGGAGAATTGATTTTTACGTGTTGATGTTTGTGATAGGCTCTGAAAATGGTTATTTAAATATTTTAATAACTTACTATTAATCATTCTTTCAAACAGCAATATAGGTTCTTTCCAGGTAAAATGAGTGAAATATATATATTTTTTTGGCTTTTGTACAAAGTACTATTTTTGAGCAACAGTGATTCACTGATTAAGACAAAAAATGGCTCAAAAATAATAGTAATAACATTTTCTAAAATTCATCAAATTTTATTCTATCTATTCTTTCAAACAGTTTGCTCAAGTAGATGCTGTTAATTTAAAATATAATTTTCTGCACCAGGTAGTCTTATATCACTGTTTTAATGGATACAAAATAATGTGTCATAATCAATAAATAAAATTTAAAATGAGCTCATGGGTTACCTTGAGTTCTTTCTTTCTTTACATCTGTGCTTCATTACTTCTTAGGGTAAACTCTGGGAAGATCCTTTCTGGCCCAAAAGGAAGACATATGCTTAAGGCCTTTGATGTAGTTGCCAGACTGCATTTCAGGAAAGTTGTACCAATTTACAGTCCCATTAGCACTGCATCAGAGTCTGTGTTTCCTCCGGCTCGTGCTGCCGCTCACTTTTGTCAATCATTTTAATGTTTGTCAGTGTGATAGGCAAAAATTATGCCTCATTTTATTTGCATGCATTTGAGGTTGAACATGTTTTCTCTTTGTGTGAACTACCTGTTGGTGCTCCGATTACTTTTGTCCATTAAGATGTTTAGTAATACCTCACGACCTGAGACATCTTTTCATATGAAAGATGAATATATATTAGTACGTATTCGTTGTGTTTACTATTATCTTTTTTATGTTATATGAGTTTTTCTCAATCGATAGAAAAATTTAAACTCGTTTTCCAAGACACTTGAGAAACTAAACAGGTATAAAATATATCATATATAAAAAAAAGTTTTTACCAACCTAATGCATCCTACCAATTACTTCAGTACCCCTTATATAAAATTCAGTGTGTGCCAGTCATCTGTGATTCGTGCGTATAGAAATAGTGAGTGTTTTCTATAGGAACATCTTGAGAAGCTAAACAATGAGGCATATAACAATTAGTCTCCAGTGACAGAAACTTGATTTAAAACTAAGAGGTTTCTTGGCCTTTTCATTTATAACCTCCTTAAATATATTTAGACAAAAAGAAAATAAGAAAGAGGGCAAGCCCTAGTAACACATCACACCATGTTTCCTGCTCATTGTGGTGATTCCTTCAGTTGGATCATCCAGATCTTCCCTCTTTTCCCAGTGTAAATAATTTCCAACCATCTGTGTCCCTGAGACAGTCCTTGAACCCAAGGACTAAAAACTGCCACCATTGTTCTAAGAAACTTAGATTGAGGAAGTATGGAACTTTTGGTTTCCCCTCTTTTCTGGTCTTTCTTCCTCTCTACCAATCTGCTGTGTCTTAGATTTTTAAGACTTCATCCAAGTCCATTATTTATGATAAAGAGTCTCATTTAATACAGCACATGTAAAAGTGTCTTGGTATCTCCCTTGCACTGTTTCATCAGGCAGTTGATTATCTGAATGAAATAGAGTGATTTGAATACATTTTGGAGTCTGGAGAGGAGTAATAAAGGTAAAGTGCTTGCTGTTGTGTGAGGATTCAAGTCCAGATAACAAAGCCCACATAAAAGCCAGGTCGACTTGATGGCCACTTGTAATTACAGCATTCGGGATGTAGAGACAGGAGATCTCTAGGGTCAAGTGAATTGCTAGAAAGTAAGGAATTAGTGACACTCTTTCAATAAAAAGAAGTGTAAAACACTTAAGAATGAAACTCAATTTCAGCTTTAGGGTTCTCCACACATCCTAAAACACCCCACACAGATTAAAGTACTATGTACACATACATACATATATATATATAAATACATACATGCATACATACATACATACATACAGACAGACAGACATATAAATGTGAGTGTGTGGCTCATTCATGTGTGAAGATGTAAGCATGGCAGCTTTGGGACAGCCTCTGGTGTCAGTCCTTAGGCTGATATGAATTGCTACTCAGTGTTTTGAGACAGAAACTTTTACCTGCACCAGAGGCTTAAGAGTCAGAGATCAGCCTGGCACTAAGTCTCAAGTGTGCACACCACATGAAATGTATAATTTGTTTAGGGAACTGAATTCAGATGTTCATCTTGCAATGAGACCACTTTGTCAAGATTTCTCCCTGGTCCCAGAATGAGCATTCTAAAAATGCTTCCAATAGCACTGCTAATTGCTAGTTTCATGAAAATAGTGGTTCCTGATATTCTAAGTGTTGGAATTTTATGGGAAATTTAAAGTAATTGTTATAAAGAAGGCAAGGAAGAACAGAAAAAAAGAAGGAAAAAAATCTTTATTGCTTAGGAGGACATGAAGAACAGGGAACACCAAGCTGATGTTCTGTTTCCTTTTCTCAACAAGCTTTAGAAAGAGACCAACCTTTTCTTTGAAATGTATCATGCATGCTTGACTTGTGTAGCCTCTGAATATTGTTGATCAGAACACTTCATCACTGAGACAGATTTGGTATATCCAAAGAAACACTGGTCACCGTGACCTCTCTCCCCAACCAGGTCCTTGACTGACAGGAGCAGCATTTTCAACCCTTCAGTGAGAGCTTGTGCACATCGGCTTTCTGTCAGCTCTTAATAAGGGGACTATTAAAAAGAAAAGTAGGGAGAAATCTTTAACTTCCTGTTACACATGACACTTACATTGTATTTAGTTGTGTATGTTTTATATTCTTGGTTACCTCATAAGCTTCCATGTACGTGGGCAGAGGTATTAAATGGCAGTATGAAGAACAGTTGAATCCTCCTACTTGTGTTGCAAAGTTTGACAAAAAAGGAATCAAGACATAAAGTCTAATTTGTTTTCCCTACCACATTCATGATTTGTCCACTGTTTCTTTGTATTGCTTATATCCCATATTACAGTTATTTCCTTTCACTACTTGTTCTGCTAATAGGTGAACTTTTACATTTTTATTTCATCTTAGAAGAATTTTTCTACCTATACAGTTTATAGGTATCTCCTTCTACAGAACTCCCAGACTCACTATATTTCTTTATTTTCCATGATTCAGTTTCTTAATATGTAAAATCAAGATAAAATTAATGTATTAGCTATTATTTAATGTAATATTCTCAGATTTACGTATTACAACAATTCTGTGATTTATGTCCAGAATGTTATTTCATATTCTAAGTCATATGTTAAAATATTATGTACAATTTTGGATGAAATAATTCTATTCTTTTTGGGGAATGCCTTCTGCTCTTGAGAGTTTTTTCGCCCTTCTGTGTAATAAATCTACATTCTCTATACTAAAAAATCCTCAGCTTTTTGATCAAAGAAAATAATAATAGAAAATTATAAGCATATATATATATATATATATATATATATATATATATAGGCTTATAATACACTATATATATAATTTATCCTTTAATATAATCACCTAGGGTCTGTATTATCACTATGAAATAAATAAGCAGGTGGTTGCTAGTATTAAATAACTTTCTCAAGTTGACAGTGCCCAAATAATAGAGCCAAGTATCACTTGAAGCTATTTTTAATTGATAATTTTTTTCCTGTTTGAGGGGGGTCTCCTGAACCCCAAATCTATAGCTCTTCATATGGTACTGAATGTCAGCTACAGTCTCTTTTATAGATAGACATGAGGGAAATGCAAGTCACTAAAAGTCATTTTCCTGTCTGCCAGAAAAGAGAGAGTAACTGTTTCAATACCAGTGTCATCAGGAGAAAATGCAAGCTGTCTTTAAAAAGAATTTTTTTGTGTGTTGGATAAACCATAGCTACAATTATTAATTTTTGTTATAGTCTTGATCCACAAATACATCATTGGTAGCCAATTCATGGATAAGAACTAAATTATCGGTTGTACAAATAAAGTAGAAATCATTTTCTTAGAATCTTTCTGCTTCTGTTTTGAGAAAGGCAATTGTCACCTAATTTGAAATGAATAATATCGAAAAAATTTCCCACTCCTTAAAATTTAAAGTGCCCAAAGAACAGCCATGCTGAACAAATCTATTCTAAATTCATTTAGTCTTGATGTCTTGTTCCCTGAATGAGTTATTAGTACAAATTTCTTAATGAATTGCAACAAGAAAATAGATTACCACTGTGAATAATCTGTTGCAAAGTCAAAAAAGCAGCTATGTTTTTATAGGAAAGTAGAGGCTATGCCTCCTCTTAGGTTTAGCTCCTTTCTTCCTTGCACTGGAGGTGTTCCTAAGTTCTGTATCACCACACTTAGACCAGCTGGGATTTCATGCAGAGAACAACAAAATACTATCAACATTTAAATAATGATGCAAAATTGTACCTTGAAAATATACACACATTAGTAACAATGTTTACGAGAAAATTCAATACCATCTTGAAGTTAAACAAAAGAAGAAGTGAGCCAGTACTTCTGGCCTCAATGTCTAGGGTTGTAAGAGAGTGAGTAGAATCTTTTACAAGACCTACAAGTATTACACTTAGTAGAAAATAGGGTGTTGAATGCAGTGTGCTATATTCTTAAGAGTGAAGCTTCTCTGCAGACAAGGCTTCAACCTTGGCATATGGACATAGTTTGCCAATCACTTCAAAAAATTCAAAAACCATTTTCCCTGTAAAACAAGCCAAATTGAGAGATGAGAAATAAACCTTAAAACAGCAATATATGCACAGCTTTTGGGGGCTACTATCCACTTATCAGTGAGTACATAGCATATGTAGATTTTTTTTGCCTGTGTTACCTCACTCAGAATGATAGTTTCTAGTTCCAACCATTGCCTAGGAATTCCTCGGAGTCATTTTTTCTAATAGCTGAGTAGTACTCCATTTTGTAAATGTACCATAGTTTCTTTTTTTTTAAATGACTTTATTTTGCAAAACAAAGATAAATGTACAGATTTTAAACATTTTTTGCTTAAAATTATACATTTTTGTCAGTACTGTTTTTTCAGACATTAAAATAAATTTTACATAAAACCATGTGAATATGTTTTTTAGTCAGTACTTGATTTTTTTCAAGGGCTTGACAGTATGCATTGAAAACCCAATAGTTACAATAAGCGTAAAGTACATGCAAAACAAAACGCAACATGGAAATAGTCAAAGTCTTCTTGTTTTGTGAATATATGCATATTTTTTGTTTTCTATATTTCTAGGACTTCATACAGTCTGTGAGTTGTTTCTGGGGGAGTGCAAGCCTCTGGGGTTAGCATCCCACTATTAGTGACTGCATATTATGTCTGTTCTTTTGTGACTGGGTTATCTCACTCAGGATGATCTTCTCTAGATGCAGCCATTTTCTTAAGAATTTGGTTAAGTCATTGTTTCTGGTGGCTGAGTAGTATTCCATTGTGTATATGTACCACAATTTTTGTATCCATTCGTCTTCTGAAGGACATCTGGGTTCCTTCCAGCTTCTGGCTATTATAAATAGAGCTGCTATGAACATTGTGGTGCATATATCTTTGTTGTGTATTAAAGTGTCTCTGGGGTATATGCCCAGAAGTGGAATAGCTGGGTCTTCAGGTAGTACTATATCCAATTTTCTGAGGTATCGCCAGACAGATTTCCAGAGTGGTTGTATTAGCTTGCAACCCCACCAACAGTGGAGAAGTGTTCCTCTTTCTCCGCATCCTCGCCAGCATCTGCTGTCATCTGAGTTTTGGATCTTGGCCAATCTGACTGGTGTGAGGTGGAATCTTAGGGTTGTTTTGATTTGCATTTCCCTGATGGCTAAGGATGTCGAGCACTTCCTCAGATGTTTCTCGGCCATTCGGTGTTCCTCAACTGAAAATGATTTGTTTAGCTCTGTACCCCATTTTTTAATAGAGTTATTTGATTCTCTGGTGTCTAGCTTTTTGAGTTTTTTGTACACCCTGGATATTAGGCCTCTATCTGATGTGGTGTTGGTAAAGATCTTTTCCCATTCTGTTGGTTGCCGTTTTGTTTTCTTGACGATGTCCTTAGCCTTACAGAAACTTTGCAGTCTCATTAAGTCCCATTTGTTAATCTTTGACCTTAGAGCTTAAGCCATTGGTGTTTTGTTCAGGAAATTTTCTCCTGTGCCTATGTGTTCTAAGGTTTTCCCTACTTCCTCATATAATAGTTTCAGTGTATCTGGTTTAATGTGGAGATCTTTAATCCACTTACACTTGAGCTTTGTACAAGGAGATAAGAACGGGTCTATTTTCATTCTTTTGCATGTTGAGTGCCAGTTGGACCAGCACCATTTGTTGAATAGGCTGTCCTTTTTCCATTGAATGTTTACTGCTCCTTTGTCAAAAATCAGGTGACCATATACATGAGGGCTCATTTCTGGATCTTCTATTCTATTCCATTGATCCACTTGCCTATTTCTGTACCAGTACCATGCAGTTTTCAGCACAATTGCCTTGTAATATAGCTTGAGGTCAGGGATAGTGATTCCCACAGATGTTTTTTTGTTGTTGAGGATGGATTTCGCTATTCTAGGTCTTTTGTTATTCCATATGAAATTGCACACTGATCTTTCCAATTCCATGAAGAACTGGGTTGGAATTTTGATGGGGTTTGCATTGAATCTGTAAATTGCTTTTGGTAGGATGGCCATTTTTAAGATGTTGATCTTTCCAATCCATGAGTATGGGATATATTTCCATTTTCTGAGATCCTCCTCAATTTCTTTCTTTAGAGGTTTGAAGTTCTTGTCATACAGGTCCTTCACTTCCTTAGTTAGAGTCACACCAAGGTATTTCATAGTTTTTGTAAAAATTGTGAAGGGTACCTTTTCCCTAATTTCTTTCTCCACATGTTTGTCCTTTGAGTATAGGAAGGCTACTGATTTGTTTGAGTTAATTTTGTATCCGGCCACTTTGCTGAACTTGTTTATCAGCTGTAGGAGTTCTCTGGTAGAATTTTTGGGGTCACTCATGTACACTATCATGTCATCGGCAAAGAGTGATGTTTTTATCTCTTCCTTTCCGATTTGTATCCCCTTGATCTCCTTTTGCTGTCTAATTGCTCCAGCCAGGACTTCCAGTACTATGTTGAATAGGTAGGGAGAGAGTGGGCAGCCTTGTCGAGTCCCTGATTTTAGTGGGATTGCTTCAAGTTTCTCGCCATTAAGTTTGATGTTGGCTTTTGCTTTGCTGTATATTTCTTTTATTATGTTTAAATATGGGCCTTGGATTCCTGTTCTTTCCAGGACTTTTAACATGAAGGGGTGTTGTATTTTGTCGAATGCTTTCTCAGAGTCTAGTGAGATGACCATGTGATTTTGGTCTTTAAGTTTGTTTATATGGTGGATTACATTGATGGATTTCCTTATGTTAAACCATCCCTGCATCCCAGGGATGAAGCCTACTTTGTCATGATGAATGATCATTTTGATGTGTTCTTGGATTCGGTTTGCAAGGATTTTGTTGAGTATTTTTGCATCAATGTTCATAAGTGAGATTGGTCTGAAGTTCTCTTTCCTTGTAGGGTCTTTGTGTGGCTTAGGTACGAGGGTTATTGTAGCCTCAACAAATGAGTGTGGTAATATTTCATCTGATTCTATCTTTTGGAATAGTTTGGCGAATATTGGTGTTATATCCCCAATAAATGTCTGATAAAATTCTGCACTGAACCTGTCTGGACCTGGGATTTTTTTGGTTGGGAGGCTTTTGATGACTTCTTCTATTTCTTTAGGTGTTATAGGGTTATTTAGATGGTTTACTTGGTCCTGGTTAAACTTTGGGACCTCGTATCTGTCTAGGAATTCGTCCATTTCCTCCAGATTTTCCAATTTTGTGGAGTATAATTTTTTGTAGTAGGATCTGATGATTTCTTGAATTTCCTTAGTTTCAGTTGTTATGTCACCACTTTCCTTTCTGATTTTGTTAATTTGGATACTCTCTCTTTGCCCTTTAGTTAGTCTGGCTAGGGGTTTATCAATCTTGTTGATTTTCTCAAAGAACCAACTCTTTGTTTTGTTGATTTTTTCAATGGTTCTTTTTGTTTCTATTTGGTCTATTTCTGCCCTAATTTTGATTATTTCTTGCCATCTACTCTTTTTGGGTATATCTGCTTCCTTTTGTTCTAGGACTTTTAGCTGTGCTGTCAGGTTGCTGATGTGAGCTCTCTCCAGTTTCTTTTTGGAAGCACTTAGGGCTATGAGTTTTCCTCTCAATACTGCTTTCATTGCATCCCATAGGTTTGGGTATGTTGTGTTATCGTTTTCGTTGAATTCTATAAAGTCCTTAATTTCTTTCTTTATTTCTTCTTTGACCCTGCTATTATTTAACAGAGCGTTGTTTAGTTTCCATGTGTATGTGGGCATTTTGTTGTCTTTTTTGTTGTTAAAGACCAGCCGGAGACCATGGTGATCTGAGAGGATGCATGGGAGTATTTCAATCTTCTTATATCGATGAAGGCTATCTATTCCTCTGTTGAAGGACATGGGGTTCTTTCCAGCTTCTGGCTATTATAAATAAGTCTGCTATGAAAATGGTGGAGCATGTGTACTTGTTATATGTTGGAGCATCTTTCGGGCAAATGACCAGGAATGGAATATTTGCCTCAGTACTTCTTAAAGGGTAGAACAAAATACTTGCAGGAGGAAATACAATGTGAAATAGAGGAACAGGGATTGAAGAAAAGGTCAGTCAGAAACTGCCTTACATGGGGATACACCACATTTGCAGCCACCAAACCCAAGCACTATTGCTGATGCCAAGAAGTGCTTACTGGCAGGAACCAGATATGGATGTCTCTTCAGAGGCTCTGCCAGAGTCATACTGATACAACTGAGGATGCTTTCAGATAACCATTGGGCTGAAAAAGGGAACCCCGGTGAAGGTGCTAGAGAAAGGACTGAAGGTGCTGAAAGGGTTTGCAGCCCCATGGAAAGAGCAACATTATCAACCAACCAGACACTCCAGAACTCCCATGGACTAAAACACCAACCATTGAGCACACATGGGGAGACCCATGGCTCCAATTGCATATGTAGCAGAGGATGGCATTGTCTGGTATCAATGTGAAAAGAGGCCTTTGTTCCACTGAAGGCGCATTTTCCCAATGTAAGGTCATGCCAAAGCACTGAGGTGCAGGAGGTGATTGGGAGAAGGTGCACCATTGTGGAATTAAGTGGAGGAGGAGGGAGGATGGGAGTGTGTGGGCGGAGGAAGGGATAAAACATTTGAAAAGTAAATACAGAGTCTATCCAATAAATTGATAAAAAAAAAAGTCAGATTCTCTCTTGGAAAATGTATTAGGACACAATTCCAGATAATTATGTGTGTTTTTCTAAATATTTCTCTACCAATTAGACTTCTACTTCTTCTTTAAATAAATAATGTATTTTATTTAAGTCTTTAGTTGACTTTTTCTCCAAATCACACCTAGGAATAAACTTTAAAGCACTCTTCTTTAGTTTACACTCAAAGTACTTGCTTTGCTGCTGATAGGAAACATTTTCTATAGTTTCATTCTCCTTCAGTCAGTTGGTAGAATAAATAGTCATGACAAAAATAAAGAATAGAAAACATGTCATACCTCTTCACAGATTGTGAAATCATCCAAGGGCAAAGTATAAAATATTTTTCTTTAGAAAAAGAACCAGAAGTGTGATATAGATAGGGCTCTCCAATCTAAGAGTACATTGGAGGACAGTTCTGTTTTTATATGTAAATTTTTAGTAAGAGCTAAAGATATAATTTATTTATCTACATTAAAAATCTATAACACTTTAAAGTCAATTTCAAAAAGATTTAAATATAAACTAAAGTAGTATCTTAAAACTTTTCAAAATATACAAATAATGGTTTTTAATCTACATTCTCTCCCCTCCCTGATTTGTGTTTCTTACCATTCTATCCTGCTCATATGTTACCAACACAATGGTACATGATTATAATTATCACTATCTTCTTTTACGTATTTAAAGAAGGAAAAAGACGAGGAAGCAAGTGTGTACGTGTGTTTATTATGTTAAACTTGTCATTGCTCGTTGTCTTCATTTGTTTCTATGGATGTTGGTACCCATCTGCTATCCAAGCCTCATCCCAAGACAGTCCTGTTCACACCCACATCCTTTGTTCTATTATTACATAATATAGACTCTTCTATACATTACAGGTCCAAAATTCATTCATGATCTCCCCTTAGTGTCATCAAGTTTTATTTTTTTCTGAAACCCACAAAAGAAATTCAAGTCTAAGCCATGTGCTGGTGGTGTATGCCTTTAATCCCAGCACTTTGTATGCATAGTTACATAGATATACGAGTTGGAGGCTAGCCGGATTTATAGAGCAAGTTCCAGTACAGCCAGAACTATACTGAGAAACCATATTTTGAAATACAAAAATGAAATCAATGATGATGATGATGATGATGATGATAATAATAATAATAATAATAACATTCAATTTCTTAGGAGTTCAAATAGCTCTACAGAAAATAATGCAGTTTTTACATATAATCTATACACAAACGACCATATGCTAAATTGGATGCTATAAGTTCCTTTCAGTGTCTATATCGTGTGAATGGCTGTTACCACAGAGAAAAATTAAAGAACACTATGTATATGTTGTTCAGGACTTACCAGTTCAAAGCACCTATCACTCTTTCAGAGGACCCTAGCTGAGTTTCCATAACCCTCCTCAGGCTTTTAACAATTGCCTGCATCTCCAGCTCCCAGGGAGCTGCTGCCTCCTCTGCCCCTCGTGGGTACCTGCATTTACATGCACAAACCTACACCCACACAACATGCATTTTGCAAATAATTAAAAGTATAATTAAAGTATTTAAAATATTGTCAACATGCTTATCATTGGATCCATGGATATAGAATGCTGTTATGAATAACAAAACCAACTGTGCATTTATATTTATAGTCATCATATTGGTTTTTAATGATTCAAGAAAGAGATAAAGTATGCAATTTTGCATTTATAATTATATAATTGCTATTATTGATAGACATGACATTTTTGCATAGATTCAAATACCATCTGGTGTCCCTAACCATCTTTGGCAAGAATTTTCTACACATTCTTTATCACTGGGGTCCACTACAAGCATCTTTTTAGTTTTCCCCCACCTGGGGTAAGAGCTACCACAGACAAAACACATGTTCCCCATAATGCACCTACAAGGGCAAACGGTGGAGAGGGCTGATGATGCTAGTGTGAAAGGAACCTAAGTAGTGTATTTATTTCTCATTTTATACAACTCTGACTCTTACAAAAATGGTTATTGTCATGCCCGTAGAAAGTTAACCCATGGCATTTGAAAGCAAACACTCTTTGTGATTATTTAAAAGGGCCTTTTTAAAAATTATAATACAAAAGTCTATATGCATTATAACAATAAGGTTTGCTTTAAATGCAAAGACTAAGTGTTTGGAAGTTATGAGTCACTGGGCTTGACAAACAAACATCATCTTAGAGTTGTTCTTTCCACCTTTTTGTTTTTTTTTTTTTTGCTCTTCCGGGGTTCTGTATCATCAGGATGCTCAGCAGCATGAAGCTCTTCAGCAGTCTCCTCCTCAGACTCAGAATCACTGTCTGAATCATCTGGACTCTCAGCATCAGGAGAGTTGTCCTCATCGTCATCTCTAGCCACGTCATCTTTTCCATCATGATCTTCTTCCTCACTGATGCCGAGCCTGCAGTTGCAGTGCCGCTGGAACTTTCCTGACAGTTTGCTGTTCATGCTCTGCTGGTACTGAGACTCCAGCTCTTCATTAATTTTCTTGTCCTTTTCCCCTGTTTGGAAGTGAGATGTTGATTTGTGATCTCCTATAACAAGACGACCAGTGTGTTCTTTCTTTCCTGAACCCATAAGTCTCATGAACTTTTGCTTTGTTTCTTCATTACCCAAGTCTGCTGCCTCCCAATTGCTGAACCCAATGTCTTGGTCAAGGGAGGTTGACCGTTTCACGCTGTGCTGGTGAGACTCCTGGGCAACACTCACCAGTACTTATAATTTGTCAGTACTTAATTTTTTTAGGATTGATAGTATGCATTGAAAACTTACTAGTTACAACGAGTATAAAGTACACATAAAAGAAAATGTAGCATGGAAATATTTGAAGTTTTCTTGGTGTGTAAAGATTAAACATAATGATTTTTAAATACCAAGGATCGTCACAAGGCTTATTTCTTAGCTCTTGAATTATTAATGATTTAAGGTCTAGGTGTACTACACTCTGAGTGGGTGCTATACACTTATTTTATTTTTTTCTAAGAGGGACAGAGGCTTCCATATTTTGGACTTCCTTCTTTGTGAGCTTCATATGGTCTGAGAGTTGTTTCTTGTGTATTCAGAAGAAGTTAGACTCCTAGCCTGTTTTGATGGGAGGGGTTCCCTGAACCTTAGTTCTATGAAAGGCCTGAAAGACTGTAAATATTTATGATTTTATACCTAGGGAGCTGAGGTGGTAAGCTTATTTTTGTGGTTACATATGTAATGACTACAGGATCAGTATTGCCCTGGCCACATTCTACCCCATCCCCGAGCGTGTATTCCAAGGGGAGGGGTTTCCCATTAAAATAGTTTTGTAATCATAAAAGAAGAGTTCTTGGCAAGTTTTATGGTAACAAGCATGTGTCTCCTTTGGTTGGAGTGGGCCATACATACTAGGAGGGAGTCATTAGTTACCTTCATAACAATTGTGCCACTGCCACATTCTTGAGCAACCAATTCTGCCAGTTGTTACTGCTGTTCATCAGGCTCAGAGCTGAGCAAAGCATTTGATGAGATTTTTATGTTTAATACCTAGCAGCCTAAATGCGCCTATTTCATTAGGAAAGCTACCTGGGAGTAAGGAATATTTCTAGCCAGTACCAGCCTGACTTGCCCACATCCTGGGATTAATATATGCAGTGTCTTCAATAATACCATTATTGGCTCTGATAAAACTAAGAAGAACAGCAATAGCCTTCATTGTTTCGAAAGTCGTGGGCTATCCCTGATCAACAACTCATGAGTATTGCACACCTGGCCTGGGGCTCCTATTTGGTAACCTATAGTTTCTATCAGGAACTCAGTCCCATGTGAAAAAGGTAACTTCAAATAAAAACAAACATAAACAACAACATGCTTAAAAAGCTTATAAAGTGTCCCACGCAACCGTCTCGCCTGCAAGAACGACGCGGCACACAAAATAGAATCCTTCTGCGGTAAACTTTATTAATCTGGAAAAACCGGTACTTGCTTCACGTAACGAAAAGGACGGAGAAAACCAAGAGATCCAAGGAGACGAACAGGACGAACAAGCTCCACGAGACGGCCGAAAACCAACGGGAGAAAGAGAGGAAGAAGAGAGGAAGAGAGAGGAAGAAGAAAGGAAGAAGAGAGAGAGAAGAAGAGAGAGGAAGAGAGAAAGAAGAGAGAGAGGCAGAAGAGAGGAGCTATCCAGCCCGTCCCCTATAAAGGGATCAGTCCTTGCCTTGGACGCGGAGCCCCCTGATTGGTTGAGACTCAGCAGGCCCTATGACGCCACGGGAAGAGGCGGAACTCATGAAGCGGAAGTTACCCAGCCTGTGCGCACATGGATTGTTTACTGCTAACTCCAGCCAGATATCAGCGCCATCTTGTAATGGCGAATGCGTGGGAATGTGTGGGCGGCGCCCCACAGCCGGATATCAGCGCCATCTTGTAATGACTGAAGCGTGGGAATGTGTGGGCGGTGCCCCACAATAAAGTAGTAGTTTTCCATAGAACTTCTTCCACTTACATATCATCCAGGCCAGATCCTGATTAATTTCTGATATCAGGCACATTCAGGGTATATGTCATAGAAGAAAAAGCATTTTCAAACATTCTTAATAATAGTTAACCCTCACCTCTTTTGCCCTGCTTTTCCATCCCTCTCCCAACTGAAGTGTAATGACTTGCCTATAGTACGTCAACACTGTCACCTTCTGCAGTACATAATGGCCAGCATCACCTTTTAAAGGGATGGTCCCCAGATGCATTTGCAATCATCCTGGGGTGACTGTATTTTGGAAGTACTCTTTGTCTTCTTCACTGATGTCTTCATTAAGCTGTCTGCCTCTGCTGTCTACACCCAGCTGTTAATCTCTGCTACTCTATAGTTGATTGCTCTATTGTTTTTAACACTGTCCTGGGGCATACAATGTTCCACTGTCTGATTCTATTAAATCTGGGCCCCTTCAAAGGAACATTTTGATGCAGCCAGTGCTTGGGCTTTTTCTTACCCTGGCAGGGCTACTCTTCATCGTGCCTCTCTTTGATTCTCTGTAGTAAGCTAACTCCCCGACAGTTTACTAGTGGCTCATAAGAGTGACCAGCTTTCTCTAGATGGATTACTATAAAAATTTTATAGTTTTAAAAAAAACATCTTAAGTATTTCTGAAGCATAAAAATATTTCTCCCGCAGGGAAACTTCAGGGTTATATGCTGTATGACAGATCTCTCTTCCTGAACAAAATTCTGAGATACTCTCCCAGGACTGGTGTGAGCTGTTTGGCACATTTTTTTCCAAAGTCACAATTCCATTTTAGAAACAGAACCCTACAAAAGAGTGATGCCCTCTGGTCTTCTTGGTTTGTATGTGTTTTGTGATTCCCCTTATATATTTTGGGAAAGTGCTTTGGGGGATTCTGGGCTTATTTTGGTCTTATACATGGAATAAACTGTCTGTTGGTAACTAGGACTATGTGAAAGGAGTCCATGGCATACCTTTGTAGCTGTTTTTATCTATAATTTATTCTACACAGCTTAAATGAGAAATACTGTTGATCTCCTCCTTTGACAGAAGCATGTGGCCCTAGACTCAGATATGGAAGGAGAGTGAAATCAAACTTCATTTTCTAACCTGCTCAGAGTGAACCACACTTCTCAGCTAGTGGGTGAAGGGGAGAATTTTGTAGCATAAATGCCACAAATCCTCCATCAGTTTATTGTGATTTGGTATGGTTCCTATAACAAATGTCAATTCTGTAGCTAACTTCCTTTCCAGAAGATAATTCATAGAAGCTGCAAGTGTTCAAAATGAAATATATTTTTCTATACAGCTCCGAGTTTTCTGAAGGGGTGTGACTTATTACATTTCTAGAGCTTCTTGTATTGATCTCTCTAATCATACATTTTATGATGACTACTAACTTGACACAGTTTAGAAGGCAGAGAGAGTGGCTTATTGCATGGCTAAAAAGCATAATATTTCCAAATGACCACAATTATTCTAGCACCGTTACTAAAAATAGTTGGTACATTCAACAATATATATTATTTAAAGTGAACAAATAGGTGTTTGATTCATGTTTATCCAAAATATTCATGTATCTCTTTATACTCATTCTTCTTGCTCCCATCTACCCACTTTCTATTTTATCTACTATTGTTTTTCTATCAATATAGCTTTATTGTATTTTTTATTTTACATTAATGGTACTGCATAGTATATAATAGTGGGGATACTCTTTTTATTAAATTTATTCATTTTGGTTCATCTATTTTATTCTTTAAAATGTGTCAATAATTATTTTTTCTTGCTTAATGCCATTAATTATGTTCTTCTGCTGATAAACACTTTCTTCACTTCTGATTTAGCTTATTAAAAATAAAATCATTATGAATATTCATGGGCTAGACTATGTGTGGACATAAGGTTTAATTTTCGTTGAATAAATATCATGGAGTCAAATAGCTATATCTTACAATGGGTATACATTTAACTTTTCAAAAAAATACCCTGACAATCTGTTCTTCAATGTGGTTGTGTTCTTATACATTCTGATGGGTATTAAATAGGAATTTTTTTTTCTGAAGGTATTGACCAATGGCTGAAATCAGATACTCTTTTATGGATAACAATTCAAATAAATTTGGATTGGTGAGAAATTGTTCCTTTTTTTTTAATCCAATAATAAAATAGGACTTCCCTTTTTGTTGAATATTCCCTGTATTTGCATTTCAAATGCTATCCCCTTCCCCTCCCATCCCCCCCTTTTGCTTCCATGAAGATGCTTCCTACACCAACCACCCTCTACCACCTCAGGGCCTTGACGTTCCCCTATACTTGGAAAGTGAACCTTCAATGGACCAAAGGCCTCTCCTTCCATTGATGCCAGAAAATGTTATTCTCTGATACATATGCAACTAGAGCCATGGGTCTCACCATGTGTACACATTGTTTGGTATTTTAGTCCCTGAGATCTCTGGAGTATTTGTTTGGTTAATAATGTTGTTTTCCCCATGGGGTTGCAAACCCTTTCAGTTTCTTCAGTACTTTCTCTAGTTCCTTCACTGGGGTCCCTGTGCTCAGTCTGATAGTTAGCTGCAAGAATTCTCAGCTGTATCAGTATAGCTATTGCAGAGCCTCTGAGGATACATCAATATCAGGCTCCTGCCAGTAAGCACTTCTTGGCAACAAAAATAGTGTCTGGGTTATGCATATGGGATATATCTCTAAGTGAGGCAGTCTCTGGATAATCTTTTCTCTAATCCTTTCTCCTCTTTTTGTTCCTGTATTTCCTCCCTTGAGTGTTTTGTTCTCCCTTCTAGGAAGGACTGAACCATATGCATCTGGCTTTCCTTCTTGTTGAGTCTCAAAAGGTCTGTGGATTGTTTCTTGGGTGTCCTAAGCTTTTTTTTGGGGGGGGGTTAGGACCCACTTATCAGTAAGTGCATATCATGTGTGTTACTTTGTGACTGTGGTATATTATTCAGAATGATAGCTTCTAGTTCCAGCCATTACTCTAAGAATTATATCAAGTCATTTTTTTAATAGCTGAGCAGTACTCCATTGTGTAAATGTTCCACAATTTCTGTATCCATTTTTCTGTTGAAGGACATCTAGGTTCTTTCCACCTTCTGGTTATTATAAATAAGGCTACTATGAATATGATTGAGCATGTGTCCTGGTTACAGGTTGGGTATATGCCAAGGAGCAGTTTTTTTGTTTTTTTGTTTTTTTTTTAATTGCTGGGTCTTAAGTAGTACTATGTCCGATTTTCTGAGGAACTGCCAGACTGAGTTGCAGAGTGGTTGTACCAGCCTGCAAGCACACCAATGGTGAAGAAGTGTTCCACATTCTCTAGATTTTTGCCAGCATCTGCTCTCACTTGAGCATTTGAACTTAGTCATTCCAACTTCTGTGAAGTAGAATTTCAGGGTTGTTTTGATTTGCATTTCCCTGATGACTAGGGATGTAGAACATTTCTTTAGGTTCTTCTCATCCCTTAGGTATTCCTCAGTTGAGAATTCTTTGTTTAGCTATGTACCCCATTTTAATAGGATTGCTTGATTCTCTGGAGTTCTTTGTATATATTGGATGTTAGACCTCTATCAGATATGGGATTGGTAAAGATCCTTTTCCAGTGTGTTGGCTGCTGTTTTGTTTTCTTTACAGAGTCCTTAGCCATACAGAAACTTTGCAATCTCATGAAGTCTCATTTATTGATACTTGATCTTAGAGAATAATCCATTGGTGTTCTGTTCAGAAAATGTTCTCCTGTGCCTATGTGTTCTAAAGTTTTCCCCACTTTCTGTTCTATCAGTTTCAGTGTACCTGTGCTTCTCAGCTATTTACTATTTCTCAGTTAAAAATTCTTTATTTTTATCTCTGCTTTCTAGTTTCAATAACATTGTAGAATTTATTAAATATCTTATACATAACTGTTTTGAGATACTTACATAGAGAAATAAATATTTTCTACTTGTCTTTGAATTAGTTTTATTATTTTAATATCAATATAAAAATATACAGGTTTCCACTTGTTATGAGGTTACATTGATCATCCGGTTTTGTTTTATTTTGATTTGATGTCTTATGTCATACATTTAGCCCTAATTCAGATCACAAGTTTTTCTATGCTGTTGTCAAAATTATAATTATACAAACTCATATATGTATAGTTATAGACATATTTTAGTAGTTATATACCTTGGGATGATGATATAAAGTTCTAGTCATAGGAAACATCCTTTTACATTACTGTTCAGAGAGATATATGCCTTTACCATCACTGAAGATTATCTTCTACAGATTTAAAGTAAGACTTTATTGCTGAATACACCAGACACACATTGAACAAAGAATGTGGAGAAATTAACTTTAAACTACTCTGGAAGCTTCCTTCCTAAAAAGCTCTTACAGTACCAAAAACTGTTATTCTGACTGCCAATGGAGAAAAGTAATCTATAGTCCTGGCCAGCTGTAAAGTCTATGAATCATAACAATTATAAGTCTGGAAACGTATTCCCATGGGTACAATAGCGTCACTTAAATCCTGGGGTTAACCATTAGACATTTAAATAATTTAAGTAGTTCAATAGAAATTCATGCCTGGTGAAATATGGCCCCTTGAGAAAAACTTACATGTGCCACTTTCTTAAGCCATTATTATTTTAATTTATTCTAAACATTTATCCTTATACACACAGAGAAGTGGAGTTTTCCTTCTTCACCCAAGAAGCTTCTTCTGGAAGAAGACAAAGACCAGTGGAAGAAGCCGTAATTGGTCAAAAATGAATAGGATGAGGGTGATATGCCTAGGTTCAATGGCTATACCTACAATACAACCACTCCACATTTAGATAGTGTTTTACATACCTGACAGAGTTGTACCCAGGAAGTCTCAACAATATAGGTGTCTAAACAAGAGCTGAAATTTCAGAGCTCAATTGACATGCTACCTTGGATAGGGAAATTCATACAAGTTATCTTCTTTATGTGAAGACCTACATGAAATGAATGGCTCCTGAAAGATTGAAGATTGGTTATTTTGAGGGGTAACCTAACTTCTAGATGAGACATTCCTAAGAAATCATCCCTAAACACATATTATATGAGCGTACTTATTGGACTAAAATTATACATATATGCATGTGTATACAACAGTAATACTTGAGGAAGAAGAGGCCATGAATTTGAGAAAGAGTTGAGGAAGGATAGAAGGGAACTTAGGGAGGGAGAATAATGTAAATGGAACACTTACTCAAAAAACACATACATAATTAAAAAACAATTTCCAAAGGCAACTACAGGTTTCCTAATAAACATAGATACATTTCATGAGAAGATAATTAAATTCAAATTCAGGAACATACTAAGAAGATCATATACAGTGACTGTTACTGCAATAAAACACTACAAATAAAAGCAACTTAAGGAAGAAAATATTTATTGGCTTACACATCCCAGGTCACAGACAATCATTGAGAGAAGCCAGAGTGGGAAATTAGTCACAGCAAGGATGTACAGCAAAAAGCACATTTGCTGGCCTTCTCACTGTCTCATGCTCAGGTAGATTTCCTAAATTAGCCAAAACTCACTACCTGTTACCTCAGTCTCCAATCATAGACACCATCACAGGCAAATCTCATATGTTCAATTCTTCAAATGAGATGCATCTTCCCAGGTGATTTAAGGTTGGATCAAATACCACTAAAAAGTCACCCTCAAAATGGCCCCAAACTGTCTTCATCACAGACATGTAAAGGGCGCTTCAACATATGCAAATTAATAAGTGTAGTGTATTTTATAATATATTTAGGGAATTAAGTCGTATGATTCTCCTCACAAATCTGGAAAAGACATTTGACAAAGTTCAATGTGCCCTCCAGTTAAAGTCTAAACATCATTAAGAATAAATGAGACATAACTCAAAAAGAAAATAATGATTGTTACATACAACTAACTTATAGGTTGAGGGGAAAAAATAGTAGTATAAAATTATAAAAACAGTAACAATATTTTTGATCAACAGAATTGGTTTTGGTGATCTATAAACTGCCAGATCAGGGGAGGAACTACAGTAGAGAGAAAAGAAGTAAATCAGTCAAATAAAATAGAGACTGGGGTCGAGAGTATTTCTTTAAAACCTGGCAATGAGACAAAGATTTCACTCTTACCTTTAATGTTTAATATGGTGCTTGAAGTCTTAGCTAGAGTAATAGCACAAGAGAAAAAAAAAGAGGATCATTAATAGAAAAGGGAGAAATCAGACTGACTATTTTAATAACATAATTGTATATTTTGAAGATCCTATATAGAATTAATAAAAAATCTTAGACTTTAAAAATAGTTTTAGGATATAAAAATATTCCAAATTCAGTGGTCTTCAGATATACCAAAAATGAAATTATTTTGAAAGAAATAAATAAAATATCTCATTCATAATATTTATAAAAAACATACCATACCGAGGAACAAAACTAAACAGGAAGTAGGATAAAGTATATGTTGCAAATGTTATGATACTTAAAACAAAATCAGTGAGGAGGTTGGATGATAAAAAAATTTTTCTTCCTCATCGATGGGAAGAGTTAATATAATGAAAATGTTCATTTTCATAAAGTGATATTCATATTCTATTCATTTTTCTCCTAAATTTTATTCTTACTTTTTAATGATCTTGAAGAAAAATATCCAAGAATTATTATGGAACCAAAGGAGACTATTAATATTAAATTATCAATAAATAAATAAATATTATTCATAAAAGATATTCTTGTGCTTATCCTTGCTGTATATATTACTGCATATACTACTGGCTATATAATGTCAACTTGACAGAAGCTAGAGTCTTCAGAGAGGAGGAAGTTTCACTTGAGAAAATTCCTCCAAAAAACTGGGCTATAGTCAAGCCTGTTGAGCATTTTTTTAAATTAATAGTTGATGTAGGGAGCAGTTCCTTGTGGGTGGTGCCATCACTGGGCATCATGAGGTATAAAAGAAAACAAGCTGAGTAAGCTATAGGAGCATGCCAGTAAGAAGTACCCCTCCGGGACCTCTTCATTTGCTCCTGCCTCCAGGTCCTGATCTGCTTTACTTCCTTTAATAATGAACTGTTATATCAAAGCATAAGCCAAATAAGCCCTTTCCTCCTCAAGTTGCTTTGACTGTACTGTTTTATCACAGCAGTAATATTACTGTTGCATACACATGCACTCTAGCACAATCATGCCATATGTAACTGAATGAATAACGGAGTTTATGATAAAAAAACGAAAAAAGAAAAGAAGCTGCGAAGAATCTGTAGAAAAAATGAAGTTT